>NC_054486.1:2775306-3075306 GCF_017639515.1 Carcharodon carcharias | reverse complement strand
ATTGGAGACTTTGACGCAAAAGATTCTTATGATACATGATATCTTCAGGATTAGATAAAAAGACAAGCTGAAGAAGTGAAAGACAATACTTTATTCAGTCGGTCCGATAGCCAATGATATTGTTGCGTGGAAAGGAATAAATGAAATCCTCAGATAAATTTGATGATGTTCCAAAATCATTCGATACATATTTTAATCTAAGAAACAATAAATTTTAGGGACCAAAATTCAACAAACATGTCTAAAAGCCTGGAGAGCGGTTGACTCATTTATAAACAAGTTATACAGATTGGTTGAAGGCTATGACTATGGTGACCTTAAGTTAGAATTAACAAGGGACAGAATTGTTGTCGGAGGCTGACGATGCCCTTTCTGACATACTACATACCAAGGGAGATCTGACTCTAGAAAAGGCCACCCAAATAGTCAGATAGTCTGAAGTCCTCCAACAGCACCGATCCATTTTATGTGGCAAAAGCAAGCCTTGGTACAGAGCAACCCCAACTGTCCAGCTAAGAAAGCAACAAAGGGCAGAAAGACTCCAGGCCAAGGAAGGCAGTACTCAAACTGACCACAAGAGTGTGGGAGAGCATGTCAGTGCAGTGGCACCAAATGACCTCACACGTGAGAACAACGTCCAGCAACCTAAATGCAGTGTTTCAACTGCAACCACCCAGGGCACTTCAGAAAGCTATGCAAAGCTAAGACAGGTGAAGGATCCCAAGACAACCCATGAGATTGAGAAGACAAACCAAGAACAGACCCAACCATGCTTCCAGGGTGAGGTCAAGGATCCTGGGTTCTCTTTTTGGAATGTGGACATCTCAATAAATGGTCACCAATTGGACATGGGAGCCAGTGTTACAGTCCTCTTGGATAAGGATCGCGACTGAGAGAACTTTGGCTATGAACAACAGACACCCCACTCTGCAGGCCTGGAAGGATGTGACTTCCACTCATAGGCATGACCCTTGAACCACTAGAGTATGGCAACAAGCAGATATCCAAAGTCATGTGTGTCAACCAGAACATCTTTTTCTCTCTCAAGCAGAGATGTCTTTGTTGTTCTTAACCTTCTTAATATGTCAAGATGTTAAGACAATCTCTGCCATCAACTGCACGGAACTCCAAGTCCCTGAGAGGCCTACCAGTAAAGTAAATCTCGACTGGGACCTCAGCTCTCAATTGTCATCACTCTTTGTAGAGTCAGTTTGTCCAATTTCCTTGTAGACAGCAGAAGCTCCTGTTTGGTCAGACCGGCCAATCCTTCAATGTAGCTCAAGTGGGAGGCACAGATGGAAATGACCAGCAACAGAAGAATGAGCCTCGACCACAGGCTCCAATGTGGGTGGGACTCATTCGAGCTGGAGGCAGCATGCTAGCTGTAGACACCTTGGCACAGATACTGCAACCTCCAGCCAATGTGCAAAGCTACAAGAAGATGCTGGAGCAAGGAACTAGTGACCATCATCTCGCCAGAGCACAGCTCAGTGAGATACAGGGACACACAGAGGAACACAGTGCCCCAATAAAAGCAAAACTGTGAGGAGAGTCCACTGATGAGGAACATCCAAATGACAGAGGCAGACACCTTTAACTCCGACAAAGATCACAGCGGACCACACTGAAAAAGAAAAACCAGATTCGTACCACGAATGAACGGAGTGAACACTCTCTCCAGAAAGCTTGGTACAGGCCAACGGTCCCCAAGCAGAACAAGTGGGGAGTTGGTAAGGACGATTCAACTCCATGGAGCAGAAAAAGCATATTAGAAGCAGACAACCAAGTGCCAGAAACAAAGACTCTACTCAAACTCCAAGTCAACAAAGGTTGCCTAAATCAACAGAACCTACACACACACAATTCTGTGAGCAGAGTATGAGCAGAGTGTGAGGAGAGTGTGAGCAGAATGTGAGCAGAGTATGAGCAGAGTGTGAGCGGAGTGTGAGCGGAGTGTGAGCAGAATGTGAGCAGAATGTGAGCAGAGTGTGAGCAGAGTGTGAGCAGAATGTGAGGAGAGTGTGAGCAGAGTGTGAGCAGAATATGAACAGAGTGCGAGCAGAATGTGAGCAGAATGTGAGCAGAGTATGAGCAGAGTGTGAGCGGAGTGTGAGCGGAGCGTGAGCAGAATGTGAGCAGAGTGTGAGGAGAGTGTGAGCAGAATGTGAGCAGAGTGTGAGCAGAGTGTGAGAAGAGTGTGACAGAGTGTGAGCAGAGTGTGAGCAGAATGTGAGTGGAATGTGAGCGGAGTGTCAGCAGAATGTAAGCAGAATGTGACCAGAGTGTGAGCAGAATGTGAGTGGAATATGAGCAGAGTGTGAGCAGAGCGTGAGCAGAATGTGAGCAGAGTGTGAGCAGAGTGTGTGCAAAATGTGAGCAGAATGTGAGCAGAGTGTGAGCAGAATGTGACCGGAGTGTGAGCGGATTGTGAGCAGAGCGTGAGCAGAATGTGAGCAGAGTGTGAGGAGAGTGTGAGCAGAATGTGAGCAGAGTGTGAGCAGAGCATGAGCAGAACGTGAGCAGAGTATGAGCAGAGTGTGAGCAGAATGTGAGCAGAACGTGAGCAGAGTATGAGCGGAGTGTGAGCAGAATGTGAGCAGAGTGTGAGCAGAGTGTGAGCAGAACGTGAGCAGAGTATGAGTGGAGTGTGAGCAGAATATCAGCAGAGTGTGAGCAGAGTGTGAGCAGAGTGTGAGCAGAGTGTGAGCAGAATGTGAGCAGAGTGTGGGCAGAATGAAATCTGGAAGAATTGCCAACCTTCCAGACTTTCTGAATTTATCACATCAGAAACGTTAATTGGGGTGGGGGTGTGGGCTGGCAGTGGGGAAAAGAAGATTTTGCATGATTGTAACGTAAATACATTGGGTAAAGACTTGGGGGTTGTAGTATAAGGATTTCTGGCACAGAAAGGGTTAATGTGGGACTGGGAAACAGTGTTGACCACAGTGCGATGTAAAGAGACACATAATCTGAGACTAGAGTAAGTTGTGGACTGGACAGAGACCTGTGTAGAAGCAAGCATGGAATTAGCTCAGAGGTTGGGCTTTAACCTGCATATTTGTACATTGTAATGCGTTATCAATAAACAGTTAATGTTCAACCATAATAGATTCAGAACCTCCCACTGAACATATAACATACAACACCTTTAACAATGGTAGGGCTGATTATGTTTCTAAAATAAGAATTGGATATTCAATCCATGTCTATCACATCAAGAAACCTCCATCTATGTGATCCTTGTAAAAAAATACAAACAGTTTGAGTTGAGTGTCTGAACATTGCTGTTTTTAGCAAATATGCTTAAAAACATTAATGTAAAAAAAACATACGTTGCCAAATCCACAAGAGAAACCTCCACCTCCATTATCAGCAGCAGCTTTCTTGCAGTTAGAACGGTGAATGTTCAAATCCCATTGTAAGACCTGGTTGTAACTTCAGTGCTGACTGAGGGAGTGATACATTTTGTCAGCGGTGCTGTCTTTAGGATGATATGTTAAACTAAGGCCTGCTTGTTCAAATTGACACAAAAGATCTAACAGTACTTTTGTGAAGAGAGCTCACCCAGTTTCTTAGCCACCATTTATTACCAACTAACACCAGCAAAATGGGTTGACTGGTCATTGGCTGTTTGTGACATGCTTAATTTGACATCATGACTGCATTTCAAGAGTAAATCATGTGCTGGGCACTGCTTTGGAACAATTGGAGGTGTTGAAAAGTGATTTATAAGTGCAAGTTCACTCTTTTTTTTTCTTAGGTCTGATTTGAATAGTTGAATGGCTGTGCCCAGTGTAGACTGGAATTAGATCTGTATTACCCTCATCTGGACACTGCAGGGGGAGCTGGCATTTTCATGGTTAAGGACTAAGTATCATGTAGCCAATAAGAATCAAGAACTTTTCTTCCAAATAAATACTCAATGTTTATAGAGAAAAACACATCAATTTGATGAAGTGGTCATCCAAAAATATTAATGAGAGGTTCATGAATAATTTGGAGTAATTGAGGATGGATGATTATGATAACCAAACTCCTGTATATTATGTAACCATTGCTCAGTTGTAGTTCAATGCATGTCTGAAATGCCTTAAAAGCCACAGGTTCTGTGCATCCCAGCAATCCATGTTTGTCTAATCTATATCTAATAGTTGTCTGAGTACATTACAGCTATACCAATAATCAGGCTCGTTCCTTTAGCCCTTATGATCCAAACAACAACCCCACTGTGATCCTTCAAGGTGGAAGAAACAGGTAAAATGGTTTAAGAGCAGCATGGCAGTCCTGTTATTAATAGCAAAACCATGGAGAATTGGGCTTTATTTTTACAATATGGGGAAGAACATGTGCAAGAGTTATTTAACATTCTGCCTGACAGTAAAAATGATTCAGTTTGATCAGGCTTACAGATCAAGCCTGATTATCAAAAAAAAACAAGGAATTATTCAATTCTTCCTTCTTGCCTTTTACCACAGAGTGCAGTTTTTAGTTGGGTTAGTCTTATTGAGCATCAGGTTGAATGTCATTGTACTCTGAAGGAAAATAGTATTAAGATGTTAATGCAGAAAAACTAAGCAATTAACCTAAAAGACCTTTACGGTTGATAACCAGCCAACATAATGGTTACAGTGCTTGTTTGATTCACCCATAAACGTTGGATTTTGTTTTCCCTTCTCAGCCAGAATAAATCATGAGAAGGGTAACTAATCCAAGCACGTTTTCAGTAAAGTCAGTGGTCTAAAGGGCAGTTGTTATACCTGTGACATCAGTAAATATGATCTTAGCCGAAACTCTCCATGCAACACATTTCTGATTTCTAAAAGGTGATTAAAGTGTTGTGGGCATAAATGCCATTTTTCACAGAGGGATAATTGAATGGTGAGGTTCCTCCACTTACCCCAAAGTAGTGGTGAAGCATCAATATTGGTGAAAATTCCACCCCCACCCTCGCCCCAGGTTGAAGGAAGCACATTACAGTGGTTTAGTAGATTGGAACCCCTTTTCCACAATACTTTACTATGAATTCTTAAAAAGTAGATTTGTGCCCTCAATAAAGTGAGTTAGAATCTCAACCACAGTGTTTTGGACAAAGCAGCGAAGGACAAGTCAGGGCAAAGAGTCAGCCTGGCCTACTCTGATCCAGCTTGTAATTACTAGCATTATAGTCCAAAGTGGAGAGGAGACAGTTTGCTCATGCATGGTATGGGGAGGCCACACAGAATGGTAGAAGAGAAAAAATATAGATAAATTTTAAAAATAC
Organism: Carcharodon carcharias; assembly: GCF_017639515.1. Taxonomy (NCBI): domain Eukaryota; kingdom Metazoa; phylum Chordata; class Chondrichthyes; order Lamniformes; family Lamnidae; genus Carcharodon; species Carcharodon carcharias. Next base: position 3,070,046 of record NC_054486.1, on the reverse strand, counting down.
ATTGACACCTTTAGCAACATTAGTCTGCACAACAATGCAGGTATTTATAAAGTGTTACAGTGAGATCATATTCACTGATATGACTGTGTCTTTGTATAATAACTGTCCTTTCAATCACTGACTGTATTGAGGGTGGCGTCAGTTGCAGTTGTTGATAACTGAGAAGTGAATACATTCAGATCTTCATCTGAAAAAGGAATGGAGCTTATGTTTAAAAACAAAAAGCTGCGGATGCTGGAGATCAACACATTCATTCGGTAAGCTCCACCATTTTAGAAATCTTTCACTTTGTACTAATTATTAGTATTGAATTTAATCTACCATAGTGCTGCCCACTTGCAAATGTTTTAGATCTGGGGTATAATTTGCAAACCTCATCAACCAGTTTTAGAGTCTCGTTGCTTTGTGAAGATCAGAACGATGAAGAGGCCCTGCCATTAATACCTGGGCACATCTTCAGTATGTCTCCCCATTCTGAAGTAACACTCAGAACTATTATGCATTGTTTCTTCACTTTCAGCCAATCCTATACCCACCTCCATTGTTTACATTGATATCCATCAACTTAATCCTTTCATGTGAAACTTTATTGAATGGGATATAGAAGTAAGTGGTTTGGATAGAGATGTGGAATGATAAAGGAAAGAGGTCACTTGTGGGGGTGGTGTACAGGCCCATTGTGTGACAGAGTATAAAATAAGTTATAATGGGAGTTCGCCAGAAAGGTAGAGCAATAATCATGGGGGATGTAAATCTACGTATAGGGCAGAATGTTACACCTTGTGAGCGGGCGCGTGCCTGACCCTATTGGCTGTAAAATAGCACGAGAAGACATCAGACGTGTGTCCCAATATCATCCCACACCTGTGCAATCTTCAGGCCAGTGCAAATGTCAGAGCCGCGCCCACCTTCAATTAAAAGGCCACTTAAGGCCATTAAGAACCCAAGTGATCCCGGTTTACATTGCCTGTCAGATTTCACACTCATCAAACCGGCAAAATGGGTAGGTGGACAGCCCACATTTTGCAAAACCTAATCGAAAGGCGGGATAAAAAGGGTCAGCAGCATTGCCAGTGTGAGTAGTGCGGTGTTTAGGAGATAGTTTGCTGCTGGTTGCTTATTTGAACTTGACAACTTCATTCTTAGCATTTCTAGGCTTCATTTCAGGACTCATTGGTGTCTCCAAGGCCCCCGGAGGATTTTGACTGAATGGACCCTGCCAGTTATCAGACAGCCTTCCCTAAACCTGGTAACGGGGATTGTGGTCTCCACTGGAGGCACCTCCTCTGAGGTGGAAAAGAGGGACAGAAGGGACCGGAGGCCAGGCAGCATCCATTGCTAGGAGGGACCTCTGGGAGGAGAGGTGCAGGCACAAGGGGCGCAGGGCCAGCAGGTAGTCCAAGGTGAAAGATGCCCTTATCCTGCTGCCAGAGTTTACAAGCGGCAATGCAGCTACCTCAGTATGTCTGAGGTGCAGTGCTGAAAGAGGCTCCACCTCCCAAGGGAGACTGTGACCTCCATCTGTCAGATGATTGGGTCTGAGATCAGCTCCGACTGTGTGGGTGGGCACCCCATGCCAGTGTCATTGAAGGTCATGGCTGCCCTCAACTTCTATGCCTCTGACTCTTCCAGGGGTCAGTGGGGGATCTGTGTGGAGTCTCCCAATCAGCTGTCCACAGCTGCATCAAGCTGGTGACTGAAGCTCTGTTCAGGCTGGTACTGACATTTATTCATTTCTCTACAGATGAGGCCAGTCAGACACAGCGAGCCAGAAGCTTCACGGCCATTGCTGGCTTCCCCCATGTCCAGGGTGCTATAGACTGTACACATGTGGCCATCAAGGCACCAGCAGGTGAGCCCGGTGCCTTCGTCAACAGGAAGGGCTTCCACTCCATGAACGTGCAGATAGTGTGTGATCACAGGATGCTGATTCTACAAGTCTGTGCAAGGTACCCAGGCAGCTCCCACGACACCTACACCCTCAGACATTCCCAGGTGCCGGGGCTCTTCAGTGCTCCAGCCCGGCTGGATGGATGGCTGCTGGGTGACAAGGGCTATCCCCTCAGAAGGTGGCTCATGATGCCTCTCCATCATCCAAGAACAGAAGCTGAGCAGCGGTACAATAGGAGTCACGGCACCACAAGGGCGATGATAGAGAGGACCATAGGTCTTCTGAAGGTGTGCTTCCAATGCCTGGACTGTTTAGGGGGAGCACTACAATACCCCCAGAGTGGGTGTCACTGATAGCGATTGCATGCTGTGCTCTCCACAATCTGGCACTGGAAAGGGGGGATGCAGTGGAGGAAGAGGATGTTGATGCAGCTGAACAGGCCACAGATGATGAATCCAGTAGTGAGTCAGAAGAGGATCACGGTGAGGAGAGCACTGAGGGCGTGGAGACAGACCTCAGTAACCTCCAGGAGGGCAGGGACACCAGGGACGCCTTGATCCAACGCTCCTTCAGCTAGGCTGCCGAAGATCAGCTTCAAACACATGCCAGGGCTGCCGCCTCCATCCCGGGTGTCTGAAAGGACCTTTCATTGAACCCAAAGTCCACTCAGTGCCTGTGCAATGAAGTTTAGGGCTACTGAGATGCAGCATTACATACGCGTGTACCCTGCACCAGAAAGAAAAAGGGTGAAGCACACTCAGGACATCAGAACCAAAGCAAAATTTATGTAATTTTCAGAATCAAAACAAAGTAACATAATCTTCTCTGGTGTTCATTTTCCACACCAGTAAATGTAAACAAATCATGACTAGAACCCATGACCAGTCCCTCTGGTTCTCATTGTGCCTTAAACTTACTTTTCCGAGCGCTACATTTTGGAGGCACTCCCCACCCCCCCTCACTGGCACTAGCATTGGTGACAGCCGGCTGACTCTGCAGTCATGTTGGCCTTGATGACCTTGGTGGCCGTCCTTCGGCCCATGGAGCCTGTGCTGGCCCCGCCTGGGAGGGAGTGGCCAGTGCCATGGCTGGCATCTCCCCAGTCACCGCAGCCTCACCAGATGTCATGGTCATTGGGAGAGGGGCAGAGGAGCTGCTGCCATTATCTGGAGCTCCCTGAGAGGAGACCGCAGGCAGCTCCTGCGCCAACGTGAGGTCACTCTGGACCTCCCTGCTCACCACTGATGGACGCACACCTGGCTGGGATACTGGGAGCCTCATCCATCTCCCACACTGGCAGTGACCACCTGAAGTCATTGCCTGTGTGAGGGTTTGCAGGTCCGAGCACAACCCTAGGAACTCTTGATTCTGTCCCTGGAGCTGCCTCTCTATGAGAGTCGCCACTATCTCCATGGAGGAGGCAGTGCGCTCGGCCCTGAGGGTCAGTGCAGCACTCACGCTTCACATGGACTCCTCCACAACGGAGACCATGGCACCCAGATCCTCATGGATCTCCGCCAGATACTCCCGCACATCTCGCTGGGCACCCAGCATCTGCTGCCTAATGGACGACTCCAGAGGCTCATCATCTGCCTTTGATTCAGTATCGTCCTGGTCTCTAGCAATCTTCCAACTGCCAGCGCCCTGGACACTCTCTGCCTCCGCCCGCTCCTCAAGTGACTGTGAAATGCCCTCATCGCTGTGCTCCAACATTCTAGCTGAAGATCTAACATCCACCGAGGTGCCGGTACCTGTGCTGGTGCCTGGTTCAGAGAGTGGGTGTGACCCAGCGGTCCTCTGGCGTCAGGAGTGGCTCTTAGGAGTCCCTCAGCCGACTTCCTGTTAGCGAATCTCAGGAAGAACAACAACATGTTATTAGTTTAACTTCTCACACTGTCACTGTACATGCCAGGTACCCTGATGAGACAATGGAGATCTGCATCATGGTGCCCTCGTCTTTCAATGATCAATGGGGACTTCAGGTTCGAGGCTCCCATCAATGAAGAGATTGTACAAGAATGTTAGCATCATCTGAAACCCTCACCTCTGAGCATTGTGCTCTTACCTTTGTCTGACACTCCAGCCTCTCTGAGACCTGTTGACCGAGGTGCGTGGCGTCTCTCCAGCTCCAAGGCTCCCTGCTCAAACCTTTTCAGAACTTGGAGGTTTGGGCTCTCTGCCTGTCTGTGACCTCTCTATGTTGTTATGGACCGTCTTCTCCTGAAAGGACAGAGGCACACTGATGAGTCCACTCCCTACCTGCAGCCCCATTGCAGCCTGGCTAACCCCAGCTGAGGGACATCTCGCAGGGCACATCCGAGTCGTGGCCCTCGAACCTCAGGGCACTCGGTTCGAGCAGCCAGGGCTCAGCCTCTTGGCCAACTCCGGTGCCATTGACAGTTGGCACTCAGACTCTAACATTCCTGAGGTCCACGGAGGAGGCGGTGGAGGGTGGGTGTGGGGGTGGTTAGCCCTTAACACTTCACCGCACTGACCCATGCCAACAGGGTACTCACTCTTCCCAAGTGCAGCAGGTGGTTGAACCTCTTCTGGCACTGCACCCACGTGAACCACACAACATCTTGGCTGCTGACCTCGGCTGCCACCTCCTCCTAGGCTTTTTTTGTCAGGTGTGGTGGCTTCCTGCTCCCATCTCTGGGGGGGGAGGCTGCCCCTCCTGGCAGCCACCTCCTCCAAGAACACAGCCAGGCACTCATCCAAAAACTGGGGTTCCAAGTGCCCACCCGATCCGCCCTCCCACTTGACATCTCTAGCTGCAGTTGAGGCCGTGGCTTCGGTCTCCAGCACGTGGAATATATGTTCCTCGCTGGCAGCCCTCAAGGAGCTGCCTGGGCTGTTTTGAAACTGCCCACTGGGTCGCCATTGGACCATTGGCATCCAACAGGCCCCCGCCCCCACCTGACCCTTCCCGACCATTGGGAAGACGCGTTTAACGCTGGGCTAGCCCAGCCAACGTGAAATTGCGGGAGTGGGCCGAATGTGGGCGGGGCCTTTTTCGTGACCGGTCCCGGGCCCATCAATCACGTGTGCCTGCAAAGGGTAAAATTCAGGTCATAGACCGAAAAAATCAAATGGGCAAAGGTAGCATAGACGAGGAGTTCATAGAATGTTTTCAGGATGGTTTCTTAGAACAGCACGTTCTGAAGCCAACCAGAGAGCAGCCTACACTTGATCTGGGAATAGTTCTGAAGAAAGGTCATATGGACTTGAAACTTTAACTCTGTTTCTCTCTCCATAGATGCTGCTAGACCTGCTGAGTTTTTCCAGCATTTTCTGTTTTTGTTATACCAGACCTGGTATTGCGCAACAAAATAGGATTAATGGATGACCTCCTAGTGAAGGCACTCCTAAGTATCAGCGACCATAATATGATTGAATTTTACATTTAGTTTGAGGGAGAGATGAGTGTGTCCAAGACCAGTATTTTAAACTTAAATAAGGGCATGAAAGCAGAACAAGCTATAGTGAACTGGCAAAAGATGTTAAGGGATGGGTCAACAGAGGTTCGGTGGCATACATTTAAAGGGATACTTCAGAATACATAGAATATATGCATTCCAATGAGAAATAAAGATTTCAAGGGTAGGGCACACTATCCATGCTTAACTAAAAAAGTTAAAGACAGTATTGCACTTAAAAAAAAAACGTATAATTACACAAAAGTGGGTGGCAGGTCAGAAGATTGGAAAAAATATAATGATCAGCAAAGAATGACAAAATGAATAATAAGGAGGGAAAAATTAGAGTATGAGAGAAAGCTAGCTAGTAATATAAAGATGGATAGTAAGAGTTTCTATAGATATTTAAATCAGAAAAGAGCTAACAAGTCAGTGTTGGTCCTATAAATCGTGCCACAGGGGAATTGATTATGGAAAGTTGAGAGATGGAGGATGAATTAAACAGGTATTTTGCTTCGGTCTTCACTGTAGAGGACACAATAAACGTCCCGGAAATAGCTGTAAATCAGGAAATGGGAGGGAGGGAGGAACCCGGGAGGGAGGGAGGAACCCAGGGAAATTACAATCACCAGGGGGATGGTATTGAGCAAATCATTGGGGCTGTGGGCTGACAAATCCCCAGGTCCGGATGGACTTCACCCTCAGGTCTTGAAAGAAGTGGCTAATGAGATAATTGACAAACTGGTTTTAATTTTCCAAAATTCCCTAGATTCGGGGAAGGTTCCATTAGATTGGAAAATAGCAAATATAATTTCTTTATTCAAAAAGGGAGGGAGACAGGAAGTATGAAACCATAGGCCAGCTAGCCTAACATCTGTCATAAGGAAAGTGTTATTAAAGATGTTATAGCAGGGCACTTAGAAAAATTCAAGGCAATCAGGCAGAGTCAACATGGTTTTATCAATGTAAGTGGGAAATCATGTTTAACCGATTTATTGGAGTTCTTTGAAGGAGCCACATGTGTTGTGGATAAAGGGGAACTGGTGGATGTGCTGTACTTAGATTTCCAGAAGGCACCTGATAAGGTGTCACATCAAAGGTTATTGCAGAAAATAAAAGCTCATGGTGTAGGGGGTAACATGTTGGCATAGATAGAAGATTTGCTGGCTAACAGGAAGCAGAGAGTTGGCATAAATGGGTCTTTTTCTGGTTGGCAGGATGTGAGGAGTGGTGTGTCACAGGGATCAGTGCTGGGGCCTCAGCTTTTTACAATTTATGTAAATGACGTGGATGAAGGAACCAAAGGAATGGTGGCTAAATTTTCCCATGACACAAAGATAGGTAGGAAAGTAAATTGTCAAAAGGACATAAGGAGGCTACAAAGGGATATAAATAGGTTAAGTGAGTGGGCAAAGATCTGGCAAATGAAGTGTAATGTTGGCAAATGTGAATATGTTCATTTTTGGCAGGATGAATGAAAAAGAAGCTTATTATCTAAATGGTGAGCGACTGCAGAGCTCTGAGATGCAGAGGGATCTGGGTGTCCTAGTTCATGAATCACAAAAGGTTAGTGTGCAGGCACAGCAGGTCATGAGGCAAGTTAATAGAATGTTATCGTTTGTTGTGAGGGGAATTGAATACAAAAGTAGGGAGATTATCCTTCAGTTGTACAGGGCATTGGTGAGATCACATCTTGAGTATTGTGTACACCGCTGGTCTCCTTATTTAAAATAAGATATATATGTGTTAGAAGCAGTTCAGGCTAATGCCAGGAATGGGTGGATTGTCTTATGAGGAAAGGCTGGACTTGTATCCATGGAGTTTAGAAGAGTAAGATGCGACTTAATTGAAACCTTTAAGATCCTGAGGAGACTTGACAGGGTGGATGGGGAAAGGATGTTTCCTCTTGTGGGAAAATCTAGAATTAGGGGTCACCATTTAAAAATAAGGGGTCGCTCATTTAAGACAGAGATGAGGAGATTTTTTTTCCCTCAGAGGGTTATGAGTTTTTGGAACTCTTTTCCTCAATAGGTGGTGGAAGCAGAGCCTTTGACTATTTTAAGGCAGAGCTAGATAGATTCTCGATGAACAAAGAGTTGAAAGATTATTGGGTTTGGCAGGAATGTGGGGTTGGGGTTAGATTCAGATCAGCCATGATCTTATTGAATGGCAGAGCAGGCTCGAGGGGCGAGCGGCCTCCTCCTGCTCCCAATCCATATGTTCGTATGAACGGAAGAACTCTGATTTTTAATAAGGGGAAGCGTTATCACTTGAGTGATTTTCTGTAAGAGAAATGCAAGCTTACAAAGGTCTTACATTTCATGAGGTATATATCTTGCTGATCTGGCCTGAACTACCCAACTGAGCTGTGAGACACAACTAAAATTAGCTTGTGCTCTTTGTAACACAGAGAGAGCTAAGCGGGTAAGATTAATAATAACAACAGCCTTAGCAATGTATCTGAAGTCAGTTTTAATACATAAACAGTGTTAAATGCAGTGCAGAAAAATGTCAAATTAATCTGAAACCCATCAGGATTCTGAGCCGCCATTCTTCAACATGCCTTTGTTTATTTCTTTCTTACCCCCCTGTTATGCTCCCTTTTCTTACCCCACTGGCCAGTTTCTCACATGAAAGTTGTATTGGGTTTCTTTTTGTTTGCTCCAGTTAATGTTTTAGTAAACAAGTTCATGGAATATTTAGATAAGCTGAGTTCAGAAAGCTGAGTATGTTGGGCAGTTTGATAACATTTTGGGGTGAAAGCCACCATCATTGGCAGCACAAAATGGGCAGTGGAATGTATGTTTTGGGTCATGCATTTCACAACTGAACATCAGCAACATGCACCCAAGGAGCTGCACTTCACTCGGGACTTCGAGGCTCGTTTGCCTACCTTGCTTCAGGCAGAACTTATGGTCATCAGCGACAGGCTTCACAGGCAGCACCACATCACTTTTAGGTGGGCTGACAGGCAGGTTTCTACTTATGAGACCAGCCGTGAGGTGCGGGAGGCTTTTCAATGGTTGCAGGGTGAGGGCTGTACTGAGGAAGGGGGGGTATCCCAAGGTATCTGTAGGGGCCACATGTTAATGTGTGCAAGTGACCTCATGATGGTGAGGGCTGAGGAGGCAGTCTCCAGAGGAGATGAGGCCAGATGGAGATGTGAGGGAGTGTGTGAGAGAGTGAGTGGTGACGTTCCTTGAGTTGGTAGTGGGTGACATGCCAGTGAATGTGTGATGGCCTTGTGAGTTTAGAGTGATGACAATAATTAGGTGTTTGCCAGAGGCTTGATGCTGTTGGTAGTCCAAATGCCAAAAGTCACATGATTTGTGGCAGCCATCTTTACAGCTTGCTTGTGTTCAATTTTTAAAAGTATTGACTAAAAGTTGATAATACAACATGCCTATACAGGCCATGACAAGCGAATCAGCAATTATTTCAGATTTCCAGCGTCTACAGTATTTTGCTTTTGTGAAAGTAGGCTGCATTTGAGTGGGGTTGGAGGGGGTGAGGGGAGGGCAGACCTTTCATCCTTCCCCCTGGAAGGAAAGTCGACCGGAAGCCCATGCGCCCAGAAGAAGCCCAGCCCAAAGCCATAATGTGCTGCAAGGGGGCTACAGTGATTGAGAGTGAGACTCCCGGCCTTTGGTGGGAGAATGTCCCAATACTCAGGAGCTCTCAACAGCACCAGACTCAGTGGTGGCCACTGCCAGGACTGCAAGAAAAAGCAGGATGAAGACGTCCCAGGGTTTTAGGGAGGGGAGGGATCCTGGAGCTCAGGGAGAGGGGAAAGCAGGGTGGGGTGGGTGGGGTGGCGAGGGTGGTCTGGCAGCACAGAAGGAAGCAAAGAGGGACCCCCCCTTCCCTCCCCACTTTTTCCCCGCCCGCTTGCCCACACTAACCATATTATGGAGTTTGCTAATAATAGACCTTAAATTATTTATTTGTATATATTGCGGACGGGCTGCCCATCTTGGTGCCTGTCTACCTAGCATATTATGGGGATAGCATGGGGGTGGGTGGGAAGTGGTGGGCTATCCACCCGACCTATTTTACATACCCTCCTACTGAAAACACACCCATCAGGGGCATGGAAATTCCAGGCCAGTGAATCAGCAACTTTCTTTACAATCTGCTTAATTCTCTATTCTAGTGGAAACTGAGTTGAACACAGCACAGCTGGGTTAGGTTGCTATCTTGTGTAACTGCTGAAGTCAAATTTCACCCCATTTAACTTTTATTGTTTTATTGTTTATTCCGCTCTTTTCAAGAATCCCTTTCTCACTCATTTATCCATAGCTGAGAAATTGAATAAATCAATCTGCTATTTTGCAAATCCCTGTGAATAGACAGAAGCTAATAAGGATGCTTTATCCCTCCCTATTTATACTGTCTGTCTGACATGTCACCTCCATGCTGCACCTCACCCTATTCGCCAGCTCGACACCAGCTCCCTTTCACTCAGAATTCTTACCTACACCCCGACTTCACTCCCACCTCATTCCCACCTCATCCTTAGTCCATACTCCAATCCCAATTTAATCAACGCCCATTTCATTCCTCACAGTAATCCTGCCCACTCCTATCCTTTGTCAGCTGCCATCCTTTTTAAAAATCTAATATTGTTTGTAATTAATCTTTAACATTTAACTGAAAGTAATGTTTAAATTCTAAACCTCATCGAGGGGCCTAATCAGGAGACAGAAGCTATCCACTGGGGAGCAGCTGTGGTTAGTTAATTAAGGAAATTAGCTCAAACTGTTTTTTCTATACCTGGGGCTTAGCTGACCTCTTTTGTTTAAGAATATATAAATACAGATATCTCTGTGAGACCTAGCAATGGAGTGCAACTTCAACCCAGTCTTGGAAGTTGGGTGAAGAGAGTGAGGAGGGGCTCCTTTGCTTTTTCTAACTTGCTCACCCTGTAGGAATTTGTTCTTACTCCACGACAGGGGAGGAAGCGAGAAGCTTGGTGAGTATCTGGTGAGCGGTTAAGGTTTATTCTATTCCTAAGGTTTAAAATAGTACAGGAACGTGTGGCAAGGTGAACAAAATACATAAAAGGAAAATAATTAATTGAATAAAATAACTAAGTAGACAATTAAAACACATTAAGGATGGCAGGACAAGTGATGTGTCCCAGCTGCAGCATGTGGGAGCTCCTTGATGCCAGTCTGACCAAGGGCAAGCGCGTCGTCAGTTAATGTTTGTGGCTCAGGGAGCTTTGGCTCAGAGTCATTGAGCTGGAGGCTGAGCTGCAGACACTGTGACGCATGCGGGGTGGGGGGTGTGTGTTGAAAGTTACCTGGGCGTGTCAGGAGGGTGTGACTACAGCTGAGACAGGCAGGAGGACCCAGATGGCAGGAGCCACAGTCTTTGAAATTGTCTGGTAGGCTTGAAGTTCTTTCAGCTTGTTCAGTTGAGAGTGGGGGGGGTGGTGGGGGCTGCAAAGTGGATGAGCGAAATGACCATGGTTCCGTGGTACAGGAAGCCATTCAAGTAGGGTTAGCAGAAAGGAATGTGGTGGTGGTAGGGGACAGTATAGCGAGGGGGATTGACACTGTTCTCTGCAGCAAAGAGCGAGAGTCCAGAAGGCTGTGTTGCCTGCCGGTGCCAGGGTTCAGGAGATCTGCTCAGAGCTGGAGAGGAACTTGCAGTGGGAGGGGGAGGATCCAGTTATCGTGGTCCATGTAGGTACCAATGACATAGGCATGACGAGGAAGGAAGTTCTGCCTAGTCAGTATGAGGAGCTAGGTACCAAATTAAGAAGCAGAACCTCCAAGGTAAGAATCTCTGAGCCATGTGCAAATTGGCATAGGGCAAATAAGATTAGAGAGACGAATGCTTGGCTCAGAGACTGGTGTGGGAGAAGTGGAGCACTGGCATCAGTACTGGGGAAAGGAGGACCTGGTCCGTTGGTCTACACCTGAACTGTACAGGGGCTGGTATCCTCATGAGCCACATAATGAAGGAAGTAGAAAGGGTTTTATACTAAGTAGTAGGAGCAAGGGATCAAACTTGAGGAGATGTGGTAAATGGAAGAGTAGAGACAAGGGAAGAGAGGAAATTATTAATGTGGAAAACAATAAACAGAATGTGACAGGAAGGCAGAGAAAGTAAATCAGCAGTTAAGGCTGGAGGTTACAAAAATAATAGAAGGACAAAACTAAAGGCTCCGTATTTGAATGCACATAGCATTTGAAACAAAACAGATGAACTGATAGTGGAAGTAGAAATAAATAAGTATGACCTGATAGCCATTCTAGAGACATGGATGCAGGATGACTTGGATTGGGACCTCAGTGTTGAAGTGTACATGACACTTAGGAAGGACAGGAAGCTAGGAAAAGGTGGGTTTTTTTTTGGGGGGGGCAGCATGGATGCGGTGGCTCTGTTAGTTAATGATGGTATTAACACAATAGAGGGGTTGACCTAAGTTCAGGAAACCAGAATATAGAAACAGCTTAGGTAGATGTGAGAAATGAAAAAGACAGGAAGTTGCTTGTGGGAGTGGTGTACAGGGTCCCTAAACTGAAACTACATAGTAGGACAGAATATAAAGGTAGAGATAATGAGAGCTTGTCAGAAAGATATGGCAATAATCATGAGGGATTTTAATCAACATATAAACTGGAAAAATCAGATGGGCAAACGTAGGCTAGATGAGGAGTGCATGGAGTGTTTTCAGGCTAGTTTCTTAGAGCAGCACATTCTGGAGCCAACCACTAAACCTGGGATTGAGCAATGAAATCAGATTAATCAATGTCCTCAGAGAGAAAGTGTCGTAATGTGATTGAATTTTACATTCAGTTTGAGCAGGAGAAGAGCACATCCAAGACTAGTACTTTAAACTTAAATAAGGGCAATTATAAGGGTATGAAAGCAGGGCTGGCTAAAGTGAACTTGCAAATGAGGTTAAGGGATAGGTCAATGGAGATGCAGTGGCAGATATTTGAGAGGCTATTTCAGAATACACAGAATAGATACATTCCAATGAGAAAGAGAAATTCCAAGGGATGAGCCCACCATCCATGGTGAACTAAAAAAGTTAAAGATAGTATCAAACAAAAAGAAAAAGCAGCTAATTGTGCCAAGTTGGTTGGCAAGTCAGAAGATTGGACAGAATATAAAAAACATTAAAGACTGACTAAAAAATTTAATGAGGGAAAAATCATAGTACAAGAGAAAGCTAGTTAGAAATATAAAAACAGATAGTAAGAGTTTCTATAGATATTTAAAAAAGAAAAGTATTAACATAGTGAGTATTGGTCCAATAGAAAATGAGTCTGGGGAATTAATAATGGAAAATAAGGGGATGGCAGGTGGATTGAACAGGTATTTTGTAAAGGTCTTCACTCTGCAGGATACAAGTAACATCCCAGAAATAGCTGTAAACCAAACTTGGAATGGCTGGATTAACTCAAGAAAATTCCAATCACAGGGAAGTGGTACATATGGACATATGAACTTGGAGCAGGAGTAGGCCACCTGTCCACTTGAGCCTGTTCCACCATTCAATAAGATCACGGCTGATCTGAATGTAACCTCAGCCCCACATTCCTGACAACCCCCGATAACCTTTCACCCCCTTGCTTATCAAGAATCTATCTAGCTCTGCCTTAAAATAATGTTGAACAAATATTCAAAGACTCTGCTTCCATCACATTTTCAGGAAGAGAGTTCCAAAGACTCACTATCCTCTGAGAGAAAAAAATCTCCTCATCTCTATCTTCGGTGAACAGCCCCTTTTTTTAAAGTGATCCCTAATTCTAGATTCTCCCACAAGAGGAAGCATCCTCTCCACATCCACCCTGTCAAGACTCCTCAGGATCTGAAAGGTTTCAAGTTACCTGTTACTCTTCTAAATTATCAGTGGATACAAGGCTAACCTGTCCAGCTTTTCCTCATAACACAACCTGCCCATTCCTGGTGTTAGTCTGGTAAACCTTCTCTGAACTGCTTCTAATGCATTTATATCAGCATGGCTTTGTTAAGGGGAGGTCATGTTTGACCAATTTGATTGAATTTTTCAAAGAGGTGACCAGGTGTGTAGATGAGGGCAATGCATTAGACATAGTCTACTTGGACCTCAGCAAGGCTTTGGATAAGGTCCCGCATGGGAGACTGATGATGAAGGTTAGAGACCATGGGATCCAAGGCAATTTGGCAATTAGGATCCAGAATTGGCTGAGTGGCAGGAAGCAGAGGGTGATGGTCGAGGGGTGTTTTTGTGACTGGATGGCTGTGTCCAGTGGGGTTCCACAGGGATCGGTGTTGGGTCCCTTGCTGTTTGTGGTATATATAAATGATTTAGACTTGAATGTAGGAGGGCTGATCAGTATGTTCGCGGATGACACGAAAATTGGTGGGGTGGTAAATAGTGAGGAGGATAGTCTAGATTACAGGAGGATATAGATGGGCTGCTCAGATGGGCTGATCAGTGGCAAATGGAATTTAACCTGGATAAGTGTGAGGTGATGCACTTGGGCAGGACAAACAAGGCACGGGAATACATGATGAATGGTAGGGCCCTGGGAAATACCGAGGATCAGAGGGACTTTGGTGTGTAAGTCCACCTGTCCCTTAAGATAGTAGGACAGAGAGATAAGGTGGTTAAGAAGGCATATGAGATACTTTCCTTTATTAGCCGAGGCATAGAATATAAGAGCAGGAAGGTCATGCTGGAACTGTATAAAATACTGGTTAAGCCACAGCTAGAGTATTGCGTGCAGTTCTGGAATCCGCATGATAGGAAAGATGTGATTGCACTAGAGAGAGAGCAGAGGAGATTTACCAGGATGTTGCCTGGACTGGAGAATTTTAGTTATGAGGAGAGATTGGATAGACTGAGCTTATTTTCCCTGGAGCAGTGGAGATTGGTTGGGGACATGCTTAAGGTGTATAAAATTATGAGGGTCATAGATAGGATTGACAAGAAGGAACTTTTCCACTTGGTGGAGGGATCAATAACCAGGGGGCATAGATTTAAGGTAAGGGGCAGGAGGTTTAGAGGGGATGTGAGGAAGAATTTTTTCACCCAGAGGGTGGTGGGAGTCTGGAACTCACTGCCTGAAAGGGCGGTAGAGGCAGAAACCCTCAGAATATTTGAGAAGTATTTGGAAGTGCACTTGCGATGCCATGGCATACAAGACTATGGGCCTAGTGCTGGAAAATGGGATTAGAGTAGTTAGGTACTTGTTTCACTGGCGCAGACTCGATGGGCTGAAGGGCCTTTTTCTGTACTGTAGACCTCTGCGACTATGACTATCTTTCTTTAAATAAGGAGACCAATACGCAATACTCCAGATGTGGTCTCAACAATGCCCTGTACAACTGAAGCATAACCTCCCTGCTTTGTAATCAATTCCCCTCACAATAAACAATAACATTCTATTAACTTTCCTAATTACCTGCTGTACCTGCATTCCAACCTTTTGTGATTCATGCACTAGGACACCCAGATCCCTCTGCATCTCAGAGCTCTGCAATCTCTCACCATTAAGATAATAAGCTTTTTTAATCTTCCTGCAAAAATGAACGATTTCACATTTGCCCACATTACACTCCATTTGCCAGATCTTTGCCCACTCACTTAACCTGTCCATGTCACTTTGTAGTCTCCTTATGTCCTCTTGACAATTTATTTTCCTACCTATCTTTGTGTTGTCAGCAAATTTAGCCACCATTCCTTTGGTTCCTTCATCATTTTTATAAATTGTAAAACGTTGAGGCCCCAGCGCTGATCCCTGTGACACACCACTCCTAACATCCTGCCAACCACAAAAAGACTCATTTATACCAACTCTCTGCTTCCTGTTAGCCAGCAAATCTTCTATCTGTGCCAACATGTAACCTGCAGGAGTGCTCAGCTCCCCCTGTGTGGGCAGTGGGGAGGAGGCTGAGTTGGAGCCTGCGCTGTCATGTGAACGAGTGCAGAATTCTCCCTGAGGTTCAGCGCTGCCTCAGGGAGATTAGTTTGATTATGAAGATTTCAAATAAAGAAAAAAAAAAATCAGTCATGTCCCCTCATGTGACAGTGCAACATGAGCTGGGACATGTCAATGAATTTTAATGAACATTTTTATTCAATTTTTAAACCCTTCATGCAACCCCATCCTGCCCATGGATGAGATTTCATGATAAAGGCGAAGGCTCTCTGGGCTGTTTGCCTGCCTGCCAACCTTAAGAGTTGGACAGGTAGCCCTGACAACCTGCTTAATTAGATTATTAACGGCCTTAACAGGCCTTTGACATTTCAGCAGGCACACAGCCAACTCCGGTGTGTACCCGCCAAACAGAAGATTTGAATGACATGCAGTGACATCGGCACACACGCCTGACATCAACCACACATCATTTTACACATCGGTAAGTGGGTCCCACCCCCGCTCACCAACCAGAGGATTCAGGCCTATATGTTTTTTCTTTAAGTTTGATACTGTCTTTAACTTTTTCAGTTAACCACGGATAGTGGGTCCTCCCCTTGGATTTTTTCTTTCTGATTGGAACGTATATATTCGGTGTATTCTGAAATATCCCTTTAACTGTCTGCCATTGAACGTCGAGTGACCTATCCCTTAAATAGGCTTTGAGGAGTCAGGAGGTGAGTTACTCATTGCAGGATTCCAAGCCTCTGACCTGTTCTTGTAGCCACAATATTTATATGGCTAGTCCAGTCCAGTTTCGAATAAATGGCAAGCCCCAGGATGTTGATGTTGGGGGAATTCAGTGATGATAATGCCAATGAATATCAAAAGGTGATGGTTAGATTGTCTCCTGTTGGAGATGGTCATTGCCTGGCAAGTGTGTGGCGTGAATGTTACTTGCCACTTGTCAGCCCAAGCCTGGACACTGACCAGGTCTTGCTGCATTTGGACATGGACTGTTTCAGTATCTAAGGAGTCACAAATGGTGCTGAACATTGTGCAATCATCAGCGAACATCCCCACTTCTAACCTTAAGATGGAAGGAAGGTCATTGGTGAAGTAGCTGAAGGTGGTTGGGCCTGGTCTTTGTAACTCCCTTCCTCAAAAGGCAGTGGAAGCTGGGCCTTTAAATATTTTTAAGGCAGAGTTTGATAGATTCTTGAGAAGCAATGGGGGGGAGTGAAATATTATAGGGTGTAGGCAGCAATGTGGAGCTAAGGTTACAATCAGATCAGCCATGATCTTATTGAATGGTAGATCAGGCTTGAGGGGCTGTGTGGCCTACTCCTGCTCCCAGTTTATATGTTCATATCCACTGTGCATTCCTACCCTAATTACAATCAACCCCAATTCCACCTCACTCAGCACTCCTTATCTCGCATAGCTTATCCACCCCACTACCTCCCAGCTGTTTCACCTTACCCCACTCATTGCTCTCGATTGATATTTGAACTTGCTGTGGGGATACCATGGACATATTACTTGGTTCTGTAATGATGAGAGCTGTTGCACCACCTGCTGCATTGCTGTACCTTCCAGTAACTTTAGAAAGTATTGTCAATCTCTGGTCAATAATTGCCTCACATTCCAAACTGGCTGCAGTGTCTTGTGGCTGAATGAACTCCTTAACTACACAGTCACAATCCACCTGAACTCTTCATTTCATTTCTTTCGAAGCTGTTTCATTGAATGGAACCTGATCACTAACGATTTTCAGCTATTACTTTTTTCAAAATGTTATTTTTAAATTTTATTTTAAATTTTCCAATTCAGGATAACGTGCATGAAATTTACACGCTGTAAATCATCTGTGAGGCATCACTGTTTCACTAATCACCACAAGAAGCTGTGCTCATTAGATGTTCCCATCTCGTCTACTGCACAAGCTAAACAAACTGTAAATGAGCTGGTGATTATTAGCGTTTTATATTTGTGAGCTCTGCACACATCAAAATATCTTGACAAACATAAGAGTGTTGGTATTATTAGCTGCAGAATGTCTTGAGTAAACACATAGAAATAGCTTATGTGTGGGATATCAAGGCTCTGGAACACAATGGGTCCACAAAGGGTTACTTTGCGACCTGCCAGAACAGCAATACACCCACATATAATCTGTCAAACAAAGAGTTCACATGCTTGTTATCCTGAGCAAAGGATGTTGCGAGCTGATCATGCCTGGTAATCTGTTTGCAGGTAGCATAGGCGAATGTTACTCTTGGTTTCTGTCCTCTGGATCTGAACTCACATTGACACACATCGCTGCCACTGAGGGTCTCTGTTCTTTACTGTCACACAATATACTCTGTGACAAACAAAACAAAAATGAAATGCAAATTTTTTTCTTTCTAATGTGCTGTGAGGAAGCAGTCATCCTTTCAATGTCCTACCTCAGAGCTATTATTCAGCATTGTAAAGGATGAAAGACAAGCTGAGTTTTATCGTGGGTGGACCATTCGCTCATTTGTTAAACTGCAAAAAAAAAAGGTTTGAACTGAACAAAAAAGGATAAAACTCTATTGCTCAGTGCATCATTTCTTTTAGGTTTACTATATCATTTAACAGCTTCCAAAATACATTCAGTGCAGTCTTGCAGTAAATAGCCCAGTTGTTGTGGTGCAAATGTCTGTCTAATTTGTTTTGTTCCAATCAATGTCTAAAAATTGGATGGAGTACTTCAAACTATGTTCCGTCCTCATGGAGACAGTGTGTCTTAGGTGTATTGGGAGGGGAGATAAGATATTACTGGTGTATTTATGTAACTGGGTCAGGCAATTCTAGGAATACATGCACAGCATAATGAATTTGATGCCCCATTTTTCATTTGCTAAATCCTTTAAAAGATCACACACAACCAAATGATTTTAAATTTAATAATAGATGCCAATTTAATTTCCTCGTCCTGTTTTGCTGTCATTGTAACTGACATCAATAATCCTCACAAATGCTTTTTTAAATTTTGTAGCCAGTTGATTTGCTTTTTAGCTATTCATTTTTATTCATTTAATTATCCAGTCTTCTGTCTACCTTACAGCTTCAACCTGTTGGTCTGGTCAGCCAGTTGCTGTCCATATGTTGCAAGATTAATAGGCATCAGCTGCCCATTTGTTTCAAAAGACTGGGGGGGAAACCTGAATGATATCCTTTCTTTAAGGATGAACAGGGTCACACTGGCTATATATATATATATATATATATAAAAGGAAGGAGGAAGTGCACACTGCACATCTTAAAGATGAGCTTTTGAGTAGGTTAACCAAAGAGAATTTTTGTTTGGAGAAAGTGCACAAAATGGTACATCCTTGGAGCCAGTATCACATTCTCAGGGGGTACATGTCGTATTTAAATCAATGATCCTATTAATTTACATATATCTTGAGTTTTTGATAATAATCTACCTTGGTGTTCTGAATTAGGATTCACCTGTCAATGAGGCAACAGTGCTAAATTCAGTGCTTTATACACTTTCTCAAAATTCAGATAAAAGGTGAGTGAGAACTACTATTAAATATAGAACTGAGTTTCCTGGATCTTTGGACTGGATGGTTGGTGCTGAAAGGTTGACTATGGTCCTCTTGCTGTAGTTTGGACATCCCTGGCCCATGGTGTGCGTATAGAGGCAGGTAATGTGAAAAAGTGCAGTGTTGTTATGGTAATTAAGCCAACATTGTATATTACCAAGGATTCTTACAGAATAATGTAGCTTGAAATTATACCACATTATATTTGTACATGGCTTGCTTTATAACAGTTAGCTGTGGCACAATGTGATCATCTCCATGTGCTGAGAAGGGTACTTTTCAAATACCTTGTCCAATGCTGTTACAGAATGTGGCGATTGCAGCTCTGTGAAATGCAATTACCTGTTTTGTACATAATACAGGGGAATGTCTGAAATTCCTTTTTCTCAGTCTAACCTTGGTAACTTGGCCTCAACGGAGAATAAATGAGAAATAATTTAAAATGCACATAACTAATACCAGAGCCTTACTCATGCTTCATTGCCACAAAAAGTCTGTTCATTTCTGGGAGTGGGTAAGCTTCTTTTAAGTTTCTTCTTTTGCACCAGATTACTCCAGTTTGTTACGATGTGACTCAGTCTTGCAGCAGACACAGCTTGGAGGGAAAAAGTAGCTGGCACCTGATGTGAATGATACTTGCCGTTAAGGTCAGTCTTGAAAACCTTTAAGACCAGATGCTTTAAAAACCTATAGGAAGGATGTCACAGACATTGGCTGTCAGTTTGCAATTCTCCACTTGGTTTAGACCTTAGCCCAATCATCACAGGAAGGTGGTAAGCAGAGGTAGACAAGGGGAAATGTCACTCATGACACACTCAAACACATACTTAGGGGCACATTGAAAAAGCATCATTGGCAGATTCTGTGATACAGGACTCAATACATGCTCCGACCTACAGTACTTATGATCCTGTTAGAGACCATTAAGGTTTACTGGAAAAAATCTGAACACCCCCAATTAACCAAAAGAACAATGTCACAAGATTTCACATTTTTACACAAAAAACAAACTTTATTCTCTATCAAAATGAATTAAACAAAGCAAGTTCTAACAACTTAACTCTATAGCTTATAAAGACTTATTGTTATAAACTCAGTTCCACTTTTTACTTGCCCTCCCAAGAGATCCCTCACCTTACAAAATCTTTTAGGCTCATTCACCAAAGATATGTAAGAGCTTTCCAAAGTTTACTCTGATTTCTCTTCAGTATTCCAGATATCTTCATGGGGTCTTTCCATTAGCTTTTGATTAGGCGATCGTTTAATTTCTTTACCAATCTCAGACTCTGGATCCCACAGCTCCTGCTCAGTGACTTAAAACATCAGAAAACACCCTTGGTTTCCAATAGCCTGTTGCCATGGTTTCAAACTGCAACCAAGTTGATAACTTCCAGAACTCCAACTACAACAAGGTTACCTGCCTTTCACTGAGAGGATTACTATAGATTTCTCCCTTTAGCTTCCAGCTAAACAAATCTATCAGTCATTTCTTCCCCTTTCCAATTTTGTCTTATGCTAAATATCAGCTCTCAATCACAGGCTGTGTCATGGACGATAGATCGCACATTTACTCTGCTTCAGGTGTTGGTCTGGCTTTAGCTGTCGACCTCCAAGAAGCTACAAGCTACATTGCACCCAAAGCTGACACAGCTGAGCTGCAGTACTGCCTGCTGGCTCTGTCCTAACTGAATTCACAGAGAAGCTCTAAACAAAGAATCTCACTGAGCTCCACCCATCTCCATGGCAATGTGACACATATAGCCTGTCCCTAGGTAAAAAGGCCCTTTTATTCCAAAGCTTTCCTTAATTCTGGGAACCCCATGAATAACTTACATCTTTTATTGGAATAACTGCGGATGTCATATCTCCAGTTCTTTAGCTAACTAAACCCACTTGCTGTTTATGCTCCTACCTTTCTCGCTGTTAATGTCTTAAGTCAACATGGTCCTAACCTTTTACATGTAGTAAACTCCAAGCTTGTTGGAACTGCACTCACTTTGGGTTGCTTATCAGTTTATTCAAGGTACCAGGTACCCCAAATTTCTGCAGTGAAAACTTTAATCCCAAGAATCAATATATGAATTAGGAGTGAGATATTTGCAACAAAGTGGACTTTGGGTAACAGGAGAGTTTTTTTTTTAAATTACAAAAACCCCTTGTACTTTTACAATGCAAGAGTAGGAGCAGAAATTGAGCTGCATGAGATTATGCTGCTCTTTCTTCTTTGCTAAAAGAAATTAAGTTGAAAAGTGATGAATTATAAGAAATGTGATCATTTTACAAGAGACTTTAAATCAGAACTTGGCACTTATCATTGGATTTCATCTCTGGTTGCCTGAGTGATTGAATGTAATTGGAAAGTTTTTGTGAAATCTAGTCATTTTGCTGTTTCAGTTTGGTGTTCATCTTCTGTTAAAAATGTAATTTAAAATGGTTACTTGTTTAAAGGTAATAATTAAATATTGAATTTTGGTAAACAAAAATCCATGAAATTCAGAAAATTAGCATACGTGAAGCAGTGAGCAGTCAAACAACTTTTCAGATGGCTATGGATAAACTAGGTTGTGATTAATTGTAAGCACTATTGAGTAATTTCTTAAACGCGTGTAAGAACACCTTAAATACCTAACAGTAAAATGGGAGCATTTGCCATTGATTTCGAAGAAAGCTGCGCACAAAGGTTTAACAATCTGTGGATTTCACCTTTCTCAGCAATATTTTGAATCTAGCAACAAAGAGATTTGCCAGGCAACCAGTCATAGTGATGTTATACAGCAGGGTTAGCCAATCACATTTACAAACTCTCACATAACAGCAAATCAGGAAATGAAAAGCATTTATTATCCTTCACTTTTTAATATAATTGTACAAAGAGTGAAAGAAAGATTGGGCCATTGTCATTGGATTCAGGTAGAAGCTGGAATCTCCTAAGCAAACATGCAGAAAATTATTTTATCATGTTGAAGAAATTTGACACTTTATAAATGTAATTTTTTTTTCTGGGCCAAAGAAATGGTTCAGTAATAAGTAGGAACTTAGGACACTTTTGAAAACCTAGTTACACCTCCTTCAAAAAAGTGCAATTTTTTCAAGTGTTTTTACAGTGAGTATAACAACATCAACATGAGAGTTCTCAGCTTTTCAATCATTTCAAATTGATTACATTCTGCAGGCACTTCAACAGCACAGCCATTGGAGAAGCACAGAATCACTGACAGCAACTTCTGGATTTCCGTGTCCAACTGCACATGCTCAGAGTCCAGATGTTGCTGTTAGTTTCAGAGGAGTAACGACGAATGTTCAAACTTTTAAAAAATTCATTCATAGGATGTGGGCATCGATGGCTGGGCCAGCATTTATTTGCCCATAAAAACAAAAAAACTGCGGATGCTGGAAATCCAAAACAAAAACAAAAACAGAATTACCTGGAAAAACTCAGCAGGTCTGGCAGCATCGGCGGAGAAGAAAAGAGTTGACGTTTCGAGTCCTCATGACCCTTCGACAGAACTTGAGTTCGAGTCCAAGAAAGAGTTGAAATATAAGCTGGTTTAAGGTGTGTGTGTGGGGGGCGGAGAGAGAGAGAGACAGAGGTGGAGTGGGGGTGTGGTTGTAGGGACAAACAAGCAGTGATAGAAGCAGATCATCAAAAGATGTCAACAGCAATAGTACAAAAGAACACATAGGTGTTAAAGTTAAATTTGGTGATATTATCTAAACGAATGTGCTAATTAAGAATGGATGGTAGGGCACTCAAGGTATAGCTCTAGTGGGGGTGTTTTTTTTTGTTTTCTTTTTAAATAATGGAAATAGGTGGGAAAAGGAAAATCTTTATAATTTATTGGAAAAAAGGAAGGGGGAAACAGAAAGGGGGTGGGGATGGGGGAGGGGACTCACGACCTAAAGTTGTTGAATTCAATATTCAGTCCAGAAGGCTGTAAAGTGCCTAGTCGGAAGGTGAGGTGCTGTTCCTCCAGTTTGCGTTGGGCTTCACTGGAACAATGCAGCAAGCCAAGGACAGACATGTGGGCAAGAGAGCAGGATGGAGTGTTAAAATGGCAAGCAACAGGGAGGTTTGGGTCATTCTTGCGGACAGACCGCAGGTGTTCTGCAAAGCGGTCGCCCAGTTTACGTTTGGTCTCTCCAATGTAGAGGAGACCACATTGGGAGCAACGAATGCAGTAGACTAAGTTGAGGGAAGTGCAAGTGAAATGCTGCTTCACTTGAAAGGAGTGTTTGGGTCCTTGGACGGTGAGGAGAGAGGAAGTGAAGGGGCAGGTGTTGCATCTTTTGCATGGGCATGGCGAGGTGCCATAGGAGGGGGTTGAGGAGTAGGGGGTGATGGAGGAGTGGACCAGGGTGTCCCGGAGGGAGCGATCCCTACGGAATGCCGATAGGGGGGGTGAAGGGAAGATGTGTTTGGTGTTGGCATCATGCTGGAGTTGGCGGAAATGGCGGAGGATGATCCTTTGAATGCGGAGGCTGGTGGGGTGATAAGTGAGGACAAGGGGGACCCTATCATGTTTCTGGGAGGGAGGAGAAGGCGTGAGGGCGGATGCGCGGGTGATGGGCCGGACACGGTTGAGGGCCCTGTTAACGACCGTGGGTGGAAAACCTCGGTTAAGGAAGAAGGAGGACATGTCAGAGGAACTGTTTTTGAAGGTAGCATCATCGGAACAGATGTGACGGAGGCGAAGGAACTGAGAGAATGGGATGGAGTCCTTACAGGAAGCGGGGTGTGAGGAGCTGTAGTCGAGATAGCTGTGGGTGTCGGTGGGTTTGTAATGGATATTGGTGGACAGTCTATCACCAGAGATTGAGACAGAGAGGTCAAGGAAGGGAAGGGAAGTGTCAGAGATGGACCATGTGAAAATGATGGAGGGGTGGAGATTGGAAGCAAAATTAATAAATTTTTCCAAGTCCCGACGAGAGCATGAAGCGGCACCGAAGTAATCATCGATGTACCGGAGAAAGAGTTGTGGAAGGGGGCCGGAGTAGGACTGGAACAAGGAATGTTCCACATACCCCATAAAAAGACAGGCATAGCTGGGGCCCATGCGGGTACCCATAGCCACACCTTTTATTTGGAGGAAGTGAGAGGAGTTGAAGGAGAAATTGTTCAGCGTGAGAACAAGTTCAGCCAGACGGAGGAGAGTAGTGGTGGATGGGGATTGTTCGGGCCTCTGTTCGAGGAAGAAGCTAAGGGCCCTCAGACCATCCTGGTGGGGGATGGAGGTGTAGAGGGACTGGACGTCCATGGTGAAGAGGAAGCGGTTGGGGACAGGGAGCTGGAAATTGTTGATATGATGTAGGGCGTGAGAGGAATCACAGATGTAGGTGGGAAGAAACTGGACAAGGGGAGAGAGAATGGATCAAGATAGTGAGAAATGAGTTCCATGGGGCAGGAACAGGCTGACATGATCGGTGTACCAGGACAGTCCTGTTTGTGGATTTTGGGTTGGAGGTAGAAGCGGGCCGTTCGACGTTGGGAGACTTTCAGGTTGGAAGCTGTGGAAGGAAGATCTCCAGAGGAGATGAGGTCAGTGACAGTCCTGGAAACAATGGCTTGATGTTCAGTGGTGGGGTTATGGTCCAGGGAGAGGTAGGAGGAAGTGTCTGCGAGTTGACGCTCAGCCTCCGCGAGCTTTCACAGCTTCCAACCTGATAGTCACCCAACCTTAGACGGCCCGCTTCTACCTCCTACCCAAAATCCACAAACAGAACTGCCCCGGGAGACCGATCGTCTCAGCTTGCTCCTGCCCCACAGAACTCATTTCTCGTTATCTTGACTCCCTTCTCTCTCCCCTTGTCCAGTCCCTTCCCACCTACATCTGTGATTCCTCTGACACCTTACGTCACATCAACAATTTCCAGTTCCCTGGCCCCAACCACTTCCTCTTCACCATGGACGTCCAATCCCTCTACATCTCCATCCCCCACCAGGATGGTCTGAGGGCCCTTAGCTTCTTCCTCGAACAGAGGCCCGAGCAATCCCCATCCACCACTACTCTCCTCCGTCTGGCTGAACTTGTTCTCACACAGAACAATTTCTTCCTCAACTCCTCTCACTTCCTCCAAATAAAAGGTGTGGCTATGGGTACCCTCATGGGCCCCAGCTATGCCTGTCTCTTTATGGGGTATGTGGAACATTCCTTGTTCCAGTCCTACTCCGGCTCCCTTCCACAACTCTTTCTCCAGTACATCGATGATTACTTCGGTGCCGCTTCATGCTCTCGTCAGGACTTGGAAAAATGTATTAATTTTGCTTCCAATCTCCACCCCTCCATCATTTTCACATAGTCCATCTCTGCCACTTCCCTTCCCTTCCTTGACCTCTCTGTCTCAATCTCTGGTGATAGACTGTCCACCAATATTCATTACAAACCCACCAACTCCCAAAGCTATCTCGACTACAGCTCCTCACACTCTGCTTCCTGTAAGGACTCCATCCCATTCTCTCAGTTCCTTCGCCTCCGTCACATCTGTTCCGATGATGCTACCTTCAAAAACAGTTCCTCTGACATGTCCTCCTTCTTCCTTAACCGAGGTTTTCCACCCACGGTCGTTAACAGGGCCCTCAACCGTGTCCGGCCCATCTCCCGCGCATCCGCCCTCATGCCTTCTCCTCTCTCCCAGAAACATGATAGGGTCCCCCTTGTCCTCACTTATCACCCCACCAGCCTCCGCATTCAAAGGATCATCCTCCGCCATTTCCGCCAACTCCAGCATGATGCCCACCAAACACATCTGCCCTTCACCCCCCCTATCGGCATTCCGTAGGGATCGCTCCCTCTGGGACACCCTGGTCCACTTCTCCTCCACCCCCTACTCCTCAACCCCCTCCTATGGCACCACCCCATGCCCACGCAAAAGATGCAACACCTGCCCCTTCACTTCCTCTCTCCTCACCGTCCAAGGACCCAAACACTCCTTTCAAGTGAAGCAGCATTTCACTTGCATTTCCCCCAACTTAGTCTACTGCATTCGTTGCTCCCAATGTGGTCTCCTCTACATTGGAGAGACCAAACGTAAACTGGGCGACCGCTTTGCAGAACACCTGCGGTCTGTCCGCAAGAATGACCCAAACCTCCCTGTCGCTTGCCATTTTAACACTCCACCCTGCTCTCTTGCCCACATGTCTGTCCTTGGCTTGCTGCATTGTTCCAGTGAAGCCCAACGCAAACTAGAGGAACAACACCTCATCTTCCGACTAGGGACTTTACAGCCTTCCGGACTGAATATTGAATTCAACAACTTTAGGTCGTGAGCTCCCTCCCCCATCCCCACCCACTTTCTGTTTCCCCCTTCCTTTTTTTTCCAATAAATTATAAAGATTTTCCTTTTCCCACTAATTTCCATTATTTAAAAAAAAAACCAAACCCCCCCCCCCCAGAGCTATACCTTGAGTGCCCTACCATCCATTCTTAATTAGCACATTCGTTTAGATAATATCACCAACTTTAACTTTAACACCTATGTGTTCTTTTGTACTATTGTCGTTGACATCTTTTGATGATCTGCTTCTATCACTGCTTGTTTGTCCCTACAACCACCGCCCCCCAACTCTCTCTCTCTCTCTCCGCCACCCACACACACACCTTTAACCAGCTTATATTTCAACTCTTTCTTGGACTCGAACTCAAGTTCTGTCGAAGGGTCATGAGGACTCGAAATGTCAACTCTTTTCTTCTCCGCCGATGCTGCCAGACCTGCTGAGTTTTTCCAGGTAATTCTGTTTTTGTTTTTGTTTTGTATTTATTTGCCCATCCCTAATTGCCCTTGAGAAGTTGGAGGTGAGCTGCCTTCTTGAATCGCTGCAGTCCATGTGGCCTAGGTACACCCACAGTGTTGTTAGGGAGGGAGTTCCAGGATTTTGACCCAGAGACAGTGAAGGAATAGTGATATATTTCCAAGTCAGGATGGTGAGTGACTTGGAGGGGAACTTGCAGGTGGTGGTGTTCCCATCTATCTGCTGCCCTTGTCCTTCTAGATGGTAGTGGTTGTGGGTTTGGAAGATGCTGTCCAAGGAGCCTTGGTGAATTCCTGCAGTGCATCTTGTAGATGGTACACACACTGCTGCTACTGTGTGTCAGTGGAGGAGGGAGTGAATGTTTGTGGATGGGGTTCCAATCAAGCGGGCTGCTTTGTCCTGGATTCTCTCAAGCTTCTTGAGTGTTGTGGGAGCTGTACTTATCCAGGCAAGTGGGGAGTATTCCATCACACTCCTGACTTGTGCCTTGAAGATGGTGGACAGGCTCTAGCGAGTCAGGAGGTGAGTTACTCGCTGGAGGATTCATAGCCTTTGACCTGTTCTTGTAGCTACAGTATTTATATGGCTAGTCCAGTTTAGTTTCTAGTCAATGTAACCCCAGGATTTTGATAGTGGGGGATTCAGTGATGGTAACGTCATTGAATGTCAAGAGGCAATGGTTAGATTTTCTGTTGTTGGTGATAGTTATTACCTGACATTTGTGTGGGGCGAATGTTACTTGCCACTTGTCAGCCCAAGCCTGGATATTGTCCAGGTCTTGCTGCATTTGGACATGGGCTGCTTCAGCATCTGAGGAGTCGCGAATGGTGCTGAACATTGTGCAATCATCAGCGAACATCCCCACTTCTGACCTTATGATGGAAGGAAGGTCATTAATGAAGCAGCTGAAGATGGTTGGACCTAGGTCACTACCCTGATAAACTCCTGCAGTGACACCATGGAACTGAGATGACTGACCTCCAAAAACCTCAACTAATGTCTCTTGTGGGAGGTATGACTCCAACTAGCGGAGAGTTTTCCCCCTGACTCCCATTGACTCCAGTTTTGCTAGGGCTCCTTGATGCCACACTCGGTCAAATGTGACCTTGATGTCAAGGACAGTCACTCTCACCTCACCTCAGGAGTTCAGCTCTTTTGTCCATGTTTGAACCAAGACTGTAATGAGGTCAGGAGCTGAGTGGCTCTGGCAGAACCCAAACTGGGCATCAGTGAGCAGATTATTGCTAAACAAGTGCTGCTTGAAAGCACTGTTGATGACTCCTTCCATCACTTTACTGGTGATTGAGAATAGACTGATGGGGCCTGTAGAAACACACTCTGGGAGGCTTCTTAGTCAAACAAAAAGAACATTATTTACACGAGTGCCTCCGTGGCTGCTTGTATCCAGCCAGTCGCTCATAACACCATCATTTCCTAGGAAACCCCTTCCTAGAATTTATTCACCACACGAGCCACACGTTGGTTGAACAAATCATGTGACCCCCTACTCAGTTGAACTGGTCTTAATGTGACAGACATCACAGGGCGGTAATTGCCCGGGTTGGATTTGTCCTGCTTTTTATGTACAAGACATTCCTGGGCAATTTTTCACATAGCCGGGTAGATGCCAGTGTTGTGGCTGTACTGGAACAGCTTGGCTAGGGACGTGGCAAATTTTTCTGTACTATTGCTGGAATATTGTCAGGGGCCATAGACTTTGTAGTATCCAAGGCCTTCTTGATATCACGTGGAGTGAATCGAATTGGCTGAAGACTGGCATCTGTGATGCTGGGGACCTCTGGAGGAGGCCGAGATGGGTCACCCACTCGGCACTCCTGGCTGAAGATTGTTGTGAATGCTTCAGCCTTATCTTTTGCACTGATGTTCTGGGCTCCCCAGCATTAAGGACAGGGATATAAATGGAGACTCCACCTCCAGTGAGTTGTTTAATTGCCCACCACCATTTGTGGCTGGATGTGGCAGGAGCTCAGATGTGATCCATTGGTTGTGGGATCGCTTGGCTCTGTCTGTCGCTGTTTGGCATGCAAGTGGTATGAGAGGGGAGATTGGGCTGACTAGGCCTGTATTCACTGGAGTTTAGAACAATGAGAGGGGAGATTGGGCTGACTAGGCCTGTATTCACTGGAGTTTAGAACAATGAGAGGGGAGATTGGGCTGACTAGGCCTGTATTCACTGGAGTTTAGAAGAATGAGAGGGGAGATTGGGCTGACTAGGCCTGTATTCACTGGAGTTTAGATCAATGAGAGGGGAGATTGGGCTGACTAGGCCTGTATTCACTGGAGTTTAGAAGAATGAGAGGGGAGATTGGGCTGACTAGGCCTGTATTCACTGGAGTTTAGATCAATGAGAGGGGAGATTGGGCTGACTAGGCCTGTATTTACTTGAGTTTAGAAGAATGAGAGGGGAGATTGGGCTGACTAGGCCTGTATTCACTGGAGTTTAGATCAATGAGAGGAGAGATTGGGCTGACTAGGCCTGTATTTACTTGAGTTTAGATCAATGAGAGGAGAGATTGGGCTGACTAGGCCTGTATTTACTTGAGTTTAGATCAATGAGAGGAGAGATTGGGCTGACTAGGCCTGTATTCACTGGAGTTTAGAACAATGAGAGGGGGGATTGGGCTGACTAGGCCTGTATTTACTTGAGTTTAGAACAATGAGAGGGGGGATTGGGCTGACTAGGCCTGTATTCACTGGAGTTTAGAAGAATGAGAGGGGAGATTGGTTTGACTAGGCCTGTATTCACTGGAGTTTAGAACAATGAGAGGGGAGATTGGGCTGACTAGGCCTGTATTCACTGGAGTTTAGAACAATGAGAGGGGAGATTGGGCTGACTAGGCCTTTATTCACTGGAGTTTAGAACAATGAGAGGGGAGATTGGGCTGACTAGGCCTTTATTCACTGGAGTTTAGAACAATGAGAGGGGAGATTGGGCTGACTAGGCCTGTATTCACTGGAGTTTAGAACAATGAGAGGGGAGATTGGGCTGACTAGGCCTTTATTCACTGGAGTTTAGAACAATGAGAGGGGAGATTGGGCTGACTAGGCCTGTATTCACTGGAGTTTAGAACAATGAGAGGGGAGATTGGGCTGACTAGGCCTGTATTCACTGGAGTTTAGAACAATGAGAGTGGGGGATTGGGCTGACTAGGCCTGTATTCACTGGAGTTTAGAACAATGAGAGCGGGGGATTGGGCTGACTAGGCCTGTATTCACTGGAGTTTAGATCAATGAGAGGGGAGATTGGGCTGACTAGGCCTTTATTCACTGGAGTTTAGAACAATGAGAGCGGGGGATTGGGCTGACTAGGCCTGTATTCACTGGAGTTTAGAAGAATGAGAGGGGAGATTGGGCTGACTAGGCCTGTATTCACTGGAGTTTAGAACAATGAGAGGGGAGATTGGGCTGAGTAGGCCTGTGTTCACTGGAGTTTAGAAGAATGAGAGGGGATCTCATTGAAAGATATAAAATTCTGTCAGGGCTGGACAGACTTGATACAGCAATGATGTTTCCTCTTGCTGGGGGTGGGGGTCTAGAATAAGGGGTTACAGTCTCAGGATATGGGAAGGCCATTCAGGACTGAGATGAGGAGAAACCTCTTCACTCAGAGGGTGGTGAACTTGTGGAATTCAATAGCACAGAGGCTGTGAAGGCCAAGTCACTGAATATATTTAAGAAGGAAATAGTTAGGTTTCTGGACTCTAAAGGTATCAAGGGGTATGGAGAGAGAGTGGGAGTATGGCATTGAGATAGAGGATCAGCCATGATCTTATTGAATGGTGGACCATGCTTGAAGGGCCAAATGACCTACTCCTGCTTCTATGTTTCTAGTCCTGTGTAGCTTTATCTGGTTGACACCTCATTTTTAGGTATGCCCTCCTGCACTCTTCATTTAACCAGAGTTGATCCCCTGGCTTGATGGTTATGGTAGAGTTGGGAATATGCAATTCTGCTGCTGTTGATGGTCCATAATGCATCATGGATTCCCAGTCTTGAGTTGGTGGATCTGTTTGAAATCTATCCCATTTAGCACAGAGGTAGTGCCACACAACACGATGGAGGGTATCCTCAATGTGAAGGTGGGACTTCGTCTGAACAACGACTGTGCAGTGGTCACTCCTACTGCTACTGTCATGGACAGATGCATCTACAGGAGACAGGTTGGTGAGAGTGAGGTCAAGTATATTTTCCCCTCTTGTTGGTTCCCTCACCACCTGCTATATCCTTTTGGACTTGGCCAGCTTGGTCTTTGGTGGTGCTACTGAGCCACTCTTGGTGATGGATATTGAAATCCAGAGTACATTCTCTGCCATTCCCACCTTTAGTGTATCCTCCAAATTATGTTCAACATGGAGCACTGATTCATCAGCTGAGGGAGGGCAGTACGTGGTAATCAGCAGGAGGTTTCCTTGCCCATGTTTGTCCTGATGCCATGAGACTTCATGGGGTCCGGAGTCGATGTTGAGGATTCCCAGGGCATCTCCTGCTCTGATTGTGCTGTCTGAGACATTGTCTGTAAGAAATGATTCCGTGAGGATGACTATGTCAGTCTGTGGGACAGCTCTCCCAATTTTTGCACTAACCCCCAAACGTTAGGAAGGAGGACTTTTCAGGGCCTGGTTTCATTCCTTTTTGACTTTTTAGTGATTTGATTCAACTGAATGTCTTGGTTGGCAATTTAAGAGTCAACTGCATTACTTCTGGTTCATAGCAGTGAACCATTAGACATTTAACTCTGTGGTGGGATTTGAACCTGGGTTTCCAAAGCATTAACTCTGGGGTCCCTGGAATGCTAATCCAGTGACACTACTGCTAAGCCACCGCATCCCCCATCATTACTTCTGCAAATTCTGGGCCAATAACTTGTTCATAAAGAATACATTTTTGATATGGTAGATATGGAGAAACTGTTTCCATTAGCAGGAGGGTCAGTAACCAGAGGACACTGATTTAAGATAATTGGCAAAATAACTAAAGAGGTGATGCAAAGAATGTTATTTAGCAATTAGTATGATCTGGACTGCAGTGCCTGAAAGAGTGGCAGAAGCAGATTCAATCGGAAGATTTAAAAGGGATAAAAACAAAAAAACTGCGGATGCTGGAAATCCAAAACAAAAACAGAATTACCTGGAAAAACTCAGCAGGTCTGGCAGCATCGGCGGAGAAGAAAAGAGTTGACGTTTCGAGTCCTCATTACCCTTCGACAGAACTACATGTTCTGACCTGCTGAGTTTTTCCAGGTAATTCAGATTTAAAAGGGAGTTGGATAAATACTCGAGGGAACATTTGCAGGGCTGTGGTGAAACAACAGGAAAGTGAGACTATCTGGGTAGCAAGGGATGGGCTGAATAGCCTCCTGTGCTCTTTGATGTTGATGATTTTGCTACACATTGAATAAATCTCTCTTTAACACTTGAAAGGAAAAGGTAAACAATTCTCTGTCCTTTTAGAAGTTTATATAATTGATGTTTTACATGGATTTCAGGAACTTCTGATCTTTTCAGCTTTTCAACTTTCAGCACTTGGCAATAGCCTGGGAACTCAAAAAGTGCTGATATTCCAACAATTTGGTGATGTTGTGCAAATTTATGGGTGTAAATCCCATTAGAAACTCTGGAGGCAAAATGTGATAAAATAATACTTCTCCCTGCTTAAGGGAACATGACAGCCAGAAGCTGAAACAGATAATTTATGACAAACAGCTTCTGTGTAATTAGTAGTGTCCCGCAGGCCAACAAAGTCTTCTTAACATTTTATTACATATGTCAAAAGATGCTTCAATTAATGTGTTGTAATTTTTTGCTTATATATTGAATAGAACATTTCACTTCATGAAATCCACAGCAAATATTTAGCATTCTCATTTGGAACCGAATAATCATCGTTTCAAAGTTGCTAGTTTTCCTGACTTGTGATAGTTCATCAGAACATTGCAGCAACAGCACAACATAGTTCTTTTATTTATGTTCTACATCAAATTCAATGTATTCCAAAGAAATTATACCTCTTGGAGTCAAACCATTCACTTTTCCAGAAGCACTTCATCCGACTCAGGGTCATAGGGAGTCAGAGCTGATTTCGACAGGCAATGGGCACTAGGTGGGGTGCACCCAAGACAAGATACATTACAGGGCACACACACTCAGGCCAACTGAACCACAGTCAATCCACCTAACCAGCACATCTCTGGACCAATGGGAGGAAGCCAGAGCACCCAGGAGATATGGGGAGAAGAACAAACTACTACAAGGCCACACATCCAAGGTCAGGATTGAACCCCAGTCTCTAGGCCTGTGAGGCAGCAGCACTAATCACTATGCCACTGCACCACTCCAAGGTTCAAATCTATATTTCACAATTCACAAACCACAGCCTCAGCTTGACCATGGGGTAAATGTACAAGTAATATGGAGTCGAAGGGTGGTGTCAACTTTTAAAAGCCAATACTTCAAATACTGGGATTTCGGCAAAAGGATAGCTGGTTAATTTTCCACTGATCCACGGCTGAATTATGAACACAAAAAAACCATGGCTTTTTAAATATTTCAGTGAAGTAAATTATCCTTTGATTGAATTCCATTTCATAACTGCATAAGCTGCTCAGGACATGTAGCAGTTGGAAGGGTCTAAAGTTGGCACCTACTCTGTCAGTTCCTGGACAGATATAGACTGAAAATGTCTGAGTTTGTTCATGTCTTTATGTTGAGTGATCCAGGTACATGATATGTAAGCAGTGTGACAGCCCAAGGGAGATGAGAATTTTGTTAGGTTCTGTAGAAACATGGTATATTATTTTGTTACTTATTATTGGAGAATGCAACTTACTGTAGCAAGTGTCACATTATTTAAATCTGCTCTGAAACTTGCATTTTCACCATGTTAGGAGTTTTTAATACACGGTGGAGAGACAAGCAGTAAATCATGCTGTGGTAAATATGAAAAATGGTGCGATTTGTCTCATGATGTTACACCACTCTAATTTTAGATTCAGACTCTGCTATAGCTACCAGGTAAAATTTTAAATTTATTTTAGCTGAGGCAAGAGATACAATGTGGATTGGACAGTTGGCTCCAAAAGCAGATGAGCCAACAATGTAAGTGCTGTTTTGAAAGTATTTACAAGACTATATTGTTGGCTTTAGTCTATTTCCAACATCTGTTTTTACTTTGTGAGCAGGACTGACATCTAGTGATAGCTTACAAACACTGGAACAGAAACCACTGAATAATTTATCAATTGGGGCTCTACACTGGAGGCCAGTGCAGGGGATTTGCTAAATGTTCCCCTCAAGACATCCAGAGCTGAAAGAAACCCCACTCAGAACACGCTTAAGGTGGACATTTTTACCTGTTAAACCTTAAATTCTGGATAGAGCAAATAAACTGCCTTTTCCTCGTTACTTTTTGTTCTGCTCATTCCTGTTTGTGAAAATAGCTTCCCTTTGGTAAATGTGTAAAAATGAATATCACAGCTGCTTGTGAATGATGCAATAGCTATGAAAATGAGATCATAAAGTCAGTGTAGAAACAGTTGGCCTGGTGATAAAATTGTAAATGCTGTATTTCTGAATCAAAAGGGTAATTTCACATATTGAGCATCGATTTTTGTTTTTGGAAATACTTGGCCTGCACATTTTTCTTTGAATAAAATCTGTTTCAGCGCAAATCATTTGACATATTGAGAAGTGTTAATGCATCTGGTATCATTTGCTATTTTTGCGTTGCTTTCTGTAATGGGTCTCCATTTTCTGCTGCGATTTTAAACCCAGGTCCAAGATGCTGACAGCACTGAGGTTAATTGTAGTAAACGTGTCTGGCTAATTTTGTTTGATATATCTGTTCTATGCTTTGTAGTGCTGTCACACTGATTAATTTGGCTAGCAGTGATTGATTAGCCAATATATCAGAAGTAAGTTCCATTTTATTCAGTGATCCACTGTGTATGGAATGGCTTTAGCAGCCACCAGCCATGTAAACAGGTATTCATGTAAACAGGTACTCAGGTAAACAGGTACTCATGTAAACAGGTGCTCAGGTAAACAGGTGCTCAGCCTCTCCACCAATGTGTTGCTAAAAATGTTTCCATCTAGAATCGCTAGTGCAATTATTTTCTATCTTTCTCCTATTAGTTGCTCCTGATCTGAACCAACATTCAGCGTGGAGCACTGCTCAGCTGTAAAAGCGCTGGGGTGCTTTCAGCAGTGCAGTTGTTTGGTGCAGTTTTCCAAAGCTTTACACCACTGGTGAGGCCTGACATGTCGGAGGTGACTCATCCAAAATGGCCGACACTTTCCCTTCAATTTTCCATGCGTTG
Source organism: Carcharodon carcharias (assembly GCF_017639515.1). Taxonomy (NCBI): domain Eukaryota; kingdom Metazoa; phylum Chordata; class Chondrichthyes; order Lamniformes; family Lamnidae; genus Carcharodon; species Carcharodon carcharias. The sequence continues at coordinate 3,035,207 of NC_054486.1, read as the reverse complement.
ATGCTAGGGGGCAGGATATGTTGAAAGGCCATTGTAATGAGTACCATGCTGCATATGGGGCCCAGTCAGTGACATGGGGCCTCAAGTTTGAGCTTTTGAGTCATCTTCAGAATCCTTTACAGTTGATCAGTTAAAGGGCTGTAAACTCCAAAAAGCAACTTAATAGTGATGAGCCTTTAATCCCTAATGCACTAAATTGTGTAGAATGATTGAGATAATTGTCATTCAACTATTGCAACCTTTCCCTTAAGTGTTCACTGCAAGTGAACTGCATTCATTGCTAAAAATCATTGCAGTGACATAGGCCAGGATTTTAGCTGGAACTTCGGGCTTCAGTCATAGCGGGTTCTAACTGTGGCGATTCCGATTGTGTTGGGTATATTTTGATGGTGGTCAAGGTCTCTAATACTGGTTGGGGGTGGGGGTGTGCAGATGGTGGTCAGGGGAGGTGGGGTAGATGGTGGATTGGGGGGTGTAGATGGTGATTGGTGGTGCAGGAGGTTAGAATATTTTTGGACTTGGAGACCTTCCTCATCTTGTTGCTGGGCTTGTTTTATATCCTGCAGCTTTTTTGCAGTAGCTAGTAAGTGCTGAGTGATTAAGGATATATAACATTAAATCTTGAAGTATAAATCCTCCTGTTTGGTTCCTTCTGATGGTATTAATGACAGTGTGTGTCCTGTTCTTTGATACTTCCCTTGTACATATTCTGTGATGGAGCGCCATAGCTCAGCAATCTCAGTCTGAACCATTAGATTCTGGGTGGTATCCTCACTATTTTGTTCATGTTCTGAAGGGTGACCAGATCTGTCTGCATATTGAAATGCAATGCCATAACAGATTCAGAGAATTTGTCACATGCCCACGTTGCTGCCAATGCTTTCTCTAGTGTGGTGTATCGTTGCTTCAGGTCACTAACAGAAGCAGAGGCATAGTAGACTGCTCTACACTTGCCGTCTCTCTGCACTTGAAGTAAAACCGCCCCCAGGGGCCTGTAGATGATGCATCTGCTGCTACTATGGTGGATAATTCTGGGTCGTAATGTGTTAAGGTTTCAGAAGAGATTAAAAGTCGTTCAATCCTTTCAAAAACATTTTGCTGATCCAAGTTCCAATGCCACTGTTGCCCCTGTCACAACAGCTGTCTCAAGGGATCATTGACCTTGGCTAAATTTGGTAGGGACTTGACCACTTGGTTGACCAATCCAAGGAATTTTTGAAGCTCAAAGTTATGTTCCGAAGATGTGAAAATTGTCTGATCACTTTCGTTTTTTTGTGGATCAACTGTGATCCCAGTGGCTTGTACTGTGTGAGGATTGGTGGTATCTCCTCACTGTGTGTTGTCATCATCCTCCACAAATCTAGCAGATATGAGGGCCTCCTGAGCGCACCCCGACGTCATCTGGCCTGTGTGAGGGCCCCATTGCCATCTTCGAGGACCTACTCACCCTCATCCCTGTTGACATCTTCATTGGTGGAGATGTCCAGCTCCTCCATCTCCTCCTCAGCCAGATGATGATGATGTGTGACACCCTCTGTGGACTGTATTGCAGGGCCCCACCAGACCGGTCCAGGCACCGGAACCTCATCTTCAGCATCCGATGGTCTGCTCCACCAAGTTGTGAGCTGCAGCATGAGCCTCATTATAGTGTCGCTCTGCTGCAGTCTGAGGCTGCCACACGGGTGTCATCAGCCACAGCCTCCGTGGGTAGCCCTTGTCCCCGAGGAGCCAACCCTGCAGCCTCTGTGGACCCTGGAAGATGTCAGGGATCTGAGACCGACTGAGAATGTAGGAGACGTGGACACTCCCTGGAAACCATGCACAGACCTGCAGGACGCGTTTGTGGTGGTCACACACCAGCTGAACATCCAGCGAATGGAAGCCCTTGCAGTTGATGCCATTGACCGCTTGTTGCCACAGAGGGTCTGAGCGCCATGTGAGTGCAGTTTTGAGATCTGGGGAAATCCAATCACTCTTGCATCCTGGCTTTCCTGGTCCTGGGTGAAATGCACAAAGTTGTGTGGCCCTCATGAAGTTGACGTCCATGACCTCATATTTGTGTTTGTGGCTGGAGGCTTGTGATATCCCACAGAGGTCACCTATGGAGCCCTGGAAGGAGCTGTTGGCGTAGAAATTGAGCACCGCAGGCACTTTCACAGCCAGTGGCAGTGGATTCCCTCCATGTCCCCGTGGGGCTAAATCCCGCAGCAGGTGACCAACCAGTTCCCTAGACATGAACAGTCTTTGGTGACACCTGTTCTTGGTCATCTGCAGGAATGAAAGGTGGCGTCTAAAGACCCTGGGTCTAGCTAGTGGCTCTTCAGCAGTGTGTGTGGGAGCCAGAGCTGCCCCTTCTTCCTGAGAGTGCTGCTCCTCTCTCTGCCCAGCCAGGCACCTCTGTTGCTCGCTTCTCCTTCACCTCCACTCTCCTGTAAGCCATGAGGCCTACGCCAAGGCTCCTTAGGCAGCACCTTCCAAACCCACTACCACTACCAACTAGAAGGACAAGGGCAGCAGATAGATGGGGACACCACCACCTGGAAGTTCCCCTCAAAGCCACGCTCCATCCTGACTTGGAAATATATCACTGTTCCTTCACTGTCACTGGGTCAAAGTTCTGGAACTCCCTCCCTAACAGCACTGTGGGTGTACCTACACCACAGGGACTCCAGCGGCTCAAGAAGGCAGCTCACCACCACCTTCTCAAGGGCAACTAGGGATGGGCAATAGAAGCTGGCCCAGCCAGCGAAGCCCATATCCCGTGAATTAATAAAAAAAAACTAAGTCCCCAGGCTCCATGCTCCTGCTGTACTCTTTCTTCAGGTTGAAATACAGAGACGTGTGGGTTAACATGGGTGTTCTAAGAACCTTTTCTTGGTTAAGCCTGAAGGCCCCTAAATGCATTCCAGATAGTGCTGGAAACCACTTGGATGGCCAGTGTGTAGTGGACTTCATGGCTGCCCGAAACCCCACCCACCTCTGCCCCACTCCACCCGACCGATTGGCAGCAGCTTTGCCCATTGGACTGCAGGCTGTGCTCTCAGCTCAGGCACAGACATTCTCCTAACCCACACTGCAGGGCTGCACTGTTAGCGTGAACCATTGGGGAGACTGGTCCAAACCGGGATGCTGACATTGCCATGGGCTGTGAGCACCTCCAGCAGTGACTGCTCCATGACCAGCTTTAGCGAGGAGATTGTACAATGTGCCCAGTCGTCCAACTGTTCTGCAGTCCTAAAACGCTCATCAGTTTGCAGCCTGTGTCCGAGGGGTGAAAAGCTCTGGAGCCCTTGGTGACACTTTCATGCCTCTGTGTTGTTGAGTGGACAGTGAAGCTAGAGACCCAACTCCGATCATGTCAATGTGGCTGTGCCTGAACTGTCTCAGCTGCAGTGGAATAGTCACTTTATACAGGTTTCCCTAATGGGTGGCTGCTTCCCTCGCCCACCCACCTCTCAGGTGCTTGTGCAACACCTTCAACCACAGGGCAGCCCTTGCCCCCACCCGCAAGTCTCCCCAAACCCCAGGTCAGCCCTTGCCCCCACCCATGAGTCTCCCCAAACCCCAGGGCAGTCCTTGCCCTGGCCACACACTGTCAGCCAGTCAGGAAAAAGTGACTCGTCCTCGCCTGAATGCGCAACGTCTCTTGAAGTTCAAGAGGCGACCCTCGCAAGTGCTGTACCTCGTGACTGTGAACTCACCTCCGTGTTCCCCTCGAAGTGCAGCTCGCCAAGTGCACGCCTTATATATGACGTTATGAGCACGCCAGCATGATTACACACCAAAGTGCTCAGATGATCCAACAGGCTGTGATGATTCTGAGTTGGGCTTATAATAATGTTACAATGAAGTCCTGATGTCCGATCTCGTGAAACCAATTTTTAGCTTCCTAGTCATATTGCCCGCTCACACTGCCAAACACGCCCAACACCAGCAGGCAGGGAAAATTCCACCAATAGAGAGGTTCGAGCATTTCTCAGTCTTGATTTTTCAGTTTTGCCATGAGTTTGTCTTTGAACTTTAAATTTATCTCACCAGGACCCGGTAATTTGATAGACGAGGATTGCAATGTAACTGTATGAGTCATCTGATTTTATCCAATAGAACAGAAGCCCCTGCTCCTGTGTCTAGTTTAAACTCTGTGGGGGTGCCCATCCATTTGGAGTTTAATACTTAATACTCGTTTTAGTATTATTTCCCTTCCCTAGGAAAGTTAATTTCTTTGCTTGTGGTTCTTCCACTTTTTGTTTTCTCCCTCTCTTGAAAGATTGTCACAGGTTTCCAGTGACCAGCAGTTTTGAAGTGGCCAATTTTTCCAGTTGTGGTACTCTGCCCTCCCATGCTGGACATCCTTTCTTCTTGTTTGTGGAGTTTTTTCCCGACACACTGGAACCATTTCAAAATGGTGGCTGGTGGGTTTTTCCCCATTTTGGTGGTCTTAGGCTTTGGCGCACTTTTTCTCTTCTGGCCTACAAACTGATTGGTTTCACTCAATCTTATCCATGGCACATCTCTTTCCCCATGAACAAACACTCAATCCCTCGCAATCTGCACTGCTTTAACTAGTGTTAAATCCTTCCTTGTTTGTACGGGTTCTGATAATGCTTCATCTAGGACCCTGATTATGATTCTGTTGTGAATCAGCTCATCCTTAAAATTCTATAATTGCAGTTCCCTGCCAACCTATAAAGATTTTTGATGAATAAATCCATACTTTTGCCTGGTCTTTGTTTTCTTTCATTAAATTTAGCCCTCTCAATTATTAAATTCCAACAGACACTGAAATAAGAGTTGAAGGATTGCAGAGCTTTTTCATGAGAAGTTGAAGTCTCATCAACCCCACCTTACTATGATATCATCAGTGATAGATCCTACTGCATATAGCAGCTTACTGACCTGATTTATTTTATCATTCTACATGTAATCCTGAGGCAGTCCTAAACCTTGTGAACTTTTTTCTCAAGTTGTCTCAGTTCTGGGCCTTTTGTGAGCCTTCTGCGCTCTGAAATGGTCCTGGAAGTGGCCATGTGAATTCCATGCTTCTGCTGAGCCCTGGAATAGTTCCTGTTTCTCTACTTATGCTTGTTGCTTCATTTCTATTCACACCACTGTCCAGTCTCTGAGTCAGTCTCTCAGCTTGCATCTGTTTCTCCCAAGATGTTCCGACGTCTTGGTGAGTCTTATTTTTTTTCTTGTCTTTCCTTTGAGCCTGTTTTATTTGCTAGCTCTGTCTGTATCTTCTTTTTATGGTCCTCTGGGTCTTTTGCTCACTGCCACCATGTTTCATCATGTGGTAGGGGTCTAGACAGAGGGTTTGAGGATTTTCTATTTTCTGAAAGTATGCCTCTCAAGTCTGTAGTGATATGAATGTGACTGCCCTTAACATCAAGGCCACATTTGACTGAGTGTGGCATCAAGAAACCTTAGCAAAACTGGAGTCAATGGGAATCAGGGGGAAAACTCCCAACCTGTTAGAGTCACACCTAGCACAAAGGAAGATGATTGTGGTTGTTGGAGGTCAATCATCTTAGCTCCAGGACATCACTGCAGGAGTTCCTCAGGGTAGTGTCCTTGGCCCAACCATCTTCAGCTGCTTCATCAATGACCTTTCTTCCATCATAAGGTCAGAAGTGGGGATGTTGACTGAAGATTGCACAATGTTCAGCACCATTCGCAACTCCTCAGATACTGAAGCAGTCCATGTCCAAATCCAGCAAGACCTGGACAATAACAGAATTACCTGGAAAAACTTAGCAGGTCTGGCAATATTGGCAGAGAAGAAAAGAGTTGACGTTTCATTTTTATGAAGGTCACCACCTTCTCAAGGACAACTAGGGATGGGCAATAAATGCTGGCCCAGCATTTTTATATATCAGCTTACATTTCGCCCCTTCCTTGGATTCACCTAGTTCTGTTGAAGGGTCATGAGGACTCGAAACGTCAACTCTTTTCTTCTCCGCCGATGCTGCCAGACCTGCTGAGTTTTTCCAGGTATTTTTTGTTTTTTGTTTAACATTTGCACCACACAAGTGTCAAGCAATGACCATCTCCAACAAGAGAGAATCCAACCATCACCCCTTGACGTTCAATGGCATTAACATCACTGAATCCCCCACTATCAACATCCTGGTGTTTACCATTGACCACAAACTGAACTGGACTAGCCATATAAATACTGTGGCTACTAGAAGAGATCAGAGGCTAGGAACTCTGTGATGAGTAACTCACCTCCTGGCTCCCCAAAGCCTGTCCACCATCTACAAGGCACAAGTCAGGCGTGTGATGGAACACTCCTCACTTGCCTGGATGAGTGCATCTCTCACAACACTCAACAAGCTTGACACAGTCCAGGACAAAGCTTGATTGGCACCACATCCACAAACATTCACTCCCTCCACCATCAACGCATATTAGCAGCAGTGTGTACCATCTACAAAGTGCATTGCAGGAATTCACCAAGGCTTCTTCGACAGCACCTTCCAAACCCACAACCACTACCATCGAGAAGAACAAGGGCAGCAGATAGATGGGAACACCACCACCTGGAAGTTCCCCCCAAGTCACTCAACATCCTGATCTGGAAACATATCGGCCATTCCTTCACTGTCGCTGGGTCAAAATCCTGGAACTCCCTTCCTAACAGCACTGTGGGTGTACCTACACCACATGGACTGCAGCGGCTCAAGAAGGCAGCTCACCACCACCTTCTCAAGGGCAACTAGGGATGGGCAATAAATGCTGGCCCAGCCAGTGACACCCACATCCTGTGAATGAATAAAGAAAAATAAAAGCATTGCCCTTTATTTAGAGCAAATGTTTCATATTTGGATCTCTACAGGGGGTTGGAGCTGCACCTTCTTCCAGATCTCTCTTACTTCTCAGTCACAGAATCTGACATCATTATTACATCAGTGTTACGTATGCTTCACATGTTAATCCTTTACTCTACAGTCGTGAAGTACAGCATTGGAAATGTGAAATGTAAGTACATATGGTTTTGCTTATTTTACTAGTTTGGGTTGAAGTTCATTCGTTCCCATATTTTTTATTATTTCTAACAGCAGTGGGCAACCTAAATATTTTCATCTGGTATTGCGATGACAGACTGATAATATTTTGTATCTTTAAGGCCAGTGCTAACTGCTCCTACTGGGAGCAGTGAGCAGCTGAACTGTGAAAGTGTGGCAGAAATGAGAGACTAAATTGAAGATAATGTGACCCAGACATAGTCTGGCCCTTCAGTGTAACATCCACAGGTCAGGAGGTCACAGTGCTCGACATTAGGTTTGGCAGTTTTCAGCTGAGTTGTTTCCCCAGGTATTTGGTTCTGTCTGTGATCTTTTTGTTCTACCATGTTTATGTGAGTTTTTTTTAATTTCTCTTGGACTTTAGATCACCTTGTTTGTATCACTCGATGTGTAAATTTGCAATCGCTTTTAGCTTTGCAATCAGTGACAGAAATCAGTGAAAAATAAGTAAAACTTCATTTGGTTATTTTTCAAATTAAATACTGCACTCAGAATACAAAGCAGAATACAAAACAAAATACTGCCGATGCTGGAAATCTGAAATCAAAACAGAAAATGCTGGAAAATCTCAGCAGGTCTGACAGCCTCTGTAGAGAGAGAAACAGAGTTGATGTTTCGAGTCAGTATGACTCTTCTTCAGAGCTAGCAGTAAGTTATGCAAAATACACCATCATTTATCTAACAGCAGCCAATGTTCCAGTCGTACATTGGTGATGTTTGTGGTTATGTGGCCATTGCTGAGCAGTGGATTATTTGATATTAGTCACTACTCACCAAGTGTACATTAAACATTAAAGCATGCATGTCAGGAGATTCTGGGAACTCCTTCCTACCCTCTACCAGAAAATATGATACGTTTAAGTACCAATATTTCTTTAAGTAATTATACATTATTTGGGGGCTCACAAAATTGTTTCCAAATTTCCAACTAACAACTGTCACTTTATCACCCCAAAATGGTCAAATGCACAGTTACAAGTGGCAAGCAGAGCTCCATGTGATTGGCAGGTCCACCAGAGGGAGATCGTCTTATGCTGGTACCAGTCAGCCTGTTAAATAGTGAATTTGTACTCTCTCATCACCCCCATCCACCTTGGCCGCTACCTAAATACACAGTGGGTAGCTATTGAATGTAGCTCCACTTTACTGTGCTGTGGAATGCGTACCATTACTGCAAGAGGTCACACACGTATAGGGCTAGAAATCGATACGTATATCTAAAATGGGTGACATGAAACCGAGTTTTGAAGGGTAACATTTTGTGTTAGCTGTGCACCAGGAGTACATGTGACACCGTATTGCCTCAGGTATTTGATAAGCATCCCTAGTAGCCACTTGTCAAAAACAGCAGCATCATTTAAATATGATAATAAGGGCTCGGTGCCTGAATCAGAACCCTTTTGTGAAATTGGTGTCTGTATGTAGCATAAGGATATCGGCATAGCAAGAGTTAATGTGAGACTGGGAAGCAATACCACCTACAGATGTAAAGAGACACATGACCTGAAACTAGGGTCACTTGTGGACTGGCAGAGACCTGTGTAGAAGCAAGCATGGAGTTAGCTCGCAGCTTGGGCTATACCCTGTATATATGTTCATAGTTGTGTGTTATCAGCAAACACTTAATGTTCGAGCATGCGAGTCTCAGAACTTCTTTGTGAGACTGACTGAACATACAACATACAACACCATGCATCGCTGCCTGAATGTGCACTGCAAATCATTGTAGGAACAATGAATTAGCAGCTTGTGCCAACCATTCTTCCATTTCAGCAAGGTACATCTCTGGATAGCTGCTTTTAGCCGCTTTCGGGCCTGGGTTTTTGACATATTGAAAAGTGATATACTCTTGCAGAGTGAATGTGGCCAAAAACTGAATCAAAGGATTTGCTTGTTCTCGATTGCTGGACATGAAAACACTGTGGTTCTTACTATTGAGCTCCCTAAATCACGAGGAGGAGCAGCAAGGAAATCCTGCACAGTCTGCAAGTGAAGGGCCAAAAGGCAAGATCTCAGTTATTCAGGAGCAGAACATTGTACCTGAACCTCACATTGGAGTGAAAGGCAATAGCATTCAGGCACTTACTGATGGCTTCTGTTAGAGTGAGGATTGGAGTCTAACACCAGGGCATGAACTGCACTACCTTTGATAGTGAAGGGCACTGTGTCTCTGACCCTTTATCCTTCTTCCCCTTTCCAAACTGCTTCTGGTGACATCAGCCTGTTTGCTGTACACTCGATGATCCGTGGGTCACTGATACGCTGTTGGTGAGTGTCAGCAATTCATTACCTTCCCACTTGGGCTGGCAAACTGGAAGAATGAGCACTAGGATTGTGAGTGTCCACAGATCCCTGAAGGTAGCAGGGCAAGCTGATAAAGTGGTTAAGAAGACATATGCAATTCTTTCACTTAATAGCTGAGGCACAGAATATAAGAGCTGGGAGGTTATGCCGGAATTATGTAAACATTAGTACTGTGTGCAGTTCTGGTCACCTTATTACAGAAGGGATGTAACTGTATTAGAGAGGGCACAGAGGAGATATACAAGGATGTTGCCTGGTCTGGAAAGTTGCAGCTACGAGGAAAGATTGTACAGGCTGGGGCTGTTCTCCTTGGAACAGAGGAGGCTGAGGGGAGATTTGATTGAAACGTACAGAATTGTAAGGGATAGAGTGGATGCGAATGGTCTATTTACATTAGCAGAGAGGTCAGTGATTAGAGGGCATAGGTTTAAAGCGATTAGTAGAAGGATTAGAGGAGAGGTAGGAAGTATGTTTTCACCCAGAGGGTTGTGGGGGTGTGGAACTCATTGCCTGAAAGGGTAGGAGAGGCAGAAACCCTCAGCTCATTGAAAAGCTGTCTGGATATGCACCTGCAGCACCGCAAGCTGCAGAGCTACCGACCCAGTGCTGGAAAGCAGGATTAGTCAGGTCGCTTGTTTTTCAGCTGGTGCAGACACAATGGACCAAGTGATCTCTTGCCATAAACTTTCTTTGATTCTATGATTTGCCTGCATTCCTTATTCATCTAAGTGCAGGGCATCACCTCCTGCAGGCGTGTAAACCTGTGCTCTTCCCAACACAAACCAGCAATGGTTATCAACAGGAAGGGCTTTTCATGGTGGGAACATGAAACTTACATCCTACAATAGTCCCGAGTGACCCCTTTGTTTGAGTCTGGCCATCACATAACAGGCTGGTTGCTAGGGGACCAGAGTTATCCCCTCACGCACAGCCACATGCCCCCACCCCTCTGGAACCCAGACCCAGATGTTGAGCATTGATATAATGAGATCCAAGTAACAACAAAGGGTTCTGACTGAATAAGCCATTAGCGTTCTGAAACAATGGATCCACTGTCCACACAGCTCGATAGGAACCCTACACTACAACCCAAAGCAATTGTCAAGATTCCTAATTGTTTGCTGCATGTTCTACAATCTTTCTACACAAAGGGGGGTTGCAGAAATCTGTCTGAGGATGCAAAGTAAAGTAACAACTTGAAGAAGGGGATGAGGAGCTGGAGACTGCAAACAATGAAGGATAGGAAATGACTATCTGGCCCATCTAGCCTGTTACCCACAGTTTTGTTTGTAAATCACAATGTATACATTCCCCACGTTAAAACGCAAAGTCCTGGGAGCAGGGAATAAAAAAGTCAATTTGGGAGAAGTATCTGGGAACTCCAGCTCAGACCACCCCTCCCCACCATCGGCAATACAAACTGGTCCTGGAGATTTCCCCGGCCCTGATTAATGTTATGCAGTGCCTACTTTTTTTTTATATAAGGTGATCTCTATTCCAGCCTAAAGCAGGTGCAGTTCTTGCTTAAAAGTACATGGTCCAGCAGGAATTGTGAGCTGCTGGAGCTCCAAGGTGGGAAGGCACTCAGTAGAAATTCTTCTCCAAGTGTTACGTACCAACATTTTATGAAGAGTTTTTGTAATGAACTTTCACTGCATTTTACCTCCCTGTCATGCCCACATTTCACCTCTCCAGTTCGATCAAACAAAAGCAAGAACTTGCCTAAGGAACTGCAGCCACAGGTCAGAGGTGCACGTTCAAATCCTGACATTCACTTCCACAGGAGGGGGAATGTTTTGAGTTTGGCAGGTGGACAGGCGCCCAGCTGATCCAGTGTAAAATGATGCTGGGTACCTGTCCCGAGGTCATCGAGCACTCGCCGGTTTTTAATGGCCCATTAAGGGCATCAAAAAGTTAATTAAAAGAAATGTTTCCCTGCCCGTGCGACCTTACAGTTGGTGGACAGGCCAAAAGGCCAGGCGATCTGTGGAGTTTTTTGGAAACCGAATTCACAGGTGGGATGAGGTTTCCAGCAGAAAATAAGAATCACATAACAACTTTATATTTTCATCAATTACAGGCCCTTGCTCATAGTGTTCATTTTTTCAATGATATTTTTTCATATATCTTCACTTCCCTGGACAGCTCTGTCCCTCAGGGAGATTATACACCGAGCATTCTCACACGTGTGTGAAGGTCACACCCACTCAGCTCCCACTCCCACCCCCCATCCACTGTCCACACAGGCAGCGCCTCACACTCCCACCACCCCCCCTCCACTGTCCACACAGGCAGCGCCTCACACTCCCACCCACCCCCTCCACTGTCCACACAGGCAGCGCCTCACACTCCCACCACCCCCTGTCCACACAGGCAGCGCCTCACACTCCCACCCACCCCCTCCACTGTCCACACAGGCAGCGCCTCACACTCCCACCACCCCCTGTCCACACAGGCAGCGCCTCACACTCCCACCACCCCCCCTCCACTGTCCACACAGGCAGCGCCTCACACTCCCACCACCCCCTGTCCACACAGGCAGCGCCTCACACTCCCACCCCCCATCCACTGTCCACACAGGCAGCGCCTCACACTCCCACCACCCCCCCTCCACTGTCCACACAGGCAGCGCCTCACACTCCCACCACCCCCTGTCCACACAGGCAGCGCCTCACACTCCCACCTCCACTGTCCACACAGGCAGCGCCTCACACTCCCACCACCCCCCCTCCACTGTCCACACAGGCAGCGCCTCACACTCCCCCCTCCAGTGTCCACACAGGCAGCGCCTCACACTCCCACCACCCCCTGTCCACACAGGCAGCGCCTCACACTCCCACCACCCCCTGTCCACACAGGCAGCGCCTCACACTCCCACCCCCCATCCACTGTCCACACAGGCAGCGCCTCACACTCCCACCACCCCCTGTCCACACAGGCAGCGCCTCACACTCCCACCACCCCCTGTCCACACAGGCAGCGCCTCACACTCCCACCACCCCCTGTCCACACAGGCAGCGCCTCACACTCCCACCCCCCCTCCACTATCCACACAGGCAGCGCCTCACACTCCCACCACCCCTCCACACAGGCAGCGCCTCACACTCCCCCCTCCACTGTCCACACAGGCAGCGCCTCACACTCCCACCCCCCCTCCACTGTCCACACAGGCAGCGCCTCACACTCCCACCCCCCCTCCACTGTCCACACAGGCAGCGCCTCACACTCCCACCACCCCCCCTCCACTGTCCACACAGGCAGCGCCTCACACTCCCACCACCCCCCCTCCACTGTCCACACAGGCAGCGCCTCACACTCCCACCACCCCCTGTCCACACAGGCAGCGCCTCACACTCCCACCACCCCCTGCCCACACAGGCAGCGCCTCACACTCCCAACACCCCCCCTCCACTGTCCACACAGGCAGCGCCTCACACTCCCACCCCCCCTGTCCACACAGGCAGCGCCTCACACTCCCACCACCCCCCCTCCACTGTCCACACAGGCAGCGCCTCACACTCCCACCACCCCTCCACTGTCCACACAGGCAGCGCCTCACACTCCCACCACCCCCCCTCCGCACAGGCAGCGCCTCACACTCCCACCCCCCCGTCCACACAGGCAGCGCCTCACACTCCCACCACCCCCCCCTCCACTGTCCACACAGGAAGCGCCTCACACTCCCACCACCCCCCCTCCACTGTCCACACAGGCAGCGCCTCACACTCCCACCCCCCCCTGTCCACACAGGCAGCGCCTCACACTCCCACCCCCCCCCTGTCCACACAGGCAGCGCCTCACACTCCCACCACCCCCTGTCCACACAGGCAGCGCCTCACACTCCCACCACCCCCCCTCCACTGTCCACACAGGCAGCGCCTCACACTCCCACCACCCCCCCTCCACTGTCCACACAGGCAGCGCCTCACACTCCCACCACCCCCCCTCCACTGTCCACACAGGCAGCGCCTCACACTCCCACCACCCCCCCTCCACTGTCCACACAGGCAGCGCCTCACACTCCCACCACCCCCCCTCCACTGTCCACACAGGCAGCGCCTCACACTCCCACCACCCCCCCTCCACTGTCCACACAGGCAGCGCCTCACACTCCCACCACCCCCTGTCCACTGTCCACACAGGCAGTGCCTCACACTCCCAACACCCCCCCTCCACTGTCCACACAGGCAGCGCCTCACACTCCCACCCCCCCTGTCCACACAGGCAGCGCCTCACACTCCCACCACCCCTCCACTGTCCACACAGGCAGCGCCTCACACTCCCACCACCCCCCCTCCGCACAGGCAGCGCCTCACACTCCCACCCCCCCGTCCACACAGGCAGCGCCTCACACTCCCACCACCCCCCCTCCACTGTCCACACAGGAAGCGCCTCACACTCCCACCACCCCCCCTCCACTGTCCACACAGGCAGCGCCTCACACTCCCACCCCCCCCTGTCCACACAGGCAGCGCCTCACACTCCCACCCCCCCCTGTCCACACAGGCAGCGCCTCACACTCCCACCACCCCCTGTCCACACAGGCAGCGCCTCACACTCCCACCACCCCCCCTCCACTGTCCACACAGGCAGCGCCTCACACTCCCACCACCCCCCCTCCACTGTCCACACAGGCAGCGCCTCACACTCCCACCACCCCCCCTCCACTGTCCACACAGGCAGCGCCTCACACTCCCACCCCCCCCTGTCCAAACAGGCAGCGCCTCACACTCCCACCACCCCCTGTCCACACAGGCAGCGCCTCACACTCCCACCACCCCCCCCTCCACTGTCCACACAGGCAGCGCCTCACACTCCACCACCCCCCCCTCCACTGTCCACACAGGCAGCGCCTCACACTCCCACCCTCCACTGTCCACACAGGCAGCGCCTCACACTCCCACCCCCCCCCCCCCACTGTCCACACAGGCAGCGCCTCACACTCCCACCACCCCCCCCCTCCACTGTCCACACAGGCAGCGCCTCACACTCCCCCCTCCACTGTCCACACAGGCAGCGCCTCACACTCCCCCCTCCACTGTCCACACAGGCAGCGCCTCACACTCCCACCACCCCCCCTCCACTGTCCACACAGGCAGCGCCTCACACTCCCCCCTCCACTGTCCACACAGGCAGCGCCTCACACTCCCACCACCCCCCCTCCACTGTCCACACAGGCAGCGCCTCACACTCCCACCACCCCCCCTCCACTGTCCACACAGGCAGCGCCTCACACTCCCACCACCCCCCCCTCCACTGTCCACACAGGCAGCGCCTCACACTCCCACCACCCCCCCTCCACTGTCCACACAGGCAGCGCCTCACACTCCCACCACCCCCCCCTCCACTGTCCACACAGGCAGCGCCTCACACTCCCACCACCCCCCCTCCACTGTCCACACAGGCAGCGCCTCACACTCCCACCACCACCCCTCCACTGTCCACACAGGCAGTGCCTCACACTCCCACCACCCCCTGTCCACACAGGCAGCGCCTCACACTCCCACCACCCCCCCTCCACTGTCCACACAGGCAGCGCCTCACACTCCCACCACCCCCCCTCCACTGTCCACACAGGCAGCGCCTCACACTCCCACCCCCCCCTGTCCACACAGGCAGCGCCTCACACTCCCCCCTCCACTGTCCACACAGGCAGTGCCTCACACTCCCACCACCCCCTGTCCACACAGGCAGCGCCTCACACTCCCACCACCCCCCCTCCACTGTCCACACAGGCAGCACCTCACACTCCCACCACCCCTCCACTGTCCACACAGGCAGCGCCTCACACTCCCACCACCACCCCTCCACTGTCCACACAGGCAGCGCCTCACACTCCCACCACCCCCCCTCCACTGTCCACACAGGCAGCGCCTCACACTCCCACCACCCCCTGTCCACACAGGCAGCGCCTCACACTCCCACCACCCCCCCTCCACTGTCCACACAGGCAGCGCCTCACACTCCCACCACCCCCCTCCGCACAGGCAGTGCCTCACACTCCCACCACCCCCCCTCCACTGTCCACACAGGCAGCGCCTCACACTCCCCCCTCCACTGTCCACACAGGCAGCGCCTCACACTCCCCCCTCCACTGTCCACACAGGCAGCGCCTCACACTCCCACCACCCCCCCTCCACTGTCCACACAGGCAGCGCCTCACACTCCCACCACCCCCCCTCCACTGTCCACACAGGCAGCGCCTCACACTCCCACCACCCCCCCTCCACTGTCCACACAGGCAGCGCCTCACACTCCCACCACCCCCCCTCCACTGTCCACACAGGCAGCGCCTCACACTCCCACCACCCCTCCACTGTCCACACAGGCAGCGCCTCACACTCCCACCACCCCCTGTCCACACAGGCAGCGCCTCACACTCCCACCACCCCCTGTCCACTGTCCACACAGGCAGCGCCTCACACTCCCACCACCCCCCCTCCACTGTCCACACAGGCAGCGCCTCACACTCCCACCACCCCCCCTCCACTGTCCACACAGGCAGCGCCTCACACTCCCACCACCCCCCCTCCACTGTCCACACAGGCAGCGCCTCACACTCCCACCACCCCCCTCCACTGTCCACACAGGCAGCGCCTCACACTCCCCCCTCCACTGTCCACACAGGCAGCGCCTCACACTCCCACCACCCCCTGTCCACACAGGCAGTGCCTCACACTCCCACCCCCCCTCCACTGTCCACACAGGCAGCGCCTCACACTCCCACCACCCCCTGTCCACACAGGCAGCGCCTCACACTCCCACCACCCCTCCACTGTCCACACAGGCAGCGCCTCACACTCCCACCCCCCCTCCACTGTCCACACAGGCAGCGCCTCACACTCCCACCACCCCCCCTCCACTGTCCACACAGGCAGCGCCTCACACTCCCACCACCCCTCCACTGTCCACACAGGCAGCGCCTCACACTCCCACCACCCCCCCTCCACTGTCCACACAGGCAGCGCCTCACACTCCCCCCTCCACTGTCCACACAGGCAGCGCCTCACACTCCCACCACCCCCTGTCCCACAGGCAGCGCCTCACACTCCCACCACCCCTGTCCACACAGGCAGCGCCTCACACTCCCACCACCCCCTCCACTGTCCACACAGGCAGCGCCTCACACTCCCACCACCCCCTGTCCACACAGGCAGCGCCTCACACTCCCACCACCCCTCCACTGTCCACACAGGCAGCGCCTCACACTCCCACCCCCCCGCCACTGTCCACACAGGCAGCGCCTCACACTCCCACCACCCCCCCTCCACTGTCCACACAGGCAGCGCCTCACACTCCCACCACCCCCCCTGTCCACACAGGCAGCGCCTCACACTCCCACCACCCCCCTCCACTGTCCACACAGGCAGCGCCTCACACTCCCACCACCCCCTGTCCACACAGGCAGCGCCTCACACTCCACCACCCCCCCCTGTCCACACAGGCAGCGCCTCACACTCCCCACCACCCCTGTCCACACAGGCAGCGCCTCACACTCCCACCACCCCCTCCACTGTCCCACACAGGCAGCGCCTCACACTCCCACCACCCCCTCCCTGTCCACACAGGCAGCGCCTCACACTCCCCCCCACCCCCTGTCCACACAGCAGCGCCTCACACTCCCACCACCCACTGTCCACACAGGCAGCGCCTCACACTCCCACCACCCCCCACGTCCACACAGGCAGCGCCTCACACTCCCACCACCCCCTGTCCACACAGGCAGCGCCTCACACTCCCACCACCCCTCCACTGTCCACACAGGCAGCGCCTCACACTCCCACCACCCCCCTCCATGTCCACACAGGCAGCGCCTCACACTCCCACCCCCTCCACTGTCCACACAGGCAGCGCCTCACACTCCCACCACCCCCCTGTCCACACAGGCAGCGCCTCACACTCCCACCACCCCCTGTCCACACAGGCAGCGCCTCACACTCCCACCACCCCCCTCCACTGTCCACACAGGCAGCGCCTCACACTCCCACCACCCCCCTCCACTGTCCACACAGGCAGCGCCTCACACTCCCACACCCCCCCCTCCACTGTCCACACAGGCAGCGCCTCACACTCCCACCACCCCCCTGTCCACACAGGCAGCGCCCTCACACTCCCACCCACCCCCTGTCCACACAGGCAGCGCCTCACACTCCCACCACCCCCCCTGTCCACACAGGCAGAGCCTCACTACTCCCACCACCCCCTGTCCACTGTCCACACAGGCAGCTGCCTCACACTCCCACCACCCCCCCTCCACTGTCCACACAGGCAGCCGGCCTCACACTCCCCCCCCACTGTCCACACAGGCAGCGCCTCACACTCCCACCACCCCTCCACTGTCCACACAGCAGCGCCTCACACTCCCACCACCCCCCCCTCACGCCACACAGGCAAGCCCCTCACACTCCACACCCTCACCCCCCCACAGTCCACACAGGCAGCGCCTCACTCTCCCACCACCCCCCCTCCACTGTCCACACAGGCAGCCGCCTCACACTCCCACACACCCCCCCTCCACTGTCCCACACAGGCAGCGCCCTCACCCTCCACCACCACCCTGTCCACACAGGCAGCGCCTCACTCTCCACCCCCCTCCACTGTCCACACAGGCAGCGCCTCACACTCCCACCACCCCCCTGTCCACACAGCAGCGCCTCACACTCCCCACCACCCCCCCTCCACTGTCCACACAGGCAGCGCCTCACACTCCCACCACCCCTCACTGTCCACACAGGCAGCGCCTCACACTCACCACCACCCCCTCCACTGTCCACACAGGCAGCGCCTCACACTCCCACCACCCCCTCCACTGTCCACACAGGCAGCGCCTCACACTCCACCCCCCTCCACTGTCCACACAGGCAGCGCCTCACACTCCACCACCCTCCCTCCACTGTCCACACAGGCAGCGCCTCACACTCCCACCACCCCCCCTCCACTGTCCACACAGGCAGCGCCTCACACTCCCACCACCCCCCTCCACTGTCCCACACAGGCAGCGCCTCACACTCCCACCACCCCCTCCACTGTCCACACAGGCAGCGCCTCACACTCCCACCACCCTCCACTGTCCACACAGGCAGCGCCTCACACTCCCACCACCCCCCTCCACTGTCCACACAGGCAGCGCCTCACACTCCCACCACCCCCCCTCCACTGTCCACACAGGCAGCGCCTCACACTCCACCACCCCCTGTCACACAGGCAGCGCCTCACACTCCACCACCCTCCACTGTCCACACAGGCAGCGCCTCACACTCCCACCCCCCCCTCCACTGTCCACACAGGCAGCGCCTCACACTCCCACCACCCCCCCTCCACTGTCCACACAGGCAGCGCCTCACACTCCCACCACCCCCCTCCACTGTCCACACAGGCAGCGCCTCACACTCCCACCACCCCCCTCCCACTGTCCACACAGGCAGCGCCTCACACTCCCACCACCCCCTGTCCACACAGGCAGCGCCTCACACTCCCACCACCCCCTCCACTGTCCACACAGGCAGCGCCTCACACTCCCACCACCCCTCCACTGTCCACACAGGCAGCGCCTCACACTCCCACCACCCCCTGTCCACACAGGCAGCGCCTCACACTCCCACCACCCCCTCCACTGTCCACACAGGCAGCGCCTCACACTCCCACCACCCCCTGTCCACACAGGCAGCGCCTCACACTCCCACCACCCCCTCCACTGTCCACACAGGCAGCGCCTCACACACCCACCACCCGCTGTCCACACAGGCAGCGCCTCACACTCCCACCACCCGCTGTCCACACAGGCAGCGCCTCACACTCCCACCACCCGCTGTCCACACAGGCAGCGCCTCACACTCCCACCACCCCCCTCCACACAGGCAGCGCCTCACACTCCCACCACCCCCTGTCCACACAGGCAGCGCCTCACACTCCCACCACCCCCTGTCCACACAGGCAGCGCCTCACACTCCCACCACCCCCCCTCCAGTGTCCACACAGGCAGCGCCTCACACTCCCCCCTCCACAGTCCACACAGGCAGCGCCTCACACTCCCACCACCCCCTGTCCACACAGGCAGCGCCTCACACTCCCACCACCCCCTGTCCACACAGGCAGCGCCTCACACTCCCACCACCCCCCCTCCACTGTCCACACAGGCAGCGCCTCACACTCCCACCACCCCCCCTCCACTGTCCACACAGGCAGTGCCTCACACTCCCACCCCCCCTCCACTGTCCACACAGGCAGCGCCTCACACTCCCACCACCCCCTGTCCACACAGGCAGCGCCTCACACTCCCACCACCCCCTGTCCACACAGGCAGTGCCTCACACTCCCACCACCCCCCTCCACACAGGCAGCGCCTCACACTCCCACCACCCCCCTGTCCACACAGGCAGCGCCTCACACTCCCACCACCCCCTGTCCACACAGGCAGCGCCTCACACTCCCACCACCCCCTGTCCACACAGGCAGCGCCTCACACTCCCACCACCCCCCCTCCACTGTCCACACAGGCAGCGCCTCACACTCCCACCACCCCCCCTCCACTGTCCACACAGGCAGTGCCTCACACTCCCACCCCCCCTCCACTGTCCACACAGGCAGCGCCTCACACTCCCACCACCCCCTGTCCACACAGGCAGCGCCTCACACTCCCACCACCCCCTGTCCACACAGGCAGCGCCTCACACTCCCACCACCCCCTGTCCACACAGGCAGTGCCTCACACTCCCACCCCCCCTCCACTGTCCACACAGGCAGCGCCTCACACTCCCACCACCCCCTGTCCACACAGGCAGCGCCTCACACTCCCACCACCCCCCCTCCACTGTCCACACAGGCAGCGCCTCACACTCCCACCACCCCCTGTCCACACAGGCAGCGCCTCACACTCCCACCACCCCCTGTCCACACAGGCAGCGCCTCACACTCCCCCCTCCACTGTCCACACAGGCAGCGCCTCACACTCCCACCACCCCCTGTCCACACAGGCAGCGCCTCACACTCCCCCCTCCACTGTCCACACAGGCAGCGCCTCACACTCCCACCACCCCCCCTCCACTGTCCACACAGGCAGCGCCTCACACTCCCACCACCCCCTGTCCACACAGGCAGCGCCTCACACTCCCACCACCGCCCCCCCCCCACCCCCACCCACACAGGCAGCGCTGAGCGATGCTGTTCGTGTTTCACGCTGGGTGGACCTTAATTGGCCAACATTAAATTGCCTCCCGGGCCCGATCGTGGGCAGCTTCCCACTGCCCCCAGCTGTTTCCCTCCCCCACCCCCACCCCACACTGAGCCACTGTCCCAGGTTTTTGTATAAACATCCTCCTTCACTGGCCAACCAAAAACCCATTTTGCTAAGTTCTATTTGTTGTGTTGGTCTCTCTCCAAGTGCCGTAGTTACCATATAGAAAACTCTAGAGAACTTCTCATTCTACTTACAACAAAACCACAGCCTCGTAAAAACAGGTTTCTGATTTTACTGCAAATTACAAAGAAAAGCTTCCTTTACAATCCATCACTTTTTTTACACTGAAAGGTCTGAAGTAAGATTCAATCAGCTCTATAAGCTGCAACCAATTTTCCAGGAAGCAAAGGCGAGATACGAATCAGGAGCATGAGTAGGCCATTCAGCCCATCGAGTGTGCTCTGCCATTTGATAAGATCATAGCTGATCTGACTGTGGCCGCTTCTTTCCTGTCTACCCCCTATATCCTTTGACTCCCTTGTCAGTCAAGAGTCTAATTTAGCATTAAAATTATTTAATCACCCAGCCTCCACTGCTCTTTGGGGAAGAGAATACCACAGACTAACGACCCTCTGAGAGAAAGATAATCTCCTCATCTCTGTCTTAAATGGGAGAGCCCTCATTTTAAACTTTGTCCCTATTTCTAATCTCTCCAACTAGGGGAAACATCATTTCAGCCTCCACCTGGTGGGTTTCCCTCAGGATTTTATATGTTGCAATGTGATCACCTCTCATTCTTCTAAACTCAAACATGCCCAACCTGTCTAATCTTTCCTCAAGAGATAACCCCTTCATCCCAGGAATCAGCTGAGTGAACCTTATCTGAACTGCTTCTAATGCAGTTATATCCTTTATCAACTAAGGAGACCAAAACTGTGCACAATACTCCAGATGTTTCACCAATGCCCTGCGCAACTGTACCAAAATTTCCTTACTTTTACATTCCATTACACTTGCAATAAACGCCAACATTCCATTTGCCTTCCTAATCACTTGCTGTACCTGCATACTAAGATTTTGTGATTCATGAACCAGGGCACCCAGATCCCTCTGTACCACTGTGTTCTGCCAGGTCTCTCCTTTGAAATAATTTACTGCTTTTCTATTCTTCCTGCCAAAGTGGACAAGTTCACATTTTCCCACATTATACTCCATCTACCAAATTTCTTGCCCACTTACTTAACCTGTCCTATATCCCTTTGCAGACATATTATGACCTCTTCACTACTTACTTTCTACTTTCTATCTATCTTTGTGTCATCAGTAAATTTAGCAACACGTACATTTGGGCCCTTCATCCAAGTCACTGATATAAATTGTAAATAGTTGAGACCTCAGCTTTGATCCCTTTGGCACTCCACTAGTTACATCTTGTCAACCCGAAGATGACCCTTTTATCCCTGCTCTCTGCTTCCTGTCAAGCCTCTACCCATGATAATATGTTACCCCTGCACCATAAGCCCTATTTTGTAAAGAATATGGCATCTTGCCAAATGCCTTTTGGAAATCCAAGTCCACCACATTTATTCATGGTGCTTGTAACTTCCTCATAAATTAGTCAGGTGTGGTTTCTCTTTCACAAAACCTTGTTGAGTCTGTTTGATTGCATTAGGATCTTCTAAGTATCCTGCTATAACCTCCTTAACTCTAGCATTTTCCCTGTGATAGATGTCAGGCTAACTGGTCTGCAGTTTCCTGTATTCTGTCTCCCTCCTTTCTTGAATAGAGGAGTTATATTCACTATTTTCCAATCTGATGGGACCTTTCCAGAATCGAGGGAATTTTGGAACATTAAAACCAATGCATCGACAATCTCAGCAGCCACTTTTTTTCAGACTCTAGGATGAAGTCCATCAAGACCCGAGGGACTTGTCAGCTTTTAGTTCTTATAATTTTCTCAATACCCTTTCCTGGTGATTGTACTTTTTAAATTCTGCCCTCTCTTTCACCTTTTGGTTTACAAGTATTTCTGGGATGTTATTTGTGTCTTCGAAAATGAAGACAAACATAAAATATCTGTTCAACACTTTCACCATTTCCTCATTTCCCAGTATTAATTCCCTGGGTCTCTCTCTCTAAAATCTCCCTTTTGTCACTCTTACTTTTTAAATACTTGTAAAAACTCTAACTATCCATTTTTATATTTTGAGCTAGTTTTTTCTCCTACTCTAATTCCTCCCCCAATATTTGTTTTAGTCATTCTTTGCTGCTTTTTTCATTCTATCCAACCTTCTGCCCTGCCACTAATATTTGCAGAGTTGTACACTTTTTCTTCAATATGACATTATCTTTGACTTCCTTAGTTAGCCCAAATGCTGCAACCTTCTCCCAGAGTCTTTCTTTCTCACTGGAATGTATCTTTGCTGAGTGCTATGAAATATCTCCTTAAATGTCTGCCCACTGCATCTCTACTGACGGATCCCTTAACTAATTCCCCAGTTCACTTTAGCCAACTCTGTCCTCATGCTCTTGTAATTGCCTTTATTTATCTTCTCACCTTAGTCACTGGTGGGACCATTAATGATTGGGAAGCTGCTGAACTCTTCAGTGGACTTTGACCAAACTCTTTAATGAACTGTAGCCCACCTCTGAGTTCACTGGCCAGTCACGGAGAGTGGGCAGGATAGCAGGTCATTTCTGACCAGAGTAAGGGTTTCTAATGAAAGGGATAATGACAGGGGTTACATGGGCTCAGCCACAGGTGATTGTTGAGGTCGCAGCAACAACAGAAGAGCTGAGGAAGCCTGGGCAGGCTGCTCCTCAGGCCTGTCCTGTCACTCTTACCTAGAGGTCCTGCTATGGGATCTGAGGCCCTGCACTGAGGTGAGCTCTCCCAGGACAAGAGGAAGAGGTCAGACTCTCCAACCAAACAGAAATGGAAGGAATTGGCTGGGCAATTGAGGGTGAAGAAATTAAATTAATCTTGGGTCAGCCCATCCTTATTTAAATGTAAGAATGGAATTAAGGATTCATCGAGTTCCTCACTATATCGATGTTATGATATCAAAAACCAGCATTCTGACATAAACTCCTCCACTCTATCTCAATGATCACCTTCAAGAGAAGATGTACCTTGGGAGGAATATTTGGGCGTGTGCATAGAGTTAAATCCCTTAAAAGTGACTTTAGATCAGGGGCCTGACATCATCGCACTATCTTCAGGGTTTATCCGGGCAGGTGTGAAAGAGAGTGGGAACCCATGCAGCTATTGGATAAGGCACTTAAACATTTAAATCGCTCATTGAATTGTGTTTTATTCAAGTGTTCCAGCTTTAATAGCCAGTGGACATGTTTCCTTAGCAACCAGCAACCTGTCAGTGTCACCAAGACTAGTGCAGGCTGGGGGCTGGGGAGCCTTTGACCAGTGAACGTGAAGAGCTCCAGCCATGGTGAGGGAAGAGGGTAGCGCTCTAACACTCCTTCTCAGAGGGTGCTTTCAGTGCTTGACAGGGTGATTGCCAGTTTCTTGGGATTCATTTCACCTGTCTTGCACTTCATTCACCTGCAGCTGTGTGGTGTTCAATGGTTTATTTAATCTGTGTTTGATTATGCTAGTCTGGTAACTGATCCTTGTACACTTGCTTAATTCCACAGGTGATGCAGTTGAGTCCGTCTCCTTCATTCCCCAGGACACAGTCATCAGCCTCTGGACTGTTGAGTCTGTGAATCCCTTTGCAACAGTGTTATCTGTTTCACTTTGTTTTCAACTGAACCCACCTTACTCACTAGTTATGGTATTAGAGTTGGCTTCACTTTCACTTTTCTTCAGCTCAGACTCCTCACAATTAAGTGACACTCCTCTCTTCTGATAACAGATGTATGAAGCTACAATTTAACTTATAACCTCTGGTACCGTCCTTGAAGGTACCTTGTTCTGGAAAGAAAATCTCTTAAAGATGGCAGGTATGAGTTCCTCTGGAAGAATAGAGGAAATAAAAGTTGATTGCTGATTAAAATACGAGACTAATACAGACTTTTACTTCTACCAAAGACATAGAATAATTCTGCTCCTGAACAACCCATGTCCCCCACTTTTTATGTCAATCATCCTCAACAAGCCAGTACTGAAACATAGACCTCCAGAGGTGTTGGCTCTGCTTTTACAATCTACACACCTTACAGCATTCATTTGAACAAAGGAACCCACACAGATCGGAGTGAGCAGGACCTTCTTATGACTGATCAAATTTTCCTTCCCTGGACCTGAGCCAATGAAAATGACTTTAGGGGCAGAATTCCCGGCCTGTCGGGTGGGTGGACCCGACCCAATCTCCAGCCGAGAAGCGGATCCGCTGCCATTTTACATGGGCGGGGCCAATTAAGGCCCGTCCAGTGTGACATCCGGCGGGAAGGGCGATGCTCTCCCTGTGCAGGTGGGGGAGGGAGTTCCCCAAATGGGAGAATGCACTCTTTCCCTCATGTACATGATGGAGCGCACATCCCCCGAGGCTAAGTGCAGCCTCAGGGAGATCGCTGACAGTTTTAAAAAATGTTAAAAATAGAAAAAAAAATTCCTTAACATGTCCTCCTCATGTTCATAAATTACACAAAAACTTTATTAAACTTTCTGAATTCCTACATGTAATCTCACCCCGCCGGTGGATGAGGTTTCGTGTTTTCTCTATTCCCCGCCGGGGCTCCTGGCCGACCCACCAACCTTAAGGTTGGATGGGCAGGTCCTTTAATTGTTTCAATGATCCTGTCAATGGACTCAATTGACCGTTGACAGGTCGGCGGGCGGATAGCTGATTTCATTGTCCCCCCACCTTCCTGAATATTTAAATGGGGCGGGATGATGTCGGGGGTTCCCCCCAATGTCATCCCGCATTATTTTACACACCGGCCCTGCCCCCAGCCCACCGACGGCAAAATTCAGCCCTATGACTTCATTGATTAAAAGTCTGTATTCACTGTTTACTTCCTAGCACCCAGTTCAACATTTGAACTCTGTATTGACGTCCACAGGCAGTTCACAAGATATTTCTCTTGAAAATCTCAAGGTTCATTCCAGCTATTTTATGGAATATTGATCCTATGGTTATGGCAAGTCACATTGATTGAAACTGGTGAAAATGCAGAGAAAGACCATCCAAGATATTGAAAGACACATGGGTAATACAAGCATGCTGCTGGATGGCTTTCTCTATCAGTTTGACAAATCAGTCAAGCAGCTTATCACTAGCAGGCTGGCAAGTGGAATTTCTTGCTCTGTTTTTGATAGTTTAAAGTTATGTTTTTTGAAACAACACTATAATGATCAACAGTGTATTCCTGAAGTTCTATCTAGTCATGCAGAGCTTTAAGGTTTTTCCCACACATGAGAAAGACTTTCATGAAATAAACAATTCCATTCTATTGAGAAATCCTGGGCAAATTTGACAATTTCATTACCTAAGGATTAATATGTTGCATGTCCAAAAATTGACCAGGGCATTACATGTAGAGTCTTCTAATAGCAGCACACAACAATATTTATTTATTTTTTAAATGTTCCTTGACTGATTCAGTATTTAAACCAAGATCAATTTTGTTGAAACCCATATTCAAATTTGATGTCAATGTTCATGCTGGCTGATAACATATATTGTTTAGTCTGGAAACGGTTCAATGCAATAGCCTTCTATTGCAATGGCTTCACTGATTGTTCAGCTATGCACATTTAGGAAAGACCTAGTAAGCAGAACTTTCATTGAACATGGGAAAGTTTGGATGTGAGCAATGCCAGGTGTTAAAGTATACGAAAGATGGTGATGTGGCATTCACTGGCGAATGGTTTGGCTTATTGTAACCACATGCACCTATTAGTAGGATTGAATCTGACAGGAAGATGCCTTCTCTATCCTCCACCAGCTTTGTGATCCATACTCTAGTTTTGTTGGTGCACAGAGTCTGGATAAACAGCAGAATTTAATTTTAAAACATACCTTTTCTTCAACTTGAGATATCTTTGCTTGATGTCCATGCTGTGGCTAAAGTTGGCAAAAACTGACATGGAGAGCTGTAAGTATCTGGGTGGTTGTGGGGCTACATGGAGTAAGGTCCTTTCTTATGGAATCTGTAATTAGTTAAACCTTGCAATGTTGATAAAACTTGAAGGAGTTGCTGAATTCATGATGTTCAGAAACAGCCTCGCTTAAGCATTCAATGACACTTAGGAATATTAAAGAGGTTATTCAATCCTTAGACATACACAAAAAACCAGTGGAGTGATCATGAAACCACCATTCTTGCATGTCACATGTTAAAAGCATCATAACTCACTCAGAGGGTTCTCTTATTACTTACAAATGTGCTGTGACAATATCTATATCTCTAAATTCTCTAAAATATACAAGTGAAAAATCACTGTAGAATCTGGTAGTAGTAAACACTCAAAGAATACCAACACACATGTCACTGGGGATTAAATTGCATTTCAGAATGCAGTTTACTACAACCAGATGTATTGTCAATTTTCAAGAGCTGTTGGAAAAGTGATGTGTTCCTTAAAGACAGGCACAGATGATATTGTAATTGACAATCAGGAAAAGGCAGGCTTACTTTGCTTTGATCTTTACTGTAGAGGGCAAGGTTAAATTACCAGAGATACTAAAAATAAATCTAGGAGAGAAACGTATTATATTTAATATCAATAAAAAATGGTGATGAGAAAATAATGAGGCTAAAGATAGATAAATCTCCAGGGTACTAAATGAAGTAGATAAGGAAGTTGCAAATGCTTTAATCATGATCTTCCAAAACGTGCTTGGATCAGAAAATTGACAATATTATGCCACTATTTAGGAAAGATAGGAGAGATAAATTAGAAAATTGTAGGCCTATTAGTTCAATGTCTGATGTGTGGCTTTTAATAGAATCTATTACTAGGGACAGAGTGACTAATCACTTGGACAAATATGAGCTGATCAGAAAGAGTCGACACGCAGTTGTAAAGGGAAGATCATGTCTTACAAAACTAGTTGTATTTCTTGAAGGGCTAACTAATGTGATAGATCAGGGAGAGTGTTACCTTCATGGGCTTCAGAAGGTTGGAGGAGTTACAGTGCAGATTCACCAGGAGGTAGATAGATTTTTGAAATACTAGGGAGTTGAGGGCTATGAGGAGCTGGCAGGAAAGAGGAGTTGAGGCCTGGGGCAGGTCAGCTATGATCTTATTTAAGGGGCTGAATGGCCTACTCCTGCTCCTATTTCTTATGTTCTTATACCAAGGCTTTAAGAGTTAAGTTATGAGGACGAGTTGAATAAACTTAATTTGTAGTTTAGAAGGTTGAGAGGAGCCTAATACAGATGCTTTAAAACAATAATGGGGTTCGATAGGGTAGCGAGAAAGAAACAATGTCTTCTGATGGGAAATCCTGAACAAGGGGCATAATCTGAAAATAAACGTTAGGCTTTTAATGAAATCAGGAAGCACTTCTTCACACAGGATTAGGTAAGTCTGAAACACTTCCCATAAAAATCTGTGGACACCGTCAAAATTTGTAAGACTGAGATTGTTAGGTTTGCTTTAAGTGAGGGTATCAAGGGATATTGGTACAAAGGATGGTAAATGGAGTCAAGCTACAGATCAGCCATGATCTAACTGAGAAGCAGATGGGCTGAATGGACTGCTCCTGCTCCATGCGCCCAGGCTCCTGGATCGCCCACACTGATTGGAAAGCTCTCCATACCAGATGATTCTGGAGGTTTAATTGGAGGAGGTAAACCTGAGGAAAGTATCAGTACATTATACAGAAGGAAACACTCCAAATAAAAGCAGCAAGTTTGGCAGGAGATTGCTAATTGTGTAAATGATATCTCCTCAGTACATTGTTCATGGGAGTAAATAAAAAAGACATTCTCTGGACTGAGGAAGTGTGCCAGGATGGAGAAGTGTAATGCTTATCCACTAAAACCAAGTGATGGCTGTACCGAATGTCATAATTACATTGCAGTCTCCAAATTACTGCCCCCAACTCTTATTTCTTCAACCTCCTACACATCTGATGATTCATTCCCAATGTGTTGGCTTCCAAAGCCTCACACAACTCCAACATGTTTTCTCATCAGTTCACTGCATGTCTCTTCAACTTATCTCATTGTTCTTTTCCCATCAGTAAACAGCAAGTTAATGTTCCTCCTGTCACCTTGCACAAAATGTATTTTTCTTCCCTCTTCAGAGAAGGCTACACATTTGCACCAGCCATGAAGCTGTGTTAGAATAGTCAACCTGCAGTACTTCATCCATGAAATGCTGTTGGCATTCCCATTACCTGGAGTGGAGGTCAGCCAGGGGTTGTACAAGTGACAACTAGGAGAATAGATCGGGGATAACCAGTGGATGTGGTGTATTTGGATTGTCACAAAGCTTTTGATAAAGCCCTACAAGAGGTTAGAATGCAAAATTGAAGCACATGGGATTACGGATAATATATTGGCACAGATTGAGGATTGTTTAGCAGTCAGGAAACAGAGAGTAGGAATAAATGGGTCTTTTTCAGAATGGCAGGCAACGACTAGCGGGGTACCGCAGGGATCTGTGCTTGGGGTCCCAGCTATTCACAATACTTATCAATAATTTGGATGAGGGAACCAAATGTAATATTTCCAAGTTTGCTGACGACACAAAGCTGGGTGAGAATGTGAGTGGTGAGGAGGCTGTTAAGAGGCTTCTAGGCAATTTAGACAGGTTGCATGAGTAGGCAAATACCTGGCAGATACAGTAAAACGTAGATAAGTGTGAAGTTATCCACTTTGGAGAAAAAACAGAACGGCAGAGTATTATTTAAATGGTGATAGATTGGGGAATGTTGACATACAAAGGGACCTGGGTGTCCTTGTACACCAATCACTGAAAGCAAACATGCAGGTGCAGCAAGCAGTTAGGAAAGCAAATGGCATGTTGGCCTTCATTGTTAGAGGACTTGAGTACAGGAGCAAAGATGTCTTACTGCAGCTGCAGAGGGCCTTGGTGAGACCACAGCTGGAGTATTGTGTGCAGTTTTGGTCTCCTTATCTAAGAAAGGATATACTTGCCATAGAGGGAGTGCAGTGAAGGTTCAACAGGCTGATCCCTGAGATGGCAGGATTGTAGTATGAGGAGAAATTAGGCTGACTAGGCCTGTATTCACTGGAGTTTAGAAGAATGAGAGGGAATCTCATTGAAACATTTAAAATTCTGACAGGGATGGACAGACTGGATGCTGGGATGATGTTTCCTCTGGCTGGCGGGGGGGGGTCTAGAACAAGAGATCACAGTCTCAGGATTCGGGGTAGATCGTTTATGAACTGAGATGAGGAGAAACTTCTTCACTCAGGGTGAACCTGTGGAATTCTATACCACAGAGGCTGTGAAGGCCAAGTATATTTAAGAAGGAAATAGATAGATTTTTGGACTCTAGAGGAGTCAAAGGGAATGGAGGGAGAGCGGGAGTACAGCGTTGAGACAGAGGATCAGCCATGATCATATTGAATGATGGAGGAAGCTTGAAGGGCTAAATGGCCTACTCCTGCTCCTGCTCCTATTTTTCTATGTTTCTAACTTGATGGCTTTGTGCCAGACTCACAAGGTAAGCATTCATTTCAAATTTTTCTCCTTTCTATCACCAAACAGAGACAAACAGGTAACCAGGCAAGGGAGCCTGGAACAAGGAGACATAACCTTAGAATTAAAACGAGGGCTTTTAAGGTTAATGGAAGAAAGCAGTTCTTCACACAGAGAAGAGTGGAAATCTGGAACTCCCAGCTCCCAAAAAGCAGTTGAATCTAGACCAGTTGAAAACTTCAAAACTAAGATTAATGGATCTTTGTTAGATAATGATTTTGAGCATTACAGAACCAATGTGGATAGATGGAGCAAAGACATATCTCAACTATGATCTAATTGAATGACCTCATTACAGCCTTGGCCCAAACATGGACAAAAGAGCTGAACTCCTGAGGTAAGGTGAGAGCGACTGCCCCCACATCAAGGCCATATTTGATGGATTGTGACACCAAGGCACCCCTAGCAAAACTGGAGTCAATGGGAGTTGATTTGGAGTCATGATTTGGAGTCATACCTAGCACAAAGGAAGATGTTTGTGGTTGTTGGAGGTCAGCCCCAGGACAGCACTACAGGAGTTATTCAGAGTGGTTTTCTAGGGCAAACCATCTTCAGCTGCTTCATCAATGACTTCCCTTCCATCAGGTCAGAAGTGATGATTGCACCATTCGCAACTCCTCAAATACTGAAGCAGTCTGTTCCTATATGCAGCAAGACCTGGACAACTTTCCGTCTTGGACTGATAAGTGGCAAGTAACATTGGCACCACACAAGTGCCAGGCAATGACCATCTCCAGCAGGAAAGAACCTAACCATCATCCTTTATATTCAATGGCATTACATCCCTGAATCATCCACTAACAACATCCTGGGGGTTACCATTGAGCAGAAACTGACCTGGGCCAGCCATATAAATACTGTGGCTACAAGAGCAGGCCAGGGGCTGGGAATTCTGCTGCGAATAACTCACGTCCTGACTCCCCAAAGTCTGCCCATCATCTACAAGGCACAAGTCAGGAGTGTGATGGAATACTCCCCACCTGCCTGGATGAGTGCAGCTCCAACAACACTCAAGAAGCTTGACACCGTCCAGGACAAAGCAGCCTGCTTGATTGACACCAAATCCACCACCTTCAGCATTCACTACTTCCACCACCGATGCACAGCAGCAGCAGTGAGTACCATCTACAAGATGCACAGCAGGAACTCACCAAGGCTTCTTTGACAGCATGGGAACCTCACCACCTGGAAGTTCCCCTCCAAGTCGCTCACCATCCTGACTTGAAAATATATCGGCTGTTCCTTCACTGGCATTGGGTCAAAATCCTGGAACTCCCTCCCTAACAGCACTGTGGGTGTACCTACACCGCATGGACTGCAGCGGTTCAAGAAGGCAGCTCACCACCACCTTCTCAAGGGCAACTAGGGATGGGCAATAAATGCTGGCCCAGCCAGCGAAGCCCACATCCTGTGAACAAATGAAAAAAATTAAAGTTGTGCAGAAGGTGGCAATGACCTTTGAGACTTTCTTGTGACTGTAGAGTGGGTGCCCGTCAATTGATCCAGATATCAGAAAAACTGTTTCAGAAACCCAACTTCTTTACTGTAGTTATACATAAATGGATATCTTCTTCACACTTCCTAGAAGCGTTGAAAAGTTTAGTTAAAACTTCTTCGTCATTTTTGGTGCCATGATTCTCAAAGCCTCTACCCCTTTGAACATGATTTGGCTAAGTGACCTAGAGCTACATAATTGGAATTAATATGTTTATGATGAACTTATAGAACAAAATATCTAGTAAACATTGGTGCAAGAATTGTTAGTGGAAGAACTTCAAATTTTGCATGGAAAATGATTGTGAATAATTTAGAGCCCCCTGAATATCATTACAGTCATTAATATGAACTATAGTGTGCAGTGAAATTGCAGGCATTATAAGCACGCACATTAGTGAGATTTACTGATTGCAAAATATTTGGAGTGTGAATGTATTTAGACATTTAGTTTTACAATCTGTATATGGCAATAGCTTCCCTAGAGATGCAGGATTCAGCAACGGCTTAAGTCCTTCATTAGCAATACACACGTGCAAAATCCATGCAGCATTCTCAGGCACCTGCTTCCTCCCAGTCCAATTTTGCGTCTGGATGAATGAATGACAGTCTATTTTTCAATATTACACCAAAGCCATTATTCTCCGATATGTATCTCCTGCTCTCCAAAATTTCTGATAATCCTGAATATGTATTGTATTTGATACTGTGGTGATGCTTGAATCACCTAAAAAGAGATGGTTGCTATGGCAACTGTTGTTTCCTAGCATTTTACTAGTGTGCTCTATGATCATTGGTTGCAGCTAGGAGCACAGCCACACTTATTGTTGCACCTCATTTATTTGTCAGCCTGATGTACGCTATCATTAGTGACCCTGGGTAGATATGAAAGAAATGTATCACACTATATGGCTGTTTTGTTAACTCCCTCAGGTCTGCAATAACAAACAAAGACATGACTAGCCTCTAATTCCTTAATTACATAGTGAATGGGGTTTAAGCTACTTTTAATCCATTTTAAGGAGTCAGTGAAAAAATATACATCATTTCAATTTTTAGAACATATATCAATGAAAGTAGTATCAAAGGTTTCAAAATGCAGTAAGTGAGCTGCTAAAGAACTTTTATATTTACTGCCTTCTGTGAATCTGCAATGCCAGGCTGTCAATCCCTTTACAAATTGAGAAATGAGAGGTGTGTTGAAACCTGGGGAAATGTGCCTGGACGGCACTACTCACAGAACATAAGAGAACCATTTAACTGATGTTCTGATACTTTCCAAAGCTGATTACATTTGCAGGTTAGGAAATACAGAAATCTTTCTTCATTATCAGAATTTTCTTTGAGATGGAAAAGAACTATCTGAACCTTATAACATCATTTCCCTCTCTTTCCTAAGCCTGTTCATGTTGGTTCCTTATATTCCGTCTGTTCACCCCACTCAGGAAGCATGGTATGGGATCATCCAACCCTGAGATTTTTCCATGTTTATCCATGTTTCCATTCCTTCACTGATCCCAAGGCAGTATAATTCCATGTGGTACCTTGAAGGGATACCTACTGGTTCTGGTTTTACTCAGCCAATCTCATTCAACACACCCACAAGGGAGGTATACTTTAGTCCAGACTAGCTTTTAAAATAGTGGCTCCCATTTTTGGGTTTCTAACCTGGTTGGTGAGAGGGGGAATTGTAAACTCACTTGCTCCCATAGAAACCCGGCCCTGACTATTTTAACTCCCTGACTTTGTCAACACGTCACCAGTTGGCCCACTTCCTGTTCCATGGAACAAGTGCAAAGTGATTCCTGGCCTCTGTGAAATCCATTCAACAAAGTATGAGAGAGGAGGTGCTGGATAGGTCTTGTGGGAGGGAGCTGTGGTGAGATGGGGCCGGGCAGTACCTGGCCAGGGGGGTCTAATTTCAAAGACAATCAGTGGAATTTTCCGACTTTGAAGCGAATTGCGGCGATGGGCGGGTTCTGCAGCACATTTCCAGCTGCTCGGATCGGTGGGAAATCACGCCCGATTCTATGCTTGGAAACCTGTTAATTATGTGCAGGTGAGTATCTCTCCGGGTCGCTTGGCGGGTTGGGAACTGACTCGTCCAGACTGCCATTTTCTAATGGGGTTGAAGGTCAGGGCGCCATATTTAAACCCCGCCTGGGCACACGCATTTCACTCTCTCCAGCTTGCAGGAGACCTGTAGAGAAGGCGGCCAGCAGGAAGGAGAGGGCCGCAATGCTGTTCCTGCCCCCACACCCTCCAGGCCTTGAGTAGAGGAGCATGGCAATGCTGGGATGTCCTCCACCCCAGGGAGGGCTCCAAGAAGCACACCAGGCCTCACCTCTCCGAGCCGAGAGCCATCGCAAGCTAGGCCAGCACAGCTGGCAACCGTGCACAGAACACTATCCAGTGCAGGAAGAGGCTGAATGAGCTCATCCACTCTGTCAGGGTAAATCATCCTTCAAACGCCTCCAATCTCACACTCTCGTCATCGCATCATATACTCGAAGGGCTACACTCTTCAGGGATTTCACACAACATCATGAACGGGGGACAAATATCAGCACTAAGTCTCCCAGATAGGTCCACATCACCACTACCCCTCTATCGAGTAGCTCACACTCCATCCTCAACCCTGCCTGGGTAGGGTTCCCCACACACAGGGGGCCACACATGTTTCCCAGCCTCAGCTCCTTCCCTTCTCAGTACATTCCTTTCTTCTAGCTTCAGGCAGTCAGAGCTTTCCCACAACAGGGGAGAATATCCCAGACCAGAGTCCAACATCACACCCCTCACCCAATTCACGGAGAATGCTGCCAAGGTCACTGGGGAGGGCAGGACATGCTCCTGTGGGAAAGGGGAGATCAGCTTGTCCCAGCAACCAGGTACGGATCACACCTCCTTGAGCTCACCACACTCTGACATTCACCGTGAGTGACAAGCAATCCTGTGTTATGCCTGCTCATGAATGAAATCTATCTTCCCTCTCTTACAGACACAAGCAGGGCTAGGCACAGGCGGAGAGACTAAAGAAGCTCCAGCCCCCAGTCCACCTCGGATGGTGAAGCTGAAGGAGCCACTGCAGAAGAACCATCCCTGTGTTCAGACGCACCTTCCCACAGTGCAGAGACACACACCTCAGTGGGGCAGAGCTCCAGGTTAGGCTCAGGGTCACCCTGCTAGAGAGCACCTCACTGACACGTCCCCGCAGCACTCGGAGGCAGGGACAGCTCAGGTCTCCGGCACTTGGAGGGGCTGCTGGACACCAGACACCCGCTCGGTCCGAGTCAGGTGATGAACCTTTGGAAGCAGCCGCCAACTCAATGCTGAAGATGCAACGACAGGTGGCAGAACATCAGGCAGAGATGAAAGAGTCACTCAATGGACTACAGCGAGCGGTGGAGGAGTCAGTCCACATTCTGCCTGACGTCGTGACTCCGACATGTGAACACCTTGATGTCACCATGGAAAGGTTGGCAACCACCATGGAAACCTTGCCCCAGCAAATCCTACCGGGTTTGTACTTGGTCCTGGACTCCGTGCTGGGATCCATCAGCGACTCAGCAAGAGGGTGGGTGGGGGATGAGACACTTTGACCTCTCTCCAAGTCCACCTTCACCTCAAGGAGTCAGAGCGGGGCCTTTGGGCAGCCAGAGGGAGGTTGAGAATCAGCCAGATAGCTGGGGCAGCCTCCGCTCAGGACACTCCAGCCACTCAGAGTCCCCTCTGCCTGTGACCCCATCCACTCCAGCTGCTCAGGAGGGTACATCTGCTGCAGAGCATGAGAGCCTTATCAAGCCGGGGCCCTCCAAGCCTCAGACCACCAGAGGACACCCGCCAAGGTCCTCACAGACCTCATGAGGCTGCCTCCACCTCTGCTGCAGGTATTGGGGATACACCCAGGCCTAGCGGTAAGGTTAGGACAATTAGAAATATCGAAATCACCTTGGTCATGGGTGTGCAACCACCATATAAATGTTACACTTTTTAAAAATACATTTGATATCTTTGTGAATAGTTTGGGTAACTAAAGGTGTTGTGATTATTTACGTATGGGGCTGAATTATCCCCCTGTCGAAGGGGGTGTTGTGGGGGGTGAGCAGGAGTGAGCAGGAACCTGGGGGAGGGGAGCAGGATTCCCTGAGTCTGGCCTGTGTGTGGAAGAGTGCAGAAATCTCCCTGACAGGGAGATCAGTTTGATATTTGAAAATTTAAATAAAAGGAAAAAAAAAAATTTTAAAACAGGTCCCCTCAATTTTTATTGAATTTTAAAACCCTTAAGGAAACCTCACCCCGCCCGTGGATGAGGTTCCGTGAAAAATGTGAAGGCCGCCTGGGATCTTCACCTGCCCCCCCCGACAAGCTTAATGTTGGACCAGCAGCTCATTTACCTGTTTTAATTAGTTTTTAACATCCAAGGTGGCTGCGCGCCCACTGAACTGAACATCTAAATGATGGGCGGTGATGTCGGGTCACCACTCGAAGCCAGCCTGCGTCATCTTACACGTCAGCGAGCAGGCCCCGCCCACTCGCTCACCGACTGGAAAGTTCTTCCCAGGAATCCTCTTATTTTGAGGTTCAGCCACCCCTCGCCCCTGGTCAGTCATAACCTCCCTTTGTGAGATTCACATTCCTGTGATGTCAGCCTCTCACTGAAGACAGTTTCTGCTCCCGTGTGTGATGGTCGGGAGATGTGTTAAAATCTTCATTGGAAATGTGTGATGAATGCATTTGTAACCCTTTTCCCTCATGACTCCCCATTGTTTGAGGGCAGCTCAGCAGCCTCGAGGAGTTAATGGTGGTTGTGTCTCCTCAGTGGCAGTGCCAAAGGACAAGAGCTGGACAGGAGGAGGAGCTCCCCAACCATGTCCTCATCTCACTGGCCACTGTATTTCTCATTAATGTGGCGGCGTATGCATCGAGTTAGCTGATGTAGCATTCTCGCTGTTGTGTTGACTTGCACTTCCAGGCATGAATGCACACTGAGTGCACTGCTGACATTCTTAGAGACCATGGCCTGATGAATCATGAGACATGAAGATGCAAGTGTGAATGAAGAGCTGGTTCTCGATGTGACTGGTTGGACACCCCTTTCAATGTCAATAAGGGCCAGGAGGAATGCGGCCAGCTCCTGTTACCTTCACTTTACTCCTCCTGGAACCTGGTAGCGATTAAAGTGACACGGGCACGTCTTCCACATCGTGTTTCCTCGATGGCATTGTCCCGTTTAAGCTGACCCTCATTTCCCTCATCAGGTTCCTGGGCCTCCTGATGTTCATCCTCCGAGGAGCTCTCATCCTCCTCCATTTCTCCTTCTGGCATGGGATCACCTCTTTACAGCGAGTAGGCTGTGAATGATGTGACACACATCGATGATGCAGGAGACCCTATCTGGAGATTACTGCAAAGCCCCACCTGAGTGGTCTAGACATCAGAAACACATCTTCAGGATGCCAGTGGTCGGTGAGGAGCGGTGAGCTGTATTGTACCACTCCCCTGAGGAACTCTGAGGCTGATGCACAGGGGTCATGAGCCATCACTAGATTGGTTTCCCCTTAGCCCCAAGCAGCCAGCCCTGTGGATATGTGAGGCACCTGGGAGTGACTCAGGATGCGTGAGTCATGGCAACTCCCAGGGTACCTGGCACACATGTGCAGTATGTGCTTGCGATGATCACACACTGGGTGATGGAGTGGAACCCTTTACAGTTGATAAACATTAGGAGCTGCTACCATGGAGCCCTCAAGGCCACATGGTTGCAGCTGATTGTGCCCTGAACTCTAGGGAAGCCTGAGATGGCCTCAAACACATTGAATCTAGCGGCCTGGCTATCTTCATCAAGTGTAAACCTCACATATCGATGAAGCTTGCTGTAGAGGGAATCTGTGACCTCTTAGATGCATCTACATGTGGCGGGCTGCAAGATGCTGCACAAGTCCCCTGTGGATCCCTGGCATGATCCACAGGCAAAGAAATTGAGTGCAACCATCACCTTTAAAGGCAGGGAATAGCCTCCCATTCCATGGGCCATGAGTTCTTCCCAAAGCGTCTGGCAGATGAGGTCCACCAGAGCTCAAGACAAGCGCAGATGTGTGCAGCAATGTCTCTCACGAACCTGTAGGTAGGAGAGTCTTCTTCAGTAGACCCTTGGTCAACTTAGTCACCTCCATGGTCTGGGTCTAATCTGCTGATCCTCATGTTGCTGGGGCTCCCCTGGAAACTGGACCTCAGGCAGGGTCTCCTACTGAAGCTGTTCTCGATGGTTCCGGCCCCTTCTCCTCCTCCATTCTATTAGAACCCTCAAGAAGGCAGCATTGATCCCAGGCCTCATTACTGTTTGGCCCTTCTCTATGTGGAATGATGGATTAAAGACAGTAATGAATAATGCGGCAAAACAGTGAAGCTCACAATCTTAAATCCAAAGCTACTGTAATGGTCTCGAGTGGTTTTTGACCCACTAGCCTTATCACTGATGCAGTTCTGTATCTGAGGTGCAGATGGACATATCGAGTGACCAGGCTGCCAACATCTGAATCCCACAGAGGTTGGAGAAGCTTTGAATGACCTGCATGACCTGACCTAGCTCAGTGCTCTAACCTCAGGTTTGACACACTGATTGAAGATAGCTTGCTAATGATTAATGACTGGATGCCCTTTGTCCTGCTATCCATGCCAATTATGGAAAGTGCATCAAAGTCTTTCATTGGTTAGATGCCTTATATGCAGCAGCTGCACCTCCTTGATGGTTGCCTGCATTCCCAATTTTCAAATTCCTTTGTGTTAATGTGGAAATGGAGCTGATGTCATGTGAAGCCATTGACTCCTGCTGTTCCCTGTGACTGTGCAGTAAAAGGTATGGGTTCCAATGGCAACCTTCTCAAAGAAATCTTCTTACTTTCTCTCAGTTCTGACTCAATTTCTGTCTTGTGGCACCAACAAGTTAGAGGGCACGCCGAGAAAGGGCCCTTAGTCCAGCAGTGCGCTCCTCCCATACTGCAGAGATCTCTCCTGTGCAGATTCATTTCTAGTTTTGATTTCAAACTGCACCATTATTTTGTGTGTGCAGGATGGTGGTTCTTCATTTTTATTTTGAGAACAGCTTTGACCCTCCCCCTGTCAGTGTTCAGGTCCCTCCAATCTACGTGGAACCTCACGCTATGCAGGTAGAGCTCCCTCCTCTGGTTCTCCAGCCTCCCCCAGTGATACTGGAACCCATTGTTCTTGTGATCGACATTCCCACCCTCCCCACTGAACCCATCACTACTGACGTGCCCATGGCCCATGTGGATCCCTTTCCTCCCCAACTAGAGGCTGTGTGCAGTCACTTACAGAGGAAATCCCCACCCCGCAACAGACCTTTGAATACACACGCCCCCCACAACCCCTTATCACATTTTCCCGATCTACAGGCTGCAGATGCCTCCCCTAACCATGACCATCCCATCAGGAGCCCAGTACAGAGACAGACAAGACCATGGACACTGACAGTGAAAATGCCTCACACATCAAACTGAGCATTATCCCAACTGAGCACACAGGCCTTCCGCCTCCCAGGAGTGGGAGTACAATGGGTGTACTATGCATAGCCCTGTAGCATGGCCTGCTGAACCCCAGGAGTGTCTCTACACTCTAACTCCTTGCTGTAAACCCCAGGAGTGTCTCTACTCTCTCACTCCTGATTCTAAAGCCCAGGAGTGTCTCTACTCTCTCACTCCTGACTGTAAACCCCAGGATTGTCTCTACTCTCTCACTCCTGACTATAAACCCCAGGAGTGTCTCTACTCTCTCACTCATGACTGTAAACCCCAGGAGTGTCTCTACGCTCTCAATCCTGACTGTGAGTCCCAGGAGTGTCTCTACTCTCTCACTCCTGATTCTAAAGCCGAGGAGTGTCTCTACTCTCTCAATCCTGACTGTAAATCCCAGGAGTGTCTGTACTCTCTCACTCCTGACTGTAAAGCCCAGGAGTGTCTGTACTCTCTCACTCCTGACTGTAAAGCCCAGGAGTGTCTCCACTCTCTCACTCCTGACTGTGAGTCCCAGGAGTGTCTCTACTCTCTCACTTCTGACTGTAAAGGCCAGGAGTGTCTCTACTCTCGCACTCCTGACTGTAAACCCCAGGAGTGTCTCTACTCTCTCACTCCTGACTGTAAACCCCATGAGTGTCTTTACTCTCTCACTCCTGACTGTAAACCCCAGGAGTGTCTCTACTCTCTCACTCCTGACTGTAAACCCCAGGAGAGTCTCTACTCTCTCACTCCTGATTGTAAATCCCAGGAGTGTCTCTACTCTCTCACTCCTGATTCTAAAGCACAGGAGTGTGTCTACTCTCTCACTCCTGACTGTAAAACCCAGGAGAGTCTCTAAGGTCTCACTCCTGACTGTAGACCCCAGGAGTGTCTCTACCCTCTCACTCCTGACTGTGAGTCCCAGGAGTGTCTCCACCCTCTCACTCCTGACTGTAAACCCCAGGAGGGTCTCTACAATCTCACTCCTGACTGTGAGTCCCAGGAGTGTCTCTACTCTCTCACTCCTGACTGTAAACCCCAGGAGTGTCTCTACACTCTCACTCCTGACTGTAAACCCCAGGAGTGTCTCCACTCTCTCACTCCTGACTCAAAACCCCAGGAGTGTCTCCACTCTCTCACTTCTGACTCTAAACCCCAGGAGCGTCTCTACTCTCTCACACCTGACTGTAAACCCCAGGAGTGTCTCTACTCTCTCAATCCTGACTATAAACCCCAGGAGTGTCTCTACACTCTCAATCCTGACTATAAACCCCAGGAGTGTCTCTACTATCTCACTCCTCACTGTAAACCGCAGGAGCGTCTCTACTCGCTCACTCCTGACTGTAAACCCCAGGAGTGTCTCCACTCTCTCACCCCTGACTCAAAACCCCAGGAGTGTCTCCACTCTCTCACTTCTGACTCTAAACCCCAGGAGGGTCTCTACTCTCTCACTCCTGACTCTAAACCCCAGGAGTGTCTCTACTCTCTCAATCCTGACTATAAACCCCAGGAGTGTCTCTACTCTCTCAATCCTGACTATAAACCCCAGGAGTGTCTCTACTATCTCACTCCTGACTGTAAACCGCAGGAGCGTCTCTACTCGCTCAGTCCTGACTGTAAACCCCAGGAGTGTCTCCACTCTCTCACCCCTGACTCAAAACCCCAGGAGTGTCTCCACTCTCTCACTTCTGACTCTAAACCCCAGGAGCGTCTCTACTCTCTCACACCTGACTGTAAACTCCAGGAGTGTCTCTACTCTCTCAATCCTGACTATAAACCCCAGGAGTGTCTCTACTCTCTGACTCCTGACTGTAAACACCAGGAGTGTCTCTACTCTCTCACTCCTGACTGTAAACCCGAGGACTGTCTCTACTCTCTCACTCCTGACTGTAAACCCCAGGAGTGTCTCTACACTCTCACTCCTGACTGTAAACCCCAGGAGTGTCTCTACTCTCTCACTCCTGACTACAAACCCCAGGAGCGTCTCTACTCTCTCAATCCTGACTGTAAACCCCAGGAGTGTCTCTACTCTCTCACTCCTGACTGTAAACACCAGGAGTGTCTCTACTCTCTCAATCCTGACTGTAAACCCCAGGAGTGTCTCTAATCTCTCACTCCTGACTGTAAACCCCAGGAGTGTCTCTACTCTCTAACGCCTGACTGTAAACCCCAGGAGTGTCTCTACTCTCTAACACCTGACTATGAGTCCCAAGAGTGCCTCTACTCTCTCACTCCTGACTGTAAACACCAGGAGTGTCTCTACACTCTCACTCCTGACTGTAAACCCCAGGAGTGTCTCTACTCTCTCACTCCTGACTCTAAACCCCAGGAGTGTCTCTACTCTCTCACTCCTGACTCGAAACCCCAGGAGCGTCTCTACTCTCCCACTACTGACTGTAAACCCCAGGAGTGTCTCTACTCTCTGACTCCTGACTGTAAACACCAGGAGTGTCTCTACTCTCTCACTTCTGACTCTAAACCCCAGGAGGGTCTCTACTCTCTCACTCCTGACTGTAAACCCCAGGACTGTCTCTACTCTCTCACTCCTGACTGCAAACACAAGGAGTGTCTCTACTCTCTAACTCCTGACTGTAAACCCCAGGAGTGTCTCTACTCTCTCACTCCTGACTGTAAACCCCAGGAGTGTCTCTACTCTCTCACTCCTGACTGTGAGTCCCAGGAGTGTCTCTACTCTCTCACTCCTGACTGTGAGTCCCAGGAGTGTCTCTTCTCTCTCACTCCTGACTGTAAATCCCAGGAGTGTCTCAACTCTCTCACTCCTGACTATAAACCCCAGGAGCGTCTTTACTCTCTCAATCCTGACTGTTAACCCCAGGAGTGTCTATACTCTCTCACACCTGACTGTAAACCCCAGGAGTGTCTCTACTCTCTCACTCCTGACTGTAAACCCCAGGAGTGTCTCTAACCTCTCACTCCTGACTGTAAACCCCAGGAGTGTCTCTACTCTCTAACGCCTGACTGTAAACCGCAGGAGTGTCTCTACTCTCTAACA
This sequence comes from Carcharodon carcharias, assembly GCF_017639515.1. Classification (NCBI taxonomy): domain Eukaryota; kingdom Metazoa; phylum Chordata; class Chondrichthyes; order Lamniformes; family Lamnidae; genus Carcharodon; species Carcharodon carcharias. The sequence continues at coordinate 2,993,038 of NC_054486.1, read as the reverse complement.
CCTGACTGCGAGTCCCAGGAGTGACTCTACTCTCTCACTCCTGACTGTAAACCCCAGGAGTGTCTCTACACTCTCACTCCTGACTGTAAACCCCAGGAATGTCTCTACTCTCTCACTACTGACTCTAAACCCCAGGAGTGTCTCTACTCTCTCACTCCTGACTCTAAACCCCAGGAGCGTCTCTACTCTCTCATACCTGACTGTGAACCCCAGGAGCGTCTCTACTCTCTCACTCCCGACTGTAAACCCCAGGAGTGTCTCTAATCTCTCACTCCTGACTGTAAACCACAGGAGCGTCCCTACAATCTCACTCCTGACTGTAACCGCCAGGTGGGTCTCTACTCTCTCACTCCTGACTGTAAACCCCAGGAGTGTCTCTACTCTCTCACTCCTGACTCTAAACCCCAGGAGTGTCTCTAATCTCTCACTCCTGACTGTAAACCCCAGGAGTGTCTCTGCTCTCTCACTCCTGACTGTGAGTCCCAGGAGTGTCTCTACTCTCTCACTCCTGACTGTAAACCCCAGGAGCGTCTCTACTCTCTCACTCCTGACTGTGAGTCCCAGGAGTGTCTCGACTCTCTCACTCCTGACTGTTAACCCCAGGAGTGTCTCTACTCTCTCACTCCTGACTGTAAACCCCAGGAGTGTCTCTACTCTCTCACTCCTGACTGTTAACCCCAGGAGTGTCTCTACTCTCTCACTCCTGACTGTAAACCCCAGGAGTGTCTCTACTCTCTCACTCCTGACTGTAAACCCCAGGAGTGTCTCTACGCTCTCACTCCTGACTGTAAACACCAGGAGTGTCTCTACTCTCTCACACCTGACTGTAAACCCCAGGAATGTCTCTATTCTCTCAGTCATGAATGTAAACCCCAGGAGTGTCTCTACCCTCTCACCTCTGACTGTAAACCCCAGGAGGGTCTCTACACTCTTACTCCTGACTGTGAGTCCCAGGAGTGTCTCCACCCTCTCACTCCTGACTGTAAACCCCAGGAGGGTCTCTACACTCTTACTCCTGGCTGTGAGTCCCAGGAGTGTCTCCACCCTCTCACCTCTGACTGTAAACCCCAGGAGTGTCTCTACTCTCTAACTCCTGACTGTGAGTCCCAGGAGTGTCTCTACTCTCTCACTCCTGACTGTAAACCCCAGGAGTGTCTCTACTCTCTCACTCCTGACTGCAAACCCCAGGAGCGTCTGTACTCTCTCACTCCTGACTGTGAGTCCCAGGAGTGTCTCTACTCTCTCACTCCTGACTGTAAACCCCAGGAGTGTCTCAACTCTCTCACTCCTGACTATAAACCTCAGGAGTGTCTCTACTATCTCACTCCTGACTGTAAACCACAGGGGCGTCTCTACTATCTCACTCCTGACTGTAACCGCCAGGAGTGTCTCTACACTCTCACTCCTGACTGTAAACCCCAGGAGTGTCTCTACTTCTCACTCCTGACTGTAAACCCCAGGAGTGTCTCTACTCTCTCACACCTGACTGTAAACCCCAGGAATGTCTCTATTCTCTCAGTCAAGACTGTAATCCCCAGGAGTGTCTCTACTCTCTCACTCCTGACTCTAAACCCCAGGAGTGTCTCCCACCTCTCACTCCTGACTGTAAGTCCCAGGAGTGTCTCCACCCTCTCACTCCTGACTGTAAACCCCAGGAGTGTCTCTACTCTCTAACTCCTGACTGTGAGTCCCAGGATTGTCTCTACTCTCTCACTCCTGACTGTAAACCCCAGGAGTGTCTCTACACTCTCACTCCTGACGGTAAACCCCAGGAGTGTCTGTACTCTCTCACTCCTGACTCTAAACCCCAGGAGTGTCTCTACTCTCTCACTTCTGACTCTAAACCCCAGGAGCGTCTCTACTCTCTCACACCTGACTGTAAACACCAGGTGCGTCTCTACTCTCTCAATCCTGACTATTAACCCCAGGAGTGTCTGTACTATCTCACTCCTGACTGTAAACCGCAGGAGCGTCTCTACTCTCTCACTCCTGACTGTAAACCCCAGGAGTGTATCTACTCTCTCACTCCTGACTGTAAACACCGGAGTGTCTCTACTCTCTCACTCCTGACTGTAAAACCGAGGACTGTCTCTACTCTCTCACTCCTGACTGTAAACACCAGGAGTGTCTCTACTCTCTCACTCCTGACTGTAAACCCCAGGAGTGTCTCTACTCTCTCACTCCTGACTGTGAGTCCCAGGAGTGTCTCTAGTCTCTTACTCCTGACTGTAAACCCCCGGACTGTCTCTACTCTCTCACTCATGACTGTGAGTCCCAGGAGTGTCTCTACTCTCTCACTCCTGACTGTAAACCCCAGGAGTGTCTCAACTCTCTCACTCCTGACTGTAAAACCCAGGAGTGTCTCTACTCTCTCAATCCTGACTGTAAACCCCAGGAGTATCTCTACTCTCTCACTCCTGACTCTAAACCACAGGAGTGTCTCTACTCTCTCACTCCTGACTGTAAACCCCAGGAGTGTCTCTACTCTCTCACTACTGACAGTGAGTCCCAGGAGTGTCTCTACTGTCTAACGCCTGACTGTAAACCCCAGGAGTGTCTCTACTCTCTAACACCTGACTGTGCGTCCCAGGAGTGTCTCTACTCTCTCACTCCTGACTGTAAACCCTAGAATTGTCTCTACACTCTCACTCCTGACTGTAAACCCCAAGAGTGTCTCTACTCTCTCACTCCTGAGTCTAAACCCCACGAGTGTCTCTACTCTCTCACTCCTGACTCTACAACCCAGCAGCGTCACTACTCTCTCACACCTGACTGTAAACCCCAGGAGCGTCTCTATTCTCTCAATCCTGACTATAAACCCCAGCAGTGTCTCTACTATCTCACTCCTGACTGTAAACCACAGGAGCGTCTCTACTATCTCACTCCTGACTGTAACCGCCAGGAGGGTCTCTACTCTCTCACTCCCGACTGTAAACCCCAGGAGGGTCTCTACTATCTCACTCCTGACTGTAAACCCCAGGAGTGTCTGTACTCTCTCACTCCTGACTGTAAACCCCAGGAGTGTCTGTACTCTCTCAGTCCTGACTGTAAACCCCAGGAGTGTCTCTACTCTCTCACTCCTGACTGTAAACACCAGGAGTGTCTCTACTCTCTCACTCCTGACTGTAAACCCCAGGAGTGTCTCTACTCTCTCACTCCTGACTGTAAACCCCAGGATTGTCTCTACTCTCTCACTCCTGACTGTAAACCCCAGGAGGGTCTCTGCACTCTTACTCCTGACTGTGAGTCCCAGGAGTGTCTCCACCCTCTCACTCCTGACAGTAAACCCCTGGAGTGTCTCTACTATCTCACTCCTGACTGTAAACCGCAGGAGTGTATCTACTCTCTCACTCCTGACTGTAAACACCAGGAGTGTCTCTACTCTCTACCTCCTGACTGTAAACCCCAGCAGTTTCTCTACTCTCTCTCTCCTGACTGTAAACCCCAGGAGTGTCTCTACTCTCTCACTCCTGACTGTGAGTCCCAGGAGTGTCTCTACTCTCTCACTCCTGACTGTAAACCCCAGGAGCGTCTTTAGTCTCTCAATCCTGACTGTAAACCCCAGGAGTGTCTATACTCTCTCACACCTGACTGTAAACCCCAGGAGTGTCTCTACTCTCTCACTCCTGACTGTAAACCCCAGGAGTGTCTATAATCTCTCTCTCCTGACTGTAAACCCCAGGAGTTTCTCTACTCTCTAACGCCTGACTGTAAACCCCAGGAGCGTCTCTACTCTCTAACACCTGACTGTGAGTCCCAGGAGTGTCTCTACTCTCTCACTCCTGACTGTAAACCCCAGGAGTGTCTCTACACACTCACTCCTGACTGTAAACCCCAGGAGTGTCTCTACTCTCTCACTCCTGACTCTAAACCCCAGGAGTGTCTCTAATCTCTCACTCCTGACTCTAAACCCCAGGAGTGTCTCTACTCTCTCACACCTGACTGTAAACCCCAGGAGCGTCTCTACTCTCTCACTCCTGACTGTGAGTCCCAGGAGTGTCTCGACTCTCTCACTCCTGACTGTTAACCCCAGGAGTGTCTCTACTCTCTCACTCCTGACTGTAAACCCCAGGAGTGTCTCTACTCTCTCACTCCTGACTGTTAACCCCAGGAGTGTCTCTACTCTCTCACTCCTGACTGTAAACCCCAGGAGTGTCTCTACTCTCTCACTCCTGACTGTTAACCCCAGGAGTGTCTCTACTCTCTCACTCCTGACTGTAAACCCCAGGAGTGTCTCTACTCTCTCACTCCTGACTGTAAACACCAGGAGTGTCTCTAATCTCTCACACCTGACTGTAAACCCCAGGAATGTCTCTATTCTCTCAGTCATGAATGTAAACCCCAGGAGTGTCTCTACTCTCTCCCTCCTGACTGTAAACCCCAGGAGTGTCTCTACCCTCTCACCTCTGACTGTAAACCCCAGGAGGGTCTCTACACTCTTACTCCTGACTGTGAGTCCCAGGAGTGTCTCCACCCTCTCACTCCTGACTGTAAACCCCAGGAGGGTCTCTACACTCTTACTTCTGGCTGTGAGTCCCAGGAGTGTCTCCACCCTCTCACTTCTGACTGTAAACCCCAGGAGTGTCTCTACTCTCTAACTCCTGACTGTGAGTCCCAGGAGTGTCTCTACTCTCTCACACCTGACTGTAAACCCCAGGAATGTCTCTATTCTCTCAGTCATGAATGTAAACCGCAGGAGTGTCTCTACTCTCTCCCTCCTGACTGTAAACCCCAGGAGTGTCTCTACCATCTCACCTCTGACTGTAAACCCCAGGAGGGTCTCTACACTCTTACTCCTGACTGTGAGTCCCAGGAGTGTCTCCACCCTCTCACTCCTGACAGTAAACCCCTGGAGTGTCTCTACTATCTCACTCCTGACTGTGAGTCCCAGGAGTGTCTCTACTCTCTCACTCCTGACTGTAAACCCCAGGAGTGTCTCTACACACTGACTCCTGACTGTAAACCCCAGGAGTGTCTCTACTCTCTCACTCCTGACTCTAAACCCCAGGAGTGTCTCTAATCTCTCACTCCTGACTCTAAAGCCCAGGAGTGTCTCTACTCTCTCACACCTGACTGCAAACCCCAGGAGCGTCTCTACTCTCTCACTCCTGACTGTGAGTCCCAGGAGTGTCTCGACTCTCTCACTCCTGACTTTTAACCCCAGGAGTGTCTCTACTCTCTCACTCCTGACTGTAAACCCCAGGAGTGTCTCTACTCTCTCACTCCTGACTGTGAGTCCCAGGAGTGTCTCTAGTCTCTTACTCCTGACTGTAAACCCCCGGACTGTCTCTACTCTCTCACTCATGACTGTGAGTCCCAGGAGTGTCTCTACTCTCTCACTCCTGACTGTAAACCCCAGGAGTGTCTCAACTCTCTCACTCCTGACTGTAAAACCCAGGAGTGTCTCTACTCTCTCAATCCTGACTGTAAACCCCAGGAGTATCTCTACTCTCTCACTCCTGACTCTAAACCACAGGAGTGTCTCTACTCTCTCACTCCTGACTGTAAACCCCAGGAGTGTCTCTACTCTCTCACTACTGACAGTGAGTCCCAGGAGTGTCTCTACTGTCTAACGCCTGACTGTAAACCCCAGGAGTGTCTCTACTCTCTAACACCTGACTGTGCGTCCCAGGAGTGTCTCTACTCTCTCACTCCTGACTGTAAACCCTAGAATTGTCTCTACACTCTCACTCCTGACTGTAAACCCCAAGAGTGTCTCTACTCTCTCACTCCTGAGTCTAAACCCCACGAGTGTCTCTACTCTCTCACTCCTGACTCTACAACCCAGCAGCGTCACTACTCTCTCACACCTGACTGTAAACCCCAGGAGCGTCTCTACTCTCTCAATCCTGACTATAAACCCCAGCAGTGTCTCTACTATCTCACTCCTGACTGTAAACCACAGGAGCGTCTCTACTATCTCACTCCTGACTGTAACCGCCAGGAGGGTCTCTACTCTCTCACTCCCGACTGTAAACCCCAGGAGGGTCTCTACTATCTCACTCCTGACTGTAAACCCCAGGAGTGTCTGTACTCTCTCACTCCTGACTGTAAACCCCAGGAGTGTCTGTACTCTCTCACTCCTGACTGTAAACCCCAGGAGTGTCTCTACTCTCTCACTCCTGACTGTAAACACCAGGAGTGTCTCTACTCTCTCACTCCTGACTGTAAACCCCAGGAGTGTCTCTACTCTCTCACTCCTGACTGTAAACCCCAGGATTGTCTCTACTCTCTCACTCCTGACTGTAAACCCCAGGAGGGTCTCTGCACTCTTACTCCTGACTGTGAGTCCCAGGAGTGTCTCCACCCTCTCACTCCTGACAGTAAACCCCTGGAGTGTCTCTACTATCTCACTCCTGACTGTAAACCGCAGGAGTGTATCTACTCTCTCACTCCTGACTGTAAACACCAGGAGTGTCTCTACTCTCTACCTCCTGACTGTAAACCCCAGCAGTTTCTCTACTCTCTCTCTCCTGACTGTAAACCCCAGGAGTGTCTCTACTCTCTCACTCCTGACTGTGAGTCCCAGGAGTGTCTCTACTCTCTCACTCCTGACTGTAAACCCCAGGAGCGTCTTTAGTCTCTCAATCCTGACTGTAAACCCCAGGAGTGTCTATACTCTCTCACACCTGACTGTAAACCCCAGGAGTGTCTCTACTCTCTCACTCCTGACTGTAAACCCCAGGAGTGTCTATAATCTCTCTCTCCTGACTGTAAACCCCAGGAGTTTCTCTACTCTCTAACGCCTGACTGTAAACCCCAGGAGCGTCTCTACTCTCTAACACCTGACTGTGAGTCCCAGGAGTGTCTCTACTCTCTCACTCCTGACTGTAAACCCCAGGAGTGTCTCTACACACTCACTCCTGACTGTAAACCCCAGGAGTGTCTCTACTCTCTCACTCCTGACTCTAAACCCCAGGAGTGTCTCTAATCTCTCACTCCTGACTCTAAACCCCAGGAGTGTCTCTACTCTCTCACACCTGACTGTAAACCCCAGGAGCGTCTCTACTCTCTCACTCCTGACTGTGAGTCCCAGGAGTGTCTCGACTCTCTCACTCCTGACTGTTAACCCCAGGAGTGTCTCTACTCTCTCACTCCTGACTGTAAACCCCAGGAGTGTCTCTACTCTCTCACTCCTGACTGTTAACCCCAGGAGTGTCTCTACTCTCTCACTCCTGACTGTAAACCCCAGGAGTGTCTCTACTCTCTCACTCCTGACTGTTAACCCCAGGAGTGTCTCTACTCTCTCACTCCTGACTGTAAACCCCAGGAGTGTCTCTACTCTCTCACTCCTGACTGTAAACACCAGGAGTGTCTCTAATCTCTCACACCTGACTGTAAACCCCAGGAATGTCTCTATTCTCTCAGTCATGAATGTAAACCCCAGGAGTGTCTCTACTCTCTCCCTCCTGACTGTAAACCCCAGGAGTGTCTCTACCCTCTCACCTCTGACTGTAAACCCCAGGAGGGTCTCTACACTCTTACTCCTGACTGTGAGTCCCAGGAGTGTCTCCACCCTCTCACTCCTGACTGTAAACCCCAGGAGGGTCTCTACACTCTTACTTCTGGCTGTGAGTCCCAGGAGTGTCTCCACCCTCTCACTTCTGACTGTAAACCCCAGGAGTGTCTCTACTCTCTAACTCCTGACTGTGAGTCCCAGGAGTGTCTCTACTCTCTCACACCTGACTGTAAACCCCAGGAATGTCTCTATTCTCTCAGTCATGAATGTAAACCGCAGGAGTGTCTCTACTCTCTCCCTCCTGACTGTAAACCCCAGGAGTGTCTCTACTCTCTCCCTCCTGACTGTAAACCCCAGGAGTGTCTCTACCATCTCACCTCTGACTGTAAACCCCAGGAGGGTCTCTACACTCTTACTCCTGACTGTGAGTCCCAGGAGTGTCTCCACCCTCTCACTCCTGACAGTAAACCCCTGGAGTGTCTCTACTATCTCACTCCTGACTGTGAGTCCCAGGAGTGTCTCTACTCTCTCACTCCTGACTGTAAACCCCAGGAGTGTCTCTACACACTGACTCCTGACTGTAAACCCCAGGAGTGTCTCTACTCTCTCACTCCTGACTCTAAACCCCAGGAGTGTCTCTAATCTCTCACTCCTGACTCTAAACCCCAGGAGTGTCTCTACTCTCTCACACCTGACTGCAAACCCCAGGAGCGTCTCTACTCTCTCACTCCTGACTGTGAGTCCCAGGAGTGTCTCGACTCTCTCACTCCTGACTGTTAACCCCAGGAGTGTCTCTACTCTCTCACTCCTGACTGTAAACCCCAGGAGTGTCTCTACTCTCTCACTCCTGACTGTTAACCCCAGGAGTGTCTCTACTCTCTCACTCCTGACTGTAAACCCCAGGAGTGTCTCTACTCTCTCACTCCTGACTGTTAACCCCAGGAGTGTCTCTACTCTCTCACTCCTGACTGTAAGCCCCAGGAGTGTCTCTACTCTCTCACTCCTGACTGTAAACACCAGGAGTGTCTCTAATCTCTCACACCTGACTGTAAACCCCAGGAATGTCTCTATTCTCTCAGTCATGAATGTAAACCCCAGGAGTGTCTCTACTCTCTCCCTCCTGACTGTAAACCCCAGGAGTGTCTCTACCCTCTCACCTCTGACTGTAAACCCCAGGAGGGTCTCTACACTCTTACTCCTGACTGTGAGTCCCAGGAGTGTCTCCACCCCCTCACTCCTGACTGTAAACCCCAGGAGGGTCTCTACACTCTTACTTCTTGCTGTGAGTCCCAGGAGTGTCTCCACCCTCTCACTTCTGACTGTAAACCCCAGGAGTGTCTCTACTCTCTATCTCCTGACTGTGAGTCCCAGGAGTGTCTCTACTCTCTCACACCTGACTGTAAACCCCAGGAATGTCTCTATTCTCTCAGTCATGAATGTAAACCGCAGGAGCGTCTGTACTATCTCACTCCTGACTGTGAGTCCCAGGAGTGTCTCTACTCTCTCACTCCTGACTGTAAACCCCAGGAGTGTCTCAACTCTCTCACTCCTGACTATAAACGTCAGGAGTGTCTCTACTATCTCACTCCTGACTGTAAACCACAGGGGCGTCTCTACTATCTCACTCCTGACTGTAACCGCCAGGAGTGTCTCTACTCTCTCACTCCTGACTGTAAACCCCAGGAGTGTCTCTACTTCTCACTCCTGACTGTAAACCCCAGGAGTGTCTCTACTCTCTCACACCTGACTGTAAACCCCAGGAATGTCTCTATTCTCTCAGTCAAGACTGTAATCCCCAGGAGTGTCTCTACTCTCTCACTCCTGACTCTAAACCCCAGGAGTGTCTCCCACCTCTCACTCCTGACTGTAAGTCCCAGGAGTGTCTCCACCCTCTCACTCCTGACTGTAAACCCCAGGAGTGTCTCTACTCTCTAACTCCTGACTGTGAGTCCCAGGATTGTCTCTACTCTCTCACTCCTGACTGTAAACCCCAGGAGTGTCTCTACACTCTCACTCCTGACGGTAAACCCCAGGAGTGTCTCTACTCTCTCACTCCTGACTCTAAACCCCAGGAGTGTCTCTACTCTCTCACTTCTGACTCTAAACCCCAGGAGAGTCTCTAATCTCTCACACCTGACTGTAAACACCAGGAGCGTCTCTACTCTCTCAATCCTGACTATTAACCCCAGGAGTGTCTGTACTATCTCACTCCTGACTGTAAACCGCAGGAGCGTCTCTACTCTCTCACTCCTGACTGTAAACCCCAGGAGTGTATCTACTCTCTCACTCCTGACTGTAAACACCGGAGGGTCTCTACTCTCTCACTCCTGACTGTAAAACCGAGGACTGTCTCTACTCTCTCACTCCTGACTGTAAACACCAGGAGTGTCTCTACTCTCTCACTCCTGACTGTAAACCCCAGGAGTGTCTCTACTCTCTCACTCCTGACTGTGAGTCCCAGGAGTGTCTCTAGTCTCTTACTCCTTACTGTAAACCCCAGGACTGTCTCTACTCTCTCACTCATGACTGTGAGTCCCAGGAGTGTCTCTACTCTCTCACTCCTGACTGTAAACCGCAGGAGTATCTCAACTCTCTCACTCCTGACTGTAAAACCCAGGAGTGTCTCTACTCTCTCAATCCTGACTGTAAACCACAGGAGTATCTCTACTCTCTCACTCCTGACTGTAAACCACAGGAGTGTCTCTACTCTCTCACTCCTGACTGTAAACCCCAGGAGTGTCTCTACTCTCTCACTACTGACAGTGAGTCCCAGGAGTGTCTCTACTGTCTAACGCCTGACTGTAAACCCCAGGAGTGTCTCTACTCTCTAACACCTGACTGTGCGTCCCAGGAGTGTCTCTACTCTCTCACTCCTGACTGTAAGCCCTAGAATTGTCTCTACACTCTCACTCCTGACTGTAAACCCCAAGAGTGTCTCTACTCTCTCACTCCTGAGTCTAAACCCCAGGAGTGTCTCTACTTTCTCACTCCTGACTCTACAACCCAGCAGCGTCACTACTCTCTCCCACCTGACTGTAAACCCCAGGAGCGTCTCTACTCTCTCAATCCTGACTATAAACCCCAGCAGTGTCTCTACTATCTCACTCCTGACTGTAAACCACAGGAGCGTCTCTACTATCTCACTCCTGACTGTAACCGCCAGGAGGATCTCTACTCTCTCTCTCCCGACTGTAAACCCCAGGAGGGTCTCTACTATCTCACTCCTGACTGTAAACCCCAGGAGTGTCTGTACTCTCTCACTCCTGACTGTAAACCCCAGGAGTGTCTGTACTCTCTCACTCCTGACTGTAAACCCCAGGAGTGTCTCTACTCTCTCACTCCTGACTGTAAACCCCAGGAGTGTCTCTACTCTCTAACAACTGACTGTGAGTCCCAGGAGTGTCTCTACTCTCTCACTCCTGACTGTAAACCCCAGGAGTGTCTCTACACTCTCACTCCTGACTGTAAACCCCAGGAGTGTCTCTACTCTCTCACTCCTGACTCTAAACCCCAGGAGTGTCTCTAATCTCTCACTCCTGACTCTAAACCCCAGGAGTGTCTCTACTCTCTCACACCTGACTGTAAACCCCAGGAGCGTCTCTACTCTCTCACTCCTGACTGTGAGTCCCAGGAGTGTCTCGACTCTCTCACTCCTGACTGTTAACCCCAGGAGTGTCTCTACTCTCTCACTCCTGACTGTAAACCCCAGGAGTGTCTCTACTCTCTCACTCCTGACTGTTAACCCCAGGAGTGTCTCTACTCTCTCACTCCTGACTCTAAACCCCAGGAGTGTCTCTACTCTCTCACTCCTGACTGTTAACCCCAGGAGTGTCTCTACTCTCTCACTCCTGACTGTAAACCCCAGGAGTGTCTCTACTCTCTCACTCCTGACTGTAAACCCCAGGAGTGTCTCTACTCTCTCACTCCTGACTGTAAACACCAGGAGTGTCTCTAATCTCTCACACCTGACTGTAAACCCCAGGAATGTCTCTATTCTCTCAGTCATGAATGTAAACCCCAGGAGTGTCTCTACTCTCTCCCTCCTGACTGCAAACCCCAGGAGTGTCTCTACCCTCTCACCTCTGACTGTAAACCCCAGGAGGGTCTCTACACTCTTACTCCTGACTGTGAGTCGTAGGAGTGTCTCCACCCTCTCACTCCTGACTGTAAACCCCAGGAGGGGCTCTACACTCTTACTTCTGGCTGTGAGTCCCAGGAGTGTCTCCACCCTCTCACTTCTGACTGTAAACCCCAGGAGTGTCTCTACTCTCTAACTCCTGACTGTGAGTCCCAGGAGTGTCTCTACTCTCTCACTCCTGACTGTAAACCCCAGGAGTGTCTCTACTATCTCACTCCTGACTGTAAACCCCAGGAGCGTCTGTACTCTCTCACTCCTGACTGTGAGTCCCAGGAGTGTCTCTACTCTCTCACTCCTGACTGTAAACCCCAGGAGTGTCTCAACTCTCTCACTCCTGACTATAAACCTCAGGAGTGTCTCTACTATCTCACTCCTGACTGTAAACCACAGGGGCGTCTCTACTATCTCACTACTGACTGTAACCGCCAGGAGTGTCTCTACTCTCTCACTCCTGACTGTAAACCCCAGGAGTGTCTCTACTTCTCACTCCTGACTGTAAACCCCAGGAGTGTCTCTACTCTCTCACACCTGACTGTAAACCCCAGGAATGTCTCTATTCTCTCAGTCAAGACTGTAATCACCAGGAGTGTCTCGACTCTCTCACTCCTGACTCTAAACCCCAGGAGTGTCTCCCACCTCTCACTCCTGACTGTAAGTCCCAGGAGTGTCTCCACCCTCTCACTCCTGACTGTAAACCCCAGGAGTGTCTCTACTCTCTCACTCCTGACTGTGAGTCCCAGGAGTGTCTCTAGTCTCTTACTCCTGACTGTAAACCCCTAGGACTGTCTCTACTCTCTCAATCCTGACTGTAAACCCCAGGAGTATCTCTACTCTCTCACTCCTGACTGTAAACCACAGGAGTGTCTCTACTCTCTCACTCCTGACTGTAAACCCCAGGAGTGTCTCTACTCTCTCACTACTGACAGTGAGTCCCAGGAGTGTCTCTACTGTCTAACGCCTGACTGTAAACCCCAGGAGTGTCTCTACTCTCTAACACCTGACTGTGCGTCCCAGGAGTATCTCTACTCTCTCACTCCTGACTGTAAACCCTCGAATTGTCTCTACACTCAAACTCCTGACTGTAAACCCCAAGAGTGTCTCTACTCTCTCACTCCTGACTCTAAACCCCAGGAGTGTCTCTACTCTCTCACTCCTGACTCTACAACCCAGCAGCGTCACTACTCTCTCACACCTGCCTGTAAACCCCAGGAGCGTCTCTACTCTCTCAATCCTGACTATAAACCCCAGCAGTGTCTCTACTATCTCACTCCTGAATGTAAACCACAGGAGCCTCTCTACTATCTCACTCCTGACTGTAACCGCCAGGAGGGTCTCTACTCTCTCACTCCCGTCTGTAAACCCCAGGAGGGTCTCTACTATCTCACTCCTGACTGTAAACCCCAGGAGTGTCTGTACTCTCTCACTCCTGACTGTAAACCCCAGGAGTGTCTGTACTCTCTCACTCCTGACTGTAAACCCCAGGAGTGTCTCTACTCTCTCACTCCTGAATGTAAACGCCAGGGGTGTCTCTACTCTCTCACTCCTGACTGTAAACCCCAGGAGTGTCTCTACTCTCTTACTCCTGACTGTAAACCCCAGGATTGTCTCTACTCTCTCACTCCTGACTGTAAACCCCAGGAGGGTCTCTGCACTCTTACTCCTGACTGTGAGTCCCAGGAGTGTCTCCACCCTCTCACTCCTGACAGTAAACCCCTGGAGTGTCTCTACTATCTCACTCCTGACTGTAAACCGCAGGAGTGCATCTACTCTCTCACTCCTGACTGTAAACACCAGGAGTGTCTCTACTCTCTAACTCCTGACTGTAAACCCCAGGAGTGTCTCTACTCTCTCACTCCTGACTGTGAGTCCCAGGAGTGTCTCTACTCTCTCACTCCTGACTGTAAACCCCAGGAGCGTCTTTAGTCTCTCAATCCTGACTGTAAACCCCAGGAGTGTCTATAATCTCTCTCTCCTGACTGTAAACCCCAGGAGTTTCTCTACTCTCTAACGCCTGACTGTAAACCCCAGGAGTGTCTCTACACTCTAACACCTGACTGTGAGTCCCAGGAGTTTCTCTACTCTCTCACTCCTGACTGTAAACCCCAGGAGTGTCTCTACACTCTCACTCCTGACTGTAAACCCCAGGAGTGTCTCTACTCTCTCACTCCTGACTCTAAACCCCAGGAGTGTCTCTAATCTCTCACTCCTGACTCTAAACCCCAGGAGCGTCTCTACTCTCTCACACCTGACTGTAAACCCCAGGAGCGTCTCTACTCTCTAAATCCTGACTATAAACCCCAGGAGTGTCTCTACGATCTCACTCCTGACTGTAATCCACAGGAGCGTCTCTACAATCTCACTCCTGACTGTAACCGCCAGGAGGGTCTCTACTCTCTCACTCCTGACTGTAAACCCCAGGAGTGTCTCTACTCTCTCACTTGTCGACTGTAAACCCCAGGAGTATCTCTGCACTCTCACTCCTGACTGTGAGTCCCAGGAGTGTCTCTACTCTCTCACTCCTGACTGTAAATCCCAGGAGCGTCTCTACTCTCACTCCTGACTGTAAACCCCAAGAGTGTCTCTACTCTCTCACTCCTGACTGTAAACCCCAGGAGTGTCTCTACTCTCTCACTCCTGACTGTAAACCCCAGGAGGGTCTCTGCACTCTTACTCCTGACTGTGAGTCCCCAGGAGTGTCTCACCCTCTCAATCCTGACTGTAAACCCCTGGAGTGTCTCTACTATCTCAGTCCTGACTGTAAACCGCAGGAGTGTATCTACTCTCTCACTCCTGACTGTAAACACCAGGAGTGTCTCTACTCTCTCTCTCCTGACTGTAAACCCCAGGAGTGTCTCTACTCTCCCACTCCTGACTGTGAGTCCCAGGAGTGTCTCTACTCTCTCACTCCTGACTGTAAACCCCAGGAGCGTCTTTAGTCTCTCAATCCTGACTGTAAACCCCAGGTGTGTCTCTACTCTCTCACTCCTGACTCTAAACCCCAGGAGTGTCTCTACTCTCTCACTTCTGTCTCTAAACCCCAGGAGCGTCTCTACTCTCTCACACCTGACTGTAAACACCAGGAGCGTCTCTACTCTCTAAATCCTGACTATAAACCCCAGGAGTGTCTCTACGATCTCACTCCTGACTGTAAACCACAGGAGCGTCTCTACAATCTCAATCCTGACTGTAACCGCCAGGAGGGTCTCTACTCTCTCACTCCTGACTGTAAACCCCAGGAGTGTCTCTACTCTCCCACTCCTCACTGTAAACCCCAGGAGTATCTCGGCTCTCTCACTCCTGACTGTGAGTCCCAGGAGTGTCTCTACTCTCTCACTCCTGACTGTAAACCCCAGGAGCGTCTCTACTCTCTCACTCCTGACTGTGAGTCCCAGGAGTGTCTCCACCCTCTCACTCCTGACTGTAAACCCCAGGAGGGTCTCTACACTCTTACTCCTGACTGTGAGTCCCAGGAGTGTCTCCACCCTCTCACCTCTGACTGTAAACCCCAGGAGTGTCTCTACTCTCTAACTCCTGGCTGTGAGTGCCAGGAGTCTCTCTACTCTCTCACTCCTCACTGTAAACCCCAGGAGTTTCTCTGCTCTCTCACTCCTGACTGTGAGTCCCAGGAGTGTCTCTACTCTCTCACTCCTGAATGTAAACGCCAGGGGTGTCTCTACTCTCTCACTCCTGACTGTAAACCCCAGGAGGGTCTCTGCACTCTTACTCCTGACTGTGAGTCCCAGGAGTGTCTCCACCCTCTCACTCCTGACAGTAAACCCCTGGAGTGTCTCTACTATCTCACTCCTGACTGTAAACCGCAGGAGTGCATCTACTCTCTCACTCCTGACTGTAAACACCAGGAGTGTCTCTACTCTCTAACTCCTGACTGTAAACCCCAGGAGTGTCTCTACTCTCTCACTCCTGACTGTGAGTCCCAGGAGTGTCTCTACTCTCTCACTCCTGACTGTAAACCCCAGGAGCGTCTTTAGTCTCTCAATCCTGACTGTAAACCCCAGGAGTGTCTATAATCTCTCTCTCCTGACTGTAAACCCCAGGAGTTTCTCTACTCTCTAACGCCTGACTGTAAACCCCAGGAGTGTCTCTACACTCTAACACCTGACTGTGAGTCCCAGGAGTGTCTCTACTCTCTCACTCCTGACTGTAAACCCCAGGAGTGTCTCTACACTCTCACTCCTGACTGTAAACCCCAGGAGTGTCTCTACTCTCTCACTCCTGACTCTAAACCCCAGGAGTGTCTCTAATCTCTCACTCCTGACTCTAAACCCCAGGAGCGTCTCTACTCTCTCACACCTGACTGTAAACCCCAGGAGCGTCTCTACTCTCTAAATCCTGACTATAAACCCCAGGAGTGTCTCTACGATCTCACTCCTGACTGTAATCCACAGGAGCGTCTCTACAATCTCACTCCTGACTGTAACCGCCAGGAGGGTCTCTACTCTCTCACTCCTGACTGTAAACCCCAGGAGTGTCACTACTCTCTCACTTGTCACTGTAAACCCCAGGAGTATCTCTGCTCTCTCACTCCTGACTGTGAGTCCCAGGAGTGTCTCTACTCTCTCACTCCTGACTGTAAATCCCAGGAGCGTCTCTACTCTCACTCCTGACTGTAAACCCCAAGAGTGTCTCTACTCTCTCACTCCTGACTGTAAACCCCAGGAGTGTCTCTACTCTCTCACTCCTGACTGTAAACACCAGGAGGGTCTCTGCACTCTTACTCCTGACTGTGAGTCCCAGGACTGTCTCCACCCTCTCAATCCTGACTGTAAACCCCTGGAGTGTCTCTACTATCTCAGTCCTGACTGTAAACCGCAGGAGTGTATCTACTCTCTCACTCCTGACTGTAAACACCAGGAGTGTCTCTACTCTCTCTCTCCTGACTGTAAACCCCAGGAGTGTCTCTACTCTCCCACTCCTGACTGTGAGTCCCAGGAGTGTCTCTACTCTCTCACTCCTGACTGTAAACCCCAGGAGCGTCTTTAGTCTCTCAATCCTGACTGTAAACCCCAGGAGTGTCTATACTCTCTCACACCTGACTGTAAACCCCAGGAGTGTCTCTACTCTCTCACTCCTGACTGTAAACCCCAGGAGTGTCTATAATCTCTCTCTCCTGACTGTAAACCCCAGGTGTGTCTCTACTCTCTCACTCCTGACTCTAAACCCCAGGAGTGTCTCTACTCTCTCACTTCTGTCTCTAAACCCCAGGAGCGTCTCTACTCTCTCACACCTGACTGTAAACACCAGGAGCGTCTCTACTCTCTAAATCCTGACTATAAACCCCAGGAGTGTCTCTACGATCTCACTCCTGACTGTAAACCACAGGAGCGTCTCTACAATCTCAATCCTGACTGTAACCGCCAGGAGGGTCTCTACTCTCTCACTCCTGACTGTAAACCCCAGGAGTGTCTCTACTCTCCCACTCCTCACTGTAAACCCCAGGAGTATCTCGGCTCTCTCACTCCTGACTGTGAGTCCCAGGAGTGTCTCTACTCTCTCACTCCTGACTGTAAACCCCAGGAGCGTCTCTACTCTCTCACTCCTGACTGTGAGTCCCAGGAGTGTCTCCACCCTCTCACTCCTGACTGTAAACCCCAGGAGGGTCTCTACACTCTTACTCCTGACTGTGAGTCCCAGGAGTGTCTCCACCCTCTCACCTCTGACTGTAAACCCCAGGAGTGTCTCTACTCTCTAACTCCTGGCTGTGAGTGCCAGGAGTCTCTCTACTCTCTCACTCCTCACTGTAAACCCCAGGAGTTTCTCTGCTCTCTCACTCCTGACTGTGAGTCCCAGGAGTGTCTCTACTCTCTCACTCCTGACTGTAAACCCCAGGAGTGTCTCTACACTCTCACTCCTGACTGTAAACCACAGGAGTGTCTCTACACTCTCACTCCTGACTGTAAACCCCAGGAGTGTCTCTACGCTCTCACTCCTGCCTGTATACCCCAGGAGTCTCACTACACTCTCACTCCTGACTGTAAACCCCAGGAGTGTCTCTACACTCTCTGTCCTGTCTGTAATCCGCAGGAGTGTCTCTACTCTCTCACTCCTTCCTGTCAACCCCAGGAGTGTCTCTACACTCTCTCTCCTGACTGTAACCCTCAAGAGTGTCTCTACTCTCTCAGTCCTGACTGTAAACCCCAGGAGTGTCTCTACACTCTCACTCCTGACTGTAAACCCCAGGAGTGTCTCTACACTCTCACTCCTGACTGTAAACCCGAGGAGTGTCTCTACACTCTCACTCCTGACTGTAAACCCCAGGAGTGTCTCTACACTCTCACTCCTGACTGTAAACCACAGGAGTGTCTCTACTCTCTCACTTCTGACTCTAAACCCCAGGAGCGTCTCTACTCCCTCACACCTGACTGAAAACCCCAGGAGTGTCTCTACTCTCTCAATCCTGACTATAAACCCCAGTAGTGTCTCTACTATCTCACTCCTGACTGTAAACCGCAGGAGTGTCTCTACTCTCCCACTCCTGACTGTAAACCCCAGGAGTGTATCTACTCTCTCACTCCTGACTATAAACACCAGGAGAGCCTCTACTCTCTCACTCCTGCCTGTAAAACCGAGGACTGTCTCTACTCTCTGACTCCTGACTGTAAACACCAGGAGTGTCTCTACACTCTCACACCGGACTGTAAACCCCAGGAGTGTCTCTACTCTCTCACTCCTGACTGTAAACCCCAGGACTGTCTCTACTCTCTCACTCCTGACTGTAAACACCAGGAGTGTCTCTACTCTCTAACTCCTGACTGTAATCCCCAGGAGTGTCTCTACTCTCTCACTCCTGACTGTAAACCCCAGGAGTGTCTCCACTCTCTCACTCCTGACTGTGAGTCCCAGGAGTGTCTTACTCTCTCACTCCTGACTGTGAGTCCCAGGAGTGTCTCTACTCTCTCACTCCTGACTGTAAACCCCAGGAGTGTCTCAACTCTCTCACTCCTGACTGTAAACCCCAGGAGTGTCTATACTCTCTCACACCTGACTGTAAACCCCAGGAGTGTCTCTACTCTCTCACTCCTGACTGTAAACCCCAGGAGTGTCTCTAAACTCTCACTCCTGACTGTAAACCCCAGGAGTGTCTCTACTCTCTAACGCCTTACTGTAAACCCCAGGAGTGTCACTACTCTCTAACACCTGACTGTGAGTCCCAGGAGTGTCTCTACTCTCTCACTCCTGACTGTAAACCCCAGGAGTGTCTCTACACTCTCACTCCTGACTGTAAACCCCAGGAGTGTCTATAATCTCTCTCTCCTGACTGTAAACCCCCAGGTGTGTCTCTACTCTCTCACTCCTGACTCTAAACCCCAGGAGTGTCTCTAATCTCTCACTCCTGACTGTAAACCCCAGGAGCGTCTCTACTCTCTAAATCCTGACTATATACCCCAGGAGTGTCTCTACGATCTCACTCCTGACTGTAAACCACAGGAGCGTCTCTACAATCTCACTCCTGACTGTAACCGCCAGGAGGGTCTCTACTCTCTCACACCTGACTGTAAACCCCAGGAGCGTCTCTACTCTCTCACTCCTGACTGTGAGTCCCAGGAGTGTCTCGACTCTCTCACTCCTGACTGTTAACCCCAGGAGTGTCTCTACTCTCTCACTCCTGACTGTAAACCCCAGGAGTGTCTCTACTCTCTCACTCCTGACTGTTAACCCCAGAAGTGTCTCTACTCTCTCACTCCTGACTGTAAACCCCAGGAGTGTCTCTACTCTCTCACTCCTGACTGTTAACCCCAGGAGTGTCTCTACTCTCTCACTCCTGACTGTAAACCCCAGGAGTGTCTCTACTCTCTCACTCCTGACTGTAAACACCAGGAGTGTCTCTAATCTCTCACACCTGACTGTAAACCCCAGGAATGTCTCTATTCTCTCAGTCATGAATGTAAACCCCAGGAGTGTCTCTACTCTCTCCCTCCTGACTGTAAACCCCAGGAGTGTCTCTACCCTCTCACCTCTGACTGTAAACCCCAGGAGGGTCTCTACACTCTTACTCCTGACTGTGAGTCCCAGGAGTGTCTCCACCCTCTCACTCCTGACTGTAAACCCCAGGAGGGTCTCTACACTCTTACTTCTGGCTGTGAGTCCCAGGAGTGTCTCCACCCTCTCACTTCTGACTGTAAACCCCAGGAGTGTCTCTACTCTCTAACTCCTGACTGTGAGTCCCAGGAGTGTCTCTACTCTCTCACACCTGACTGTAAACCCCAGGAATGTCTCTATTCTCTCAGTCATGAATGTAAACCGCAGGAGTGTCTCTACTCTCTCCCTCCTGACTGTAAACCCCAGGAGTGTCTCTACCATCTCACCTCTGACTGTAAACCCCAGGAGGGTCTCTACACTCTTACTCCTGACTGTGAGTCCCAGGAGTGTCTCCACCCTCTCACTCCTGACAGTAAACCCCTGGAGTGTCTCTACTATCTCACTCCTGACTGTAAACCGCAGGAGTGTATCTACTCTCTCACTCATGACTGTAAACACCAGGAGTGTCTCTACTCTCTACCTCCTGACTGTAAACCCCAGGAGTTTCTCTACTCTCTCTCTCCTGACTGTAAACCCCAGGAGTGTCTCTACTCTCTCACTCCTGACTGTGAGTCCCAGGAGTGTCTCTACTCTCTCACTCCTGACTGTAAACCCCAGGAGCGTCTTTAGTCTCTCAATCCTGACTGTAAACCCCAGGAGTGTCTATACTCTCTCACACCTGACTGTAAACCCCAGGAGTGTCTCTACTCTCTCACTCCTGACTGTAAACCCCAGGAGTGTCTATAATCTCTCTCTCCTGACTGTAAACCCCAGGAGTTTCTCTACTCTCTAACGCCTGACTGTAAACCCCAGGAGCGTCTCTACTCTCTAACACCTGACTGTGAGTCCCCGGAGTGTCTCTACTCTCTCACTCCTGACTGTAAACCCCAGGAGTGTCTCTACACACTGACTCCTGACTGTAAACCCCAGGAGTGTCTCTACTCTCTCACTCCTGACTCTAAACCCCAGGAGTGTCTCTAATCTCTCACTCCTGACTCTAAACCCCAGGAGTGTCTCTACTCTCTCACACCTGACTGCAAACCCCAGGAGCGTCTCTACTCTCTCACTCCTGACTGTGAGTCCCAGGAGTGTCTCGACTCTCTCACTCCTGACTGTTAACCCCAGGAGTGTCTCTACTCTCTCACTCCTGACTGTAAACCCCAGGAGTGTCTCTACTCTCTCACTCCTGACTGTTAACCCCAGGAGTGTCTCTACTCTCTCACTCCTGACTGTAAACCCCAGGAGTGTCTCTACTCTCTCACTCCTGACTGTTAACCCCAGGAGTGTCTCTACTCTCTCACTCCTGACTGTAAGCCCCAGGAGTGTCTCTACTCTCTCACTCCTGACTGTAAACACCAGGAGTGTCTCTACTCTCTCACACCTGACTGTAAACCCCAGGAATGTCTCTATTCTCTCAGTCATGAATGTAAACCCCAGGAGTGTCTCTACTCTCTCCCTCCTGACTGTAAACCCCAGGAGTGTCTCTACCCTCTCACCTCTGACTGTAAACCCCAGGAGGGTCTCTACACTCTTACTCCTGACTGTGAGTCCCAGGAGTGTCTCCACCCCCTCACTCCTGACTGTAAACCCCAGGAGGGTCTCTACACTCTTACTTCTTGCTGTGAGTCCCAGGAGTGTCTCCACCCTCTCACTTCTGACTGTAAACCCCAGGAGTGTCTCTACTCTCTAACTCCTGACTGTGAGTCCCAGGAGTGTCTCTACTCTCTCACACCTGACTGTAAACCCCAGGAATGTCTCTATTCTCTCAGTCATGAATGTAAACCGCAGGAGCGTCTGTACTATCTCACTCCTGACTGTGAGTCCCAGGAGTGTCTCTACTCTCTCACTCCTGACTGTAAACCCCAGGAGTGTCTCAACTCTCTCACTCCTGACTATAAACGTCAGGAGTGTCTCTACTATCTCACTCCTGACTGTAAACCACAGGGGCGTCTCTACTATCTCACTCCTGACTGTAACCGCCAGGAGTGTCTCTACTCTCTCACTCCTGACTGTAAACCCCAGGAGTGTCTCTACTTCTCACTCCTGACTGTAAACCCCAGGAGTGTCTCTACTCTCTCACACCTGACTGTAAACCCCAGGAATGTCTCTATTCTCTCAGTCAAGACTGTAATCCCCAGGAGTGTCTCTACTCTCTCACTCCTGACTCTAAACCCCAGGAGTGTCTCCCACCTCTCACTCCTGACTGTAAGTCCCAGGAGTGTCTCCACCCTCTCACTCCTGACTGTAAACCCCAGGAGTGTCTCTACTCTCTAACTCCTGACTGTGAGTCCCAGGATTGTCTCTACTCTCTCACTCCTGACTGTAAACCCCAGGAGTGTCTCTACACTCTCACTCCTGACGGTAAACCCCAGGAGTGTCTCTACTCTCTCACTCCTGACTCTAAACCCCAGGAGTGTCTCTACTCTCTCACTTCTGACTCTAAACCCCAGGAGAGTCTCTAATCTCTCACACCTGACTGTAAACACCAGGAGCGTCTCTACTCTCTCAATCCTGACTATTAACCCCAGGAGTGTCTGTACTATCTCACTCCTGACTGTAAACCGCAGGAGCGTCTCTACTCTCTCACTCCTGACTGTAAACCCCAGGAGTGTATCTACTCTCTCACTCCTGACTGTAAACACCGGAGGGTCTCTACTCTCTCACTCCTGACTGTAAAACCGAGGACTGTCTCTACTCTCTCACTCCTGACTGTAAACACCAGGAGTGTCTCTACTCTCTCACTCCTGACTGTAAACCCCAGGAGTGTCTCTACTCTCTCACTCCTGACTGTGAGTCCCAGGAGTGTCTCTAGTCTCTTACTCCTTACTGTAAACCCCAGGACTGTCTCTACTCTCTCACTCATGACTGTGAGTCCCAGGAGTGTCTCTACTCTCTCACTCCTGACTGTAAACCGCAGGAGTGTCTCAACTCTCTCACTCCTGACTGTAAAACCCAGGAGTGTCTCTACTCTCTCAATCCTGACTGTAAACCACAGGAGTATCTCTACTCTCTCACTCCTGACTGTAAACCACAGGAGTGTCTCTACTCTCTCACTCCTGACTGTAAACCCCAGGAGTGTCTCTACTCTCTCACTACTGACAGTGAGTCCCAGGAGTGTCTCTACTGTCTAACGCCTGACTGTAAACCCCAGGAGTGTCTCTACTCTCTAACACCTGACTGTGCGTCCCAGGAGTGTCTCTACTCTCTCACTCCTGACTGTAAGCCCTAGAATTGTCTCTACACTCTCACTCCTGACTGTAACCCCTAAGAGTGTCTCTACTCTCTCACTCCTGACTGCAAACCCCAGGAGTGTCTCTACTTTCTCACTCCTGACTCTACAACCCAGCAGCGTCACTACTCTCTCCCACCTGACTGTAAACCCCAGGAGCGTCTCTACTCTCTCAATCCTGACTATAAACCCCAGCAGTGTCTCTACTATCTCACTCCTGACTGTAAACACAGGAGCGTCTCTACTATCTCACTCCTGACTGTAACCGCCAGGAGGATCTCTACTCTCTCTCTCCCGACTGTAAACCCCAGGAGGGTCTCTACTATCTCACTCCTGACTGTAAACCCCAGGAGTGTCTGTACTCTCTCACTCCTGACTGTAAACCCCAGGAGTGTCTGTACTCTCTCACTCCTGACTGTAAACCCCAGGAGTGTCTCTACTCTCTCACTCCTGACTGTAAACCCCAGGAGTGTCTCTACTCTCTAACAACTGACTGTGAGTCCCAGGAGTGTCTCTACTCTCTCACTCCTGACTGTAAACCCCAGGAGTGTCTCTACACTCTCACTCCTGACTGTAAACCCCAGGAGTGTCTCTACACTCTCACTCCTGACTCTAAACCCCAGGAGTGTCTCTAATCTCTCACTCCTGATTGTAAACCCCAGGAGTGTCTCTACTCTCTCACTCCTGACTGTAAACCCCAGGAGCGTCTCTACTCTCTCACTCCTGACTGTGAGTCCCAGGAGTGTCTCGACTCTCTCACTCCTGACTGTTAACCCCAGGAGTGTCCTCTACTCTCTCACTCCTGACTGTAAACCCCAGGAGTGTCTCTACTCTCTCACTCCTGACTGTTAACCCCAGGAGTTTCTCTACTCTCTCACTCCTGACTCTAAACCCCAGGAGTGTCTCTACTCTCTCACTCCTGACTGTTAACCCCAGGAGTGTCTCTACTCTCTCACTCCTGACTGTAAACCCCAGGAGTGTCCCTACTCTCTCACTCCTGACTGTAAACCCCAGGAGTGTCTCTACTCTCTCACTCCTGACTGTAAACCCCAGGAGTGTCTCTAATCTCTCACACCTGACTGTAAACCCCAGGAATGTCTCTATTCTCTCAGTCATGAATGTAAACCCCAGGAGTGTCTCTACTCTCTCCCTCCTGACTGCAAACCCCAGGAGTGTCTCTACGCTCTCACCTCTGACTGTAAACCCCAGGAGGGTCTCTACACTCTTACTCCTGACTGTGAGTCGTAGGAGTGTCTCCACCCTCTCACTCCTGACTGTAAACCCCAGGAGGGGCTCTACACTCTTACTTCTGGCTGTGAGTCCCAGGAGTGTCTCCACCCTCTCACTTCTGACTGTAAACCCCAGGAGCGTCTGTACTCTCTCACTCCTGACTGTGAGTCCCAGGAGTGTCTCTACTCTCTCACTCCTGACTGTAAACCCCAGGAGTGTCTCAACTCTCTCACTCCTGACTATAAACCTCAGGAGTGTCTCTACTATCTCACTCCTGACTGTAAACCACAGGGGCGTCTCTACTATCTCACTACTGACTGTAACCGCCAGGAGTGTCTCTACTCTCTCACTCCTGACTGTAAACCCCAGGAGTGTCTCTACTTCTCACTCCTGACTGTAAACCCCAGGAGTGTCTCTACTCTCTCACACCTGACTGTAAACCCCAGGAATGTCTCTATTCTCTCAGTCAAGACTGTAATCCCCAGGAGTGTCTCTACTCTCTCACTCCTGACTCTAAACCCCAGGAGTGTCTCCCACCTCTCACTCCTGACTGTAAGTCCCAGGAGTGTCTCCACCCTCTCACTCCTGACTGTAAGCCCCAGGAGTGTCTCTACTCTCTCACTCCTGACTGTGAGTCCCAGGAGTGTCTCTAGTCTCTTACTCCTGACTGTAAACCCCTAGGACTGTCTCTACTCTCTCAATCCTGACTGTAAACCCCAGGAGTATCTCTACTCTCTCACTCCTGACTGTAAACCACAGGAGTGTCTCTACTCTCTCACTACTGACAGTGAGTCCCAGGAGTGTCTCTACTCTCTAACACCTGACTGTGCGTCCCAGGAGTATCTCTACTCTCTCACTCCTGACTGTAAACCCCAGGAGTGTCTCTACACTCTCACTCCTGACCTCAAAACCCAGGAGTGTCTCTACTCTCTCACTTCTGACTGTAAACCCCAGGAGTGTCTCTACACTTTCACTCCTGACTGTAAACCCAGGAATGTCTCTACACTCTCACTCCTGACTGTAAACCCCAGGAGTGTCTCTACACTCTCACTCCTGACTGTAAACCCCAGGAGTGTCTCTACACTCTCACTCCTGACTGTTATCCCCAGGAGTGTCTCTACACTCTCACTCCTGACTGTAAACCCCAGGAGTGTCTCTACTCTCTCACTCCTGGCTGTAAACCCCAGGAGTGTCTCTACACTCTCACTCCTGACTGTAAACCCCAGGAGTGTCTCTACTCTCTCACTCCTGACTGTAAAACCCAGGAGTGTCTCTACACTCTCACTCCTGACTGTAAACCCAGGAGTGTCTCTACACTCTCAGTCCTTTTTGTAAACGCCAGGGGTGTCTCTACTCTCTCACTCCTGACTGTAAACCCCAGGAGCGTCTCTACTCTCTTACTCCTGACTGTAAACCCCAGGATTGTCTCTACTCTCTCACTCCTGACTGTAAACCCCAGGAGGGTCTCTGCACTCTTACTCCTGACTGTGAGTCCCAGGAGTGTCTCCACCCTCTCACTCCTGACAGTAAACCCCTGGAGTGTCTCTACTATCTCACTCCTGACTGTAAACCGCAGGAGTGCATCTACTCTCTCACTCCTGACTGTAAACACCAGGAGTGTCTCTACTCTCTAACTCCTGACTGTAAACCCCAGGAGTGTCTCTACTCTCTCACTCCTGACTGTGAGTCCCAGGAGTGTCTCTACTCTCTCACTCCTGACTGTAAACCCCAGGAGCGTCTTTAGTCTCTCAATCCTGACTGTAAACCCCAGGAGTGTCTATAATCTCTCTCTCCTGACTGTAAACCCCAGGAGTTTCTCTACTCTCTAACGCCTGACTGTAACCCCAGGAGTGTCTCTACACTCTAACACCTGACTGTGAGTCCCAGGAGTGTCTCTACTCTCTCACTCCTGACTGTAAACCCCAGGAGTGTCTCTACACTCTCACTCCTGACTGTAAACCCCAGGAGTGTCTCTACTCTCTCACTCCTGACTCTAAACCCCAGGAGTGTCTCTAATCTCTCACTCCTGACTCTAAACCCCAGGAGCGTCTCTACTCTCTCACACCTGACTGTAAACCCCAGGAGCGTCTCTACTCTCTAAATCCTGACTATAAACCCCAGGAGTGTCTCTACGATCTCACTCCTGACTGTAATCCACAGGAGCGTCTCTACAATCTCACTCCTGACTGTAACCGCCAGGAGGGTCTCTACTCTCTCACTCCTGACTGTAAACCCCAGGAGTGTCTCTACTCTCTCACTTGTCACTGTAAACCCCAGGAGTATCTCTGCTCTCTCACTCCTGACTGTGAGTCCCCAGGAGTGTCTCTACTCTCTCACTCCTGACTGTAAATCCCAGGAGCGTCTCTACTCTCACTCCTGACTGTAAACCCCAAGAGTGTCTCTACTCTCTCACTCCTGACTGTAAACCCCAGGAGTGTCTCTACTCTCTCACTCCTGACTGTAAACCCCAGGAGGGTCTCTGCACTCTTACTCCTGACTGTGAGTCCCAGGACTGTCTCCACCCTCTCACTCCTGACTGTAAACCCCTGGAGTGTCTCTACTATCTCAGTCCTGACTGTAAACCGCAGGAGTGTATCTACTCTCTCACTCCTGACTGTAAACACCAGGAGTGTCTCTACTCTCTCTCTCCTGACTGTAAACCCCAGGAGTGTCTCTACTCTCCCACTCCTGACTGTGAGTCCCAGGAGTGTCTCTACTCTCTCACTCCTGACTGTAAACCCCAGGAGCGTCTTTAGTCTCTCAATCCTGACTGTAAACCCCAGGAGTGTCTATACTCTCTCACACCTGACTGTAAACCCCAGGAGTGTCTCTACTCTCTCACTCCTGACTGTAAACCCCAGGAGTGTCTATAATCTCTCTCTCCTGACTGTAAACCCCAGGTGTGTCTCTACTCTCTCACTCCTGACTCTAAACCCCAGGAGTGTCTCTACTCTCTCACTTCTGTCTCTAAACCCCAGGAGCGTCTCTACTCTCTCACACCTGACTGTAAACACCAGGAGCGTCTCTACTCTCTAAATCCTGACTATAAACCCCAGGAGTGTCTCTACGATCTCACTCCTGACTGTAAACCACAGGAGCGTCTCTACAATCTCAATCCTGACTGTAACCGCCAGGAGGGTCTCTACTCTCTCACTCCTGACTGTAAACCCCAGGAGTGTCTCTACTCTCTCACTCCTCACTGTAAACCCCAGGAGTATCTCGGCTCTCTCACTCCTGACTGTGAGTCCCAGGAGTGTCTCTACTCTCTCACTCCTGACTGTAAACCCCAGGAGCGTCTCTACTCTCTCACTCCTGACTGTGAGTCCCAGGAGTGTCTCCACCCTCTCACTCCTGACTGTAAACCCCAGGAGGGTCTCTACACTCTTACTCCTGACTGTGAGTCCCAGGAGTGTCTCCACCCTCTCACCTCTGACTGTAAACCCCAGGAGTGTCTCTACTCTCTAACTCCTGGCTGTGAGTGCCAGGAGTCTCTCTACTCTCTCACTCCTCACTGTAAACCCGAGGAGTTTCTCTGCTCTCTCACTCCTGACTGTGAGTCCCAGGAGTGTCTCTACTCTCTCACTCCTGACTGTAAACCCCAGGAGTGTCTCTACTATCTCACTCCTGACTGTAAACCACAGGGGCGTCTCTACTATCTCACTCCTGACTGTAACCGCCAGGAGGGTCTCTACTCTCTCACTCCTGACTGTAAACCCCAGGAGTGTCTCTACTCACTCATTCCTGACTGTAAACTCCAGGAGTGTCTCTACTCTCTCACACCTGACTGTAAACCCCAGGAATGTCAGTACACTCTCAGTCCTGGCTGTAAACCCCAGGAGTGTCACTACTCTCTCACTCCTGACTGTAAACCCCAGGACTGTCTCTACTCTCTCACTCCTGACTGTAAACACCAGGAGTGTCTCTACTCTCTCACTCCTGCCTGTAAAACCGAGGACTGTCTCTACTCTCTGACTCCTGACTGTAAACACCAGGAGTGTCTCTACACTCTCACACCGGACTGTAAACCCCAGGAGTGTCTCTACTCTCTCACTCCTGACTGTAAACCCCAGGACTGTCTCTACTCTCTCACTCCTGACTGTAAACACCAGGAGTGTCTCTACTCTCTAACTCCTGACTGTAATCCCCAGGAGTGTCTCTACTCTCTCACTCCTGACTGTAAACCCCAGGAGTGTCTCCACTCTCTCACTCCTGACTGTGAGTCCCAGGAGTGTCTCTACTCTCTCACTCCTGACTGTGAGTCCCAGGAGTGTCTCTACTCTCTCACTCCTGACTGTAAACCCCAGGAGTGTCTCAACTCTCTCACTCCTGACTGTAAACCCCAGGAGTGTCTATACTCTCTCACACCTGACTGTAAACCCCAGGAGTGTCTCTACTCTCTCACTCCTGACTGTAAACCCCAGGAGTGTCTCTAAACTCTCACTCCTGACTGTAAACCCCAGGAGTGTCTCTACTCTCTAACGCCTTACTGTAAACCCCAGGAGTGTCACTACTCTCTAACACCTGACTGTGAGTCCCAGGAGTGTCTCTACTCTCTCACTCCTGACTGTAAACCCCAGGAGTGTCTCTACACTCTCACTCCTGACTGTAAACCCCAGGAGTGTCTATAATCTCTCTCTCCTGACTGTAAACCCCAGGTGTGTCTCTACTCTCTCACTCCTGACTCTAAACCCCAGGAGTGTCTCTAATCTCTCACTCCTGACTGTAAACCCCAGGAGCGTCTCTACTCTCTAAATCCTGACTATATACCCCAGGAGTGTCTCTACGATCTCACTCCTGACTGTAAACCACAGGAGCGTCTCTACAATCTCACTCCTGACTGTAACCGCCAGGAGGGTCTCTACTCTCTCACTCCTGACTGTAAACCCCAGGAGTGTCTCTACTCTCTCACTCCTCACTGTAAACCCCAGGAGTATCTCGGCTCTCTCACTCCTGACTGTGAGTCCCAGGAGTGTCTCTACTCTCTCACTCCTGACTGTAAACCCCAGGAGCGTCTCTACTCTCTCACTCCTGACTGTGAGTCCCAGGAGTGTCTCTACTCTCTCACTCCTGACTGTAAACCCCAGGAGTGTCTCAACTCTCTCACTCCTGACTATAAACCCCTAGAGTGTCTCTACTATCTCACTCCTGACTGTGAGTCCCAGGAGTGTCTCCACCCTCTCACCTCTGACTGTAAACCCCAGGAGTGTCTCTTCTCTCTAACTCCTGGCTGTGAGTTCCAGGAGTGTCTCTACTCTCTCACTCCTCACTGTAAACCCCAGGAGTTTCTCTGCTCTCTCACTCCTGACTGTGAGTCCCAGGAGTGTCTCTACTCTCTCACTCCTGACTGTAAACCCCAGGAGTGTCTCTACTATCTCACTCCTGACTGTAAACCACAGGGGCGTCTCTACTATCTCACTCCTGACTGTAAACCCCAGGAGTGTCTCTACTCACTCACTCCTGACTGTAAGCTCCAGGAGTGTCTCTATTCTCTCAGTCATGACTGTAATCCCCAGGAGTGTCACTACTCTCTCACTCCTGACTGTTAACCCCAGGAGTGTCTCTACCCTCTCAATCCTGACTGTGAGTCCCACGAGTGTCTCCAACCTCTCACTCCTGACTGTAAACCCCAGGAGGGTCTCTACACTCTTACTCCTGACTGTGAGTCCCAGGAGTGTCTCCACCCTCTCACTCCTGACTGTAAACCCCAGGAGTGTCTCTACTCTCTCAATCCTGACTATAAACCCCAGTAGTGTCTCTACTCTCTCACTTCTGACTCTAAACCCCAGGAGCGTCTCTACTCCCTCACACCTGACTGAAAACCCCAGGAGTGTCTCTACTCTCTCAATCCTGACTATAAACCCCAGTAGTGTCTCTACTATCTCACTCCTGACTGTAAACCGCAGGAGTGTCTCTACTCTCCCACTCCTGACTGTAAACCCCAGGAGTGTCTCTACTCTCTCACTCCTGACTCTAAACCCCAGGAGCGTCTCTACTCTCTCATACCTGACTGTAAACCCCAGGAGCGTCTCTACACTCTCACACCGGACTGTAAACCCCAGGACTGTCTCTACTCTCTCACTCCTGACTGTAAACACCAGGAGTGTCTCTACTCTCTAACTCCTGACTGTAAACCCCAGGAGTGTCTCTACTCTCTCACTCCTGACTGTAAACCCCAGGAGTGTCTCTACTCTCTCACTCCTGACTGTGAGTCCCAGGAGTGTCTCTACTCTCTCACTCCTGACTGTGAGTCCCAGGAGTGTCTCTACTCTCTCACTCCTGACTGTAAACCCCAGGAGTGTCTCAACTCTCTCACTCCTGACTATAAAACCCAGGAGCGTCTTTACTCTCTCAATCCTGACTGTAAACCCCAGGAGTGTCTATACTCTCTCACACCTGACTGTAAACCCCAGGAGTGTCTCTACTCTCTCACTCCTGACTGTAAACCCCAGGAGTGTCTCTAAACTCTCACTCCTGACTGTAAACCCCAGGAGTGTCTCTACTCTCTAACGCCTGACTGTAAACCCCAGGAGTGTCTCTACTCTCTAACACCTGACTGTGAGTCCCAGGAGTGTCTCTACACTCTCACTCCTGACTGTAAACCCCAGGAGTGTCTCTACACTCTCACTCCTGACTGTAAACCCCAGGAGTGTCTCTACTCTCTCACTCCTGACTCTAAACCCCAGGAGTGTCTCTACTCTCTCACTCCTGACTCTAAACCCCAGGAGCGTCTCTACTCTCTCATACCTGACTGTAAACCCCAGGAGCGTCTCTACTCTCTCAATCCTGACTATAAACCCCAGGAGTGTCTCTACGATCTCACTCCTGACTGTAAACCACAGGAGCGTCTCTACAATCTCACTCCTGACTGTAACCGCCAGGAGGGTCTCTACTCTCTCACACCTGACTGTAAACCCCAGGAGTGTCTCTGCTCTCTCACTCCTGACTGTGAGTCCCAGGAGTGTCTCTACTCTCTCACTCCTGACTGTAAACCCCAGGAGCCTCTCTACACTCTCACTCCTGACTGTGAGTCCCAGGAGTGTCTCTACTCTCTCACTCCTGACTGTAAACCCCAGTAGTGTCTCAACTCTCTCACTCCTGACTATAAACCCCTAGAGTGTCTCTACTATCTCACTCCTGACTGTTAGTCCCAGGAGTGTCTCCACCCTCTCACTCCTGACTGTAAACCCCAGGAATGTCTCTACACTCTTACTCCTGAGTGTGAGTCCCAGGAGTGTCTCCACCCTCTCACCTCTGACTGTAAACCCCAGGAGTGTCTCTACTCTCTAACTCCTGGCTGTGAGTCCCAGGAGTGTCTCTACTCTCTCACTCCTCACTGTAAACCCCAGGAGTTTCTCTGCTCTCTCACTCCTGACTGTGAGTCCCAGGAGTGTCTCTACTCTCTCACTCCTGACTGTAAACCCCAGGAGCGTCTGTACTCTCTCACTCCTGACTGTGAGTCCCAGGAGTGTCTCTACACTCTCACTCCTGACTGTAAACCCCAGAAGTGTCTCAACTCTCTCACTCCTGACGATAAACCCCAGGAGTTTCTCTAACTATCTCACTCCTGACTGTAAACCACAGCGGCGTCTCTACTATCTCACTCCTGACTGTAACCGCCAGGAGGGTCTCTACTCTCTCACTCCTGACTGTAAACCCCAGGAGTGTCTCTACTCACACACTCCTGACAGTAAACTCCAGGAGTGTCTCTACTCTCTCACACCTGACTGTAAACCCCAGGAATGTCTCTATTCTCTCAGTCATGACTGTAAACCCCAGGAGTGTCACTACTCTCTCACTCCTGACTGTAAACCCCAAGAGTGTCTCTACCCTCTCACTCCTGACTGTGAGTCCCACGAGTGTCTCCAACCTCTCACTCCTGACTGTAAACCCCAGGAGTGTCTCTACTCTCTCACTCCTGACTGTAAAGCCGAGGACTGTCTCTACTCTCTCACTCCTGACTCTATTCCCCAGGAGTGTCTCTACTCTCTCACGTCTGACTCTAAACCCCAGGAGCGTCTCTACTCCGTCACAACTGACTGTAAACCCCAGGAGTGTCTCTACTCTCTCAATCCTGACTATAAACCCCAGTAGTGTCTCTACTATCTCACTCCTGACTGTAAACTGCAGGAGCGTCTCTACTCTCCCACTCCTGACTGTAAACCCCAGGAGTGTATCTACTCTCTCACTCCTGACTATAAACACCAGGAGTGTCTCTACTCTCTCACTCCTGCCTGTAAAAACGAGGACTGTCTCTACTCTCTCACTCCTGACTGTAAACACAAGGAGTGTCTCTACACTCTCACACCTGACTGTAAACTCCAGGAGTGTCTCTACTATCTCACTCCTGACTGTAAACCACAGGGGCGTCTCTACTATCTCACTCCTGACTGTAAACCCCAGGAGTGTCTCTACTCACTCACTCCTGACTGTAAGCTCCAGGAGTGTCTCTATTCTCTCAGTCATGACTGTAATCCCCAGGAGTGTCACTACTCTCTCACTCCTGACTGTTAACCCCAGGAGTGTCTCTACCCTCTCAATCCTGACTGTGAGTCCCACGAGTGTCTCCAACCTCTCACTCCTGACTGTAAACCCCAGGAGGGTCTCTACACTCTTACTCCTGACTGTGAGTCCCAGGAGTGTCTCCACCCTCTCACTCCTGACTGTAAACCCCAGGAGTGTCTCTACTCTCTCAATCCTGACTATAAACCCCAGTAGTGTCTCTACTCTCTCACTTCTGACTCTAAACCCCAGGAGCGTCTCTACTCCCTCACACCTGACTGAAAACCCCAGGAGTGTCTCTACTCTCTCAATCCTGACTATAAACCCCAGTAGTGTCTCTACTATCTCACTCCTGACTGTAAACCGCAGGAGTGTCTCTACTCTCCCACTCCTGACTGTAAACCCCAGGAGTGTATCTACACTCTCACACCGGACTGTAAACCCCAGGAGTGTCTCTACTCTCTCACTCCTGACTGTAAACCCCAGGAGTGTCTCTACTCTCTCACTCCTGACTGTAAACACCAGGAGTGTCTCTACTCTCTAACTCCTGACTGTAAACCCCAGGAGTGTCTCTACTCTCTCACTCCTGACTGTAAACCCCAGGAGTGTCTCTACTCTCTCACTCCTGACTGTGAGTCCCAGGAGTGTCTCTACTCTCTCACTCCTGACTGTGAGTCCCAGGAGTGTCTCTACTCTCTCACTCCTGACTGTAAACCCCAGGAGTGTCTCAACTCTCTCACTCCTGACTATAAAACCCAGGAGCGTCTTTACTCTCTCAATCCTGACTGTAAACCCCAGGAGTGTCTATACTCTCTCACACCTGACTGTAAACCCCAGGAGTGTCTCTACTCTCTCACTCCTGACTGTAAACCCCAGGAGTGTCTCTAAACTCTCACTCCTGACTGTAAACCCCAGGAGTGTCTCTACTCTCTAACGCCTGACTGTAAACCCCAGGAGTGTCTCTACTCTCTAACACCTGACTGTGAGTCCCAGGAGTGTCTCTACCCTCTCACTCCTGACTGTAAACCCCAGGAGTGTCTCTACACTCTCACTCCTGACTGTAAACCCCAGGAGTGTCTCTACTCTCTCACTCCTGACTCTAAACCCCAGGAGTGTCTCTACTCTCTCACTCCTGACTCTAAACCCCAGGAGCGTCTCTACTCTCTCATACCTGACTGTAAACCCCAGGAGCGTCTCTACTCTCTCAATCCTGACTATAAACCCCAGGAGTGTCTCTACGATCTCACTCCTGACTGTAAACCACAGGAGCGTCTCTACAATCTCACTCCTGACTGTAACCGCCAGGAGGGTCTCTACTCTCTCACACCTGGCTGTAAACCCCAGGGAGTGACTCTACACTCTCACTCCTGACTGTAAACCCCAAGTTTGTCTCCACACTATCAGTCCTGGTTGTGAACCCCACGAGAGTCTCTACACTCTCGGTCCTGACTGTAAGTCCCAGGAGTGTCTCTACACTCTCAAACATGACTGTAAACCCAAGAGTGTCTCAACACTCTCACTCCTTACTGTAAACCACAGGAGTGTCTCTACACTCTCACTCCTGACTGTAAGTCCCAGGACTGTCTCTACACTCTCAGTCCGGACTGTAAACCCCAGGAGTGTCTCTACACTCTCACTCCTGCCTGTAAACCCCAGGAGTGCCTCTACACTCTTACTCCTGACGATGAACACAAGGAGTGTCTCTACTCTCTCAATCCTGGCTGGAAATCCCAGGTGTGTTTCTACACTCTCAGTCCTGGCTGTAAACCCCCGGAGTGTCTCTACACTCTCACTCCTGACTGTAAAGCCAGGAGTGTCTCTACACTCTCACTAATGGCTGTAAATCACAGGAGTGTCCCTACAATCTCACTCCTGGACTGTGAAGTCCCAGGAGTGTCTCTACACTCTCACTCCTGACTGTAAACCAAAGGAGTGTCTCTACTCACTCACTCCTGACTGAAAACCACAGGAGTGTCCCTACTCTCTCACTCCAGGCTGTAAACCACAGGAGCGTCTCTGCTCTCTCACTCCTGGCTGTAAACCCCAGGAGGGTCTCTACTCTCTCACTCCTGACTGTAAACCCCAGGAGTGTCTCTACACTCTCACTCCTGACAGTAAACACCAGGATTGTCTACACAATCTCACTCCTGACTGTAAACCCCAGGAGTGTCTCTACACTCTCAGTCATGACTGTAAACCCCAGGAGTGTCTCTACTCTCTCACTCCTGACTGTAAACCCCAGGAGTATCTCTACCCTCTCACTCCTGACTGTGAGTACCCCAGGAGTGTCTCCTACACTCTCACTCCTGACTGTAAAACCCCAGGAGTGTCTCTACACTTCTCACTCCTGACTGTAAAGCCAGAGGACTGTCTCTACTCTCTCACTCCTGACTCTATTCCCCAGGAGTGTCTCTACTCTCTCACGTCTGACTCAAA
The DNA here is from genome assembly GCF_017639515.1 of Carcharodon carcharias. Lineage (NCBI taxonomy): Eukaryota > Metazoa > Chordata > Chondrichthyes > Lamniformes > Lamnidae > Carcharodon > Carcharodon carcharias. The sequence goes on along the minus strand of NC_054486.1, from coordinate 2,958,010 downwards.
CCCCCAGGAGCGTCTCTACTCGTCACACCTGACTGTAAACCCCAGGAGTGTCCCTACACTCTCAATCCTGACTATGAACCCCAGTAGTGTCTCTACTATCTCACTCCTGACTGTAAATGCCCGGAGCGTCTCTACTCTCCCACTCCTGACTGTAAACCCCAGAGAGTATCTACTCTCTCACTCCTGACTAAAACACCAGGAGTGTCTCTACTCTCTCACTCTGCATGTAAAACGAGGACTGTCTCTACTCTCTCACTCCCTGACTGTAAACACAAGGAGTGTCTCTACACTCTCACACCTGACTGTAAACTCCAGGAGTGTCTCAACTCTCTCACTCCTGACTGTAAAACCCCAGGACTGTCTCTACTCTCTCACTCCTGACTGTAAACCCCAGGAGTGTCTTAACTCTCTCACTCCTGACTATAAACCCCAGTAGTGTCTCTACTCTCTCACTTCTGACTCTAAACCCCAGGAGCGTCTCTACTCCCTCACACCTGACTGAAAACCCCAGGAGTGTCTCTACTCTCTCAATCCTGACTATAAACCCCAGTAGTGTCTCTACTATCTCACTCCTGACTGTAAACCGCAGGAGTGTCTCTACTCTCCCACTCCTGACTGTAAACCCCAGGAGTGTATCTACACTCTCACACCGGACTGTAAACCCCAGGAGTGTCTCTACTCTCTCACTCCTGACTGTAAACCCCAGGAGTGTCTCTACTCTCTCACTCCTGACTGTAAACACCAGGAGTGTCTCTACTCTCTAACTCCTGACTGTAAACCCCAGGAGTGTCTCTACTCTCTCACTCCTGACTGTAAACCCCAGGAGTGTCTCTACTCTCTCACTCCTGACTGTGAGTCCCAGGAGTGTCTCTACTCTCTCACTCCTGACTGTGAGTCCCAGGAGTGTCTCTACTCTCTCACTCCTGACTGTAAACCCCAGGAGTGTCTCAACTCTCTCACTCCTGACTATAAAACCCAGGAGCGTCTTTACTCTCTCAATCCTGACTGTAAACCCCAGGAGTGTCTATACTCTCTCACACCTGACTGTAAACCCCAGGAGTGTCTCTACACTCTCAGTCCTGACTGTAAACCCCAGGAGTGCCTCTAAACTATCACTCCTGACTGTAAACCCCAGGAGTGTCTCTACTCTCTCACTCCTGACTGTAAACCCCAGGATTGTCTCTACACTCTAACACCTGACTGTGAGTCCCAGGAGTGTCTCTACCCTCTCACTCCTGACTGTAAACCCCAGGAGTGTCTCTACACTCTCACTCCTGACTGTAAACCCCAGGAGTGTCTCTACTCTCTCACTCCTGACTCTAAACCCCAGGAGTGTCTCTACTCTCTCACTCCTGACTCTAAACCCCAGGAGCGTCTCTACTCTCTCATACCTGACTGTAAACCCCAGGAGCGTCTCTACTCTCTCAATCCTGACTATAAACCCCAGGAGTGTCTCTACGATCTCCCTCCTGACTGTAAACCACAGGAGAGTCTCTACACTCTCACTCCTGACTGTAACCGCCAGGAGGGTCTCTACTCTCTCACACCTGACTGTAAACCCCAGGAGTGTCTCTGCTCTCTCACTCCTGACTGTGAACCCCAGGAGTGCCTCTACACTCTCACTCCTGACTGTAAACCCCAGGAGCCTCTCTACACTCTCACTCCTGACTGTGAGTCCCAGGAGTGTCTCTACCCTCTCACTCCTGACTGTAAACCCCAGTAGTGTCTCAACACTCTCACTCCTGACTATAAACCCCTAGAGTGTCTCTACTATCTCACTCCTGACTGTTAGTCCCAGGAGTGTCTCCACCCTCTCACTCCTGACTGTAAACCCCAGGAATGTCTCTACACTCTCACTCCTGGCTGTAAATCCCAGGAGTGTCTCTACTGTCTCAATTCTGACTGTAAAATCCAGGAGTGTCTCTACACTCTCACTCCTGGCTGTAAGTCCCAGGAGTGTCTCTACACTCTCACTCCTGACTGTAAACCCCAGGAGTGTCTCTTCATTCTTACTCCTGACTGTAAACCCCAGGAGTGTCTCTACACTCTCACTCCTGACTGTAAACCCCAGGAGTGTCTCTACTCTCTCACTCCTGACTGTGAACCCCAGGAGTGTCTCTACACTCTCACTCCTGACTGTAAACCCAGGAGTGTCTCTACACTCTCACTCCTGACGATAAACACCCAGGAGTGTCTCTAAAATCTCACTCCTGACTGTAAACCCCAGGAGTGTCTCTACACTCTCACTCCTGACTGTAACCCCCAGGAGTGTCTCTACACTCTCACTCCTGACTGTAAACCCCAGGAGTGTCTCTACTCTCTCACTCCTGACTGTAAACCGCAGGAGTGTCTCTACTCTCTCACTCCTGACTGTAAACCCCAGGAATGTCTCTACACTCTCATTCCTGGCTGTAAACCCCAGGAGTGTCACTACTCTCTCACTCCTGGCTGTAAAACCCAAGAGTGTCTCTACAATCTCACTCCTGACTGTGAGTCCCACGAGTGTCTCCAACCTCTCACTCCTGACTGTAAACCCCAGGAGTGTCTCTACTCTCTCACTCCTGACTGTACAGCCGAGGACTGTCTCTACTCTCTCACTCCTGACTCTATTCCCCAGGAGTGTCTCTACTCTCTCACGTCTGACTCTAAACCCCAGGAGCGTCTCTACTCCGTCACAACTGACTGTAAACCCCAGGAGTGTCTCTACTCTCTCAATCCTGACTATAAACCCCAGTAGTGTCTCTACTATCTCACTCCTGACTGTAAACTGCAGGAGCGTCTCTACTCTCCCACTCCTGACTGTAAACCCCAGGAGTGTATCTACTCTCTCACTCCTGACTATAAACACCAGGAGTGTCTCTACTCTCTCACTCCTGCCTGTAAAAACGAGGACTGTCTCTACTCTCTCACTCCTGACTGTAAACCCCAGGAGTGTCTCTACACTCTCACTCTGACTGTAAACCCCAGGAGTGTCTCTATTCTCTCACTCCTGACTGTAAACCCCAGGAGTGTCTCTACACTCTCGGTCTGACTGTAAACCCCAGGAGCGCCTCTACACTCTCAGCCATGACTGTAAGCCCGAGGAGTGTCTCTACACTCTCACTCCTGAGTGTAAACCCCAGGAGTGTCTCTACACTCTCACACCTGTCTGTAAACCCCAGGAGTGTCTCTACACTCTCAGCTCCAGTCTGTAAATCCCAGGAGTGTCTCTTCTCTCTCACTCCTGACTGTAAACCCCAGGAGTGTCTCGACACTCTCACTCCTGACTGTAAACCCCAGGAGTGTCTCTACACTCTCAGTCCTGACTGTAAACACCAGGAGCGTCTCTACACTCTCACTCCTGACTGTAAACCCCAGGAGTGTCTCTAAACACTCAGTCCTGAATGTAAACCCCAGGAGTGTCTCTACACTCTCACTCCTAACTGTAAAACCCAGGAGTGTCTCTACTCTCTCACTCCTGACTGTGAGTCCCAGGAGTGTCTCCACCCTCTCACTCCTGACTGTAAACCCCAGGAATGTCTCTACACTCTTACTCCTGAGTGTGAGTCCCAGGAGTGTCTCCACCCTCTCACCTCTGACTGTAAACCCCAGGAGTGTCTCTACTCTCTAACTCCTGGCTGTGAGTCCCAGGAGTGTCTCTACTCTCTCACTCCTCACTGTAAACCCCAGGAGTGTCTCTGCTCTCTCACTCCTGACTGTGAGTCCCAGGAGTGTCTCTACTCTCTCACTCCTGACTGTAAACCCCAGGAGCGTCTGTACTCTCTCACTCCTGACTGTGAGTCCCAGGAGTGTCTCTACACTCTCACTCCTGACTGTAAACCCCAGAAGTGTCTCAACTCTCTCACTCCTGACGATAAACCCCAGGAGTTTCTCTAACTATCTCACTCCTGACTGTAAACCACAGCGGCGTCTCTACTATCTCACTCCTGACTGTAACCGCCAGGAGGGTCTCTACTCTCTCACTCCTGACTGTAAACCCCAGGAGTGTCTCTACTCACACACTCCTGACAGTAAACTCCAGGAGTGTCTCTACTCTCTCACACCTGACTGTAAACCCCAGGAATGTCTCTATTCTCTCAGTCATGACTGTAAACCCCAGGAGTGTCACTACTCTCTCACTCCTGACTGTAAACCCCAAGAGTGTCTCTACCCTCTCACTCCTGACTGTGAGTCCCACGAGTGTCTCCAACCTCTCACTCCTGACTGTAAACCCCAGGAGTGTCTCTACTCTCTCACTCCTGACTGTACAGCCGAGGACTGTCTCTACTCTCTCACTCCTGACTCTATTCCCCAGGAGTGTCTCTACTCTCTCACGTCTGACTCTAAACCCCAGGAGCGTCTCTACTCCGTCACAACTGACTGTAAACCCCAGGAGTGTCTCTACTCTCTCAATCCTGACTATAAACCCCAGTAGTGTCTCTACTATCTCACTCCTGACTGTAAACTGCAGGAGCGTCTCTACTCTCCCACTCCTGACTGTAAACCCCAGGAGTGTATCTACTCTCTCACTCCTGACTATAAACACCAGGAGTGTCTCTACTCTCTCACTCCTGCCTGTAAAAACGAGGACTGTCTCTACTCTCTCACTCCTGACTGTAAACACAAGGAGTGTCTCTACACTCTCACACCTGACTGTAAACTCCAGGAGTGTCTCAACTCTCTCACTCCTGACTGTAAACCCCAGGACTGTCTCTACTCTCTCACTCCTGACTGTAAACCCCAGGAGTGTCTTAACTCTCTCACTCCTGACTATAAACCCCAGTAGTGTCTCTACTCTCTCACTTCTGACTCTAAACCCCAGGAGCGTCTCTACTCCCTCACACCTGACTGAAAACCCCAGGAGTGTCTCTACTCTCTCAATCCTGACTATAAACCCCAGTAGTGTCTCTACTATCTCACTCCTGACTGTAAACCGCAGGAGTGTCTCTACTCTCCCACTCCTGACTGTAAACCCCAGGAGTGTATCTACACTCTCACACCGGACTGTAAACCCCAGGAGTGTCTCTACTCTCTCACTCCTGACTGTAAACCCCAGGAGTGTCTCTACTCTCTCACTCCTGACTGTAAACACCAGGAGTGTCTCTACTCTCTAACTCCTGACTGTAAACCCCAGGAGTGTCTCTACTCTCTCACTCCTGACTGTGAGTCCCAGGAGTGTCTCTACTCTCTCACTCCTGACTGTGAGTCCCAGGAGTGTCTCTACTCTCTCACTCCTGACTGTAAACCCCAGGAGTGTCTCAACTCTCTCACTCCTGACTATAAAACCCAGGAGCGTCTTTACTCTCTCAATCCTGACTGTAAACCCCAGGAGTGTCTATACTCTCTCACACCTGACTGTAAACCCCAGGAGTGTCTCTACTCTCTCACTCCTGACTGTAAACCCCAGGAGTGTCTCTAAACTCTCACTCCTGACTGTAAACCCCAGGAGTGTCTCTACTCTCTAACGCCTGACTGTAAACCCCAGGAGTGTCTCTACTCTCTAACACCTGACTGTGAGTCCCAGGAGTGTCTCTACACTCTCACTCCTGACTGTAAACCCCAGGAGTGTCTCTACACTCTCACTCCTGACTGTAAACCCCAGGAGTGTCTCTACTCTCTCACTCCTGACTCTAAACCCCAGGAGTGTCTCTACTCTCTCACTCCTGACTCTAAACCCCAGGAGCGTCTCTACTCTCTCATACCTGACTGTAAACCCCAGGAGCGTCTCTACTCTCTCAATCCTGACTATAAACCCCAGGAGTGTCTCTACGATCTCACTCCTGACTGTAAACCACAGGAGCGTCTCTACAATCTCACTCCTGACTGTAACCGCCAGGAGGGTCTCTACTCTCTCACACCTGACTGTAAACCCCAGGAGTGTCTCTGCTCTCTCACTCCTGACTGTGAGTCCCAGGAGTGTCTCTACTCTCTCACTCCTGACTGTAAACCCCAGGAGCCTCTCTACACTCTCACTCCTGACTGTGAGTCCCCAGGAGTGTCTCTACTCTCTCACTCCTGACTGTAAACCCCAGTAGTGTCTCAACTCTCTCACTCCTGACTATAAACCCTAGAGTGTCTCTACTATCTCACTCCTGACTGTTAGTCCCAGGAGTGTCTCCACCCTCTCACTCCTGACTGTAAACCCCAGGAATGTCTCTACACTCTTACTCCTGAGTGTGAGTCCCAGGAGTGTCTCCACCCTCTCACCTCTGACTGTAAACCCCAGGAGTGTCTCTACTCTCTAACTCCTGGCTGTGAGTCCCAGGAGTGTCTCTACTCTCTCACTCCTCACTGTAAACCCCAGGAGTTTCTCTGCTCTCTCACTCCTGACTGTGAGTCCCAGGAGTGTCTCTACTCTCTCACTCCTGACTGTAAACCCCAGGAGCGTCTGTACTCTCTCACTCCTGACTGTGAGTCCCAGGAGTGTCTCTACTCTCACTCCTGACTGTAAACCCCAGAAGTGTTCTCAACTCTCTCACTCTGACGGTAAACCCCAGGAGTTTCTCTAACTATCTCACTCCTGACTGTAAACCACAGCGGCGTCTTACTATCTCACTCCTGACTGTACCGCAGGAGGGTCTCTACTCTCTCACTCCTGACTTGTAAACCCCAGGAGTGTCTCTACACTCACACACCTGACAGTAAACTCCAGGAGTGTCTCTACTCTCTCACACCTGACTGTAAACCCCAGGATGTCTCTATTCTCTCGTCATGACTGTAAACCCCAGGAGTGTCACTACTCTCTCACTCCTGACTGTAAACCCCAAGAGTGTCTCTACCCCTCTCACTCCTGACTGTAGTCCCACGAGTGTCTCAACCTTTCACTCCTGACTGTAAACCCCAGGAGTGTCTCTACTCTCTCACTCCTGACTGTAAAGCCGAGGACTGTCTCTACTCTCTCACTCCTGACTCTATTCCCCAGGAGTGTCTCTACTCTCTCACGTCTGACTCTAAACCCCAGGAGCGTCTCTACTCTCTCAATCCTGACTATAAACCCCAGTAGTGTCTCTACTATCTCACTCCTGACTGTAAACTGCAGGAGCGTCTCTACTCTCCCACTCCTGACTGTAAACCCCAGGAGTGTATCTACTCTCTCACTCCTGACTATAAACACCAGGAGTGTCTCTACTCTCTCACTACTGCCTGTAAAAACGAGGACTGTCTCTACTCTCTCACTCCTGACTGTAAACACAAGGAGTGTCTCTACACTCTCACACCTGACTGTAAACTCCAGGAGTGTCTCAACTCTCTCACTCCTGACTGTAAACCCCAGGACTGTCTCTACTCTCTCACTCCTGACTGTAAACCCCAGGAGTGTCTTAACTCTCTCACTCCTGACTATAAACCCCAGTAGTGTCTCTACTCTCTCACTTCTGACTCTAAACCCCAGGAGCGTCTCTACTCCCTCACACCTGACTGAAAACCCCAGGAGTGTCTCTACTCTCTCAATCCTGACTATAAACCCCAGTAGTGTCTCTACTATCTCACTCCTGACTGTAAACCCCAGGAGTGTCTCTACTCTCTCAACTCCTGACTGTAAACCCCAGGAGTGTCTCTACTCTCTCAACTCCTGACTGTAAACCCCAGGAGTGTTTCTGCTCTCTCAATCCTGACTGTGAGTCCCAGGAGTGTCTCTACTCTCTCACTCCTGACTGTGAGTCCCAGGAGTGTCTCTACTCTCTCACTTCTGATTGTAAACCCCAGGAGTGTCTCTACTCTCTCACTCCTGACTATAAAACCCAGGAGCGTCTTTACTCTCTCAATCCTGACTGTAAACCCCAGGAGTGTCTATACTCTCTCACACCTGACTGTAAACCTCAGGAGTGTCTCTACTCTCTCACTCCTGACTGTAAACACCAGGAGTGTCTCTAATCTCTCACTCCTGACTGTTAACCCCAGCAGTGTCTCTACTCTCTAACGCCTGACTGTAAACCCCAGGAGTGTCTCTACTCTCTCACTCCTGAATGTAAACCCCAGGAGTGTCTCTACACTCTCCGTCCTGGCTGTAAACCCCAGGAGTGTCTCTACTCTCTCACTCCTGCCTGTCAACCCCAGGAGTGTCTCTACACTCTCACTCCTGACTGCTAAAACCAGGAGTGTCTCTCAACTCTCACTCCTGACTGTAAACCCCAGGAGTGTCTCTACAATCTCAGTCCTCACTATAAACCCCAGGAGTGTCTATACACTCTCACTCCTGACTGTAAACCCCAGGAGTGTCGCTACACTCTCACCCTGACTGTAAACCCCAGGAGTGTCTCTACACTCTCACTCCTGACTGCAAACCCCAGGAGTGTCTCTACTCTCACACTCCTGACTGTAAACCCAAAGAGAGTCTCTACACTCTCACTCCTGACTGTAAACGCCAGGAGTGTCTCTACACTCTCACTCTGGCTGTAAACCTCAGAAGTGTCTCTACTCTCTCACTCCTGACTGTAAAACCCAGGAGTGTCTCTACACTCTCATTTCTGGCTGTAAAGCCAGGGAGTGTCTCTACACTCTCAGTCCTGACTGTAAACCCCAGGAGTGTCTCTACACTCTCACTCCTGACTGTAAACCCCAGGAGTGTCCTCTACTCTCTCACGTCCTGACTGTAAACCCCAGGAGTGTCTCTACACTCTCACTCCTGACTGTAAACCCCAGGAGTGTCTCTACACTCTCACTCCTGACTGTAAACCCCAGGAGTGTCTCTACTCTCACTCCTGACTGTAAACCCCAGGAGTGTCTCTACACTCTCACTCCTGACTGTAAACCCCAGGAGTGTCTCTACACTCTCACTCCTGACTGTAAACCCCAGGAGTGTCTCTACACTCTCACTCCTGACTGTAAACCCCAGGAGTGTCTCTACACTCTCACTCCTGACTGTAAACCCCAGGAGTGTCTCTACACTCTCACTCCTGACTGTAAACCCCAGGAGAGTCACTACACTCTCATTCCTGACTGTAAAGCCCAGGAGTGTCTCTACACTCTCACTCCTGACTGTATACCCCAGGAGTGTCTCTACACTCTCACTCCTGACTGTAAAACCCAGGAGAATCCCAACACTCTCACTCCTGACTGTAAAACCCCAGGAGTGTCTCTACACTCTCACTCCAGTCTGTAAACCCCAGAAGTGTCCCTACACTCTCACTCCTGGCTGTAAACCCAGGGTGTCTCTACTCTCTCACTCCTGACTGTAAACCCAGGAGTGTCTCTACTCTCTCCACTCCTGACTCGTAAACCCCAGGAGAGTCTCTACACTCTCAGTCCGGACTGTAAACCCCAGGAGTGTCACGACACTCTGACTCCTGACTGTAAACCCCAGGAGTGTCTCTACTCTCTCACTCTGCTGTAAACCAGAGGTGTCTCTACTCTCTCACTCTGACAGTAAACCTCAGGAGTGTCTCTAACTTCTCACTCCCTGCCCTGTAAACCCCAGGAGTGTCTCTACTCTCTCACTCCTGACTGTAAACCCCAGGATTGTCTCTAATCTCTCACTCCTGACTGTAAACCCCAGGAGTGTCTGTACTCTCTCACTACTGACAGTGAGTCCCAGGATTGTCTCTACTCTCTAACGCCTGACTGTAAACCCAAGGAGTGTCTCTACTCTCTAACACCTGACTGTGAGGCCCAAAAGTGTCTCTACTCTCTCACTCCTGACTGTGAGTCCCAGGAGTATCTCCACCCTCTCACTCCTGACTGTAAACCCCAGGAGGGTCTCTACACTCTCACTCCTGACTGAGAGTCCCAGGAGTGTCTCCACTCTCTCACTCCTGACTGTTACCCCCAGAGTTGTCTCTACTCTCTAACTCCTTTCTGTGAGTCCCAGGAGTGTCTCTTCTCTCTCACTCCTGACTGTAAACCCCAGGAGTGTCTCTACACTGTCACTCCTTATTGTAAACCCCAGGAGTGTCTCTACACTCTCACTCCTGACTGTAAACCCCAGGAGTGTCTCTACACTCTCACTCCTGACTGTAAACCCCAGGAGTGTCTCTACTCTCTCAATCCTGACTATAAACCCCAGGAGTGTCTCTACTCTCTCTCTCCTGACTGTAAACCCGAGGACTGTCTCTACTCTCTCACTCCTGACTGTAAACACCAGGAGTGTCTCTACTCTCTCACTCCTGACTGTAAACCTTGGAGTGTCTCTACACTCTCACACCTGACTGTAAACCCCAAGAGTGTCTCTACTCTCTCAATCCTGACTGTAAACCCCAGGAGTGTCACTACTCTCTCACTCCTAATTGTAAACCCCAGGAGTGTCTCTGCTCTCTCACTCCTGACTGTAAAGCCCAGGAGTGTCTCTACTCTCTCACTCCTGACTGTAAACCCCAGGTGTGTCTCTACTCTCTCACTACTGACTGTAAACCCCAGGGGTGTCTCTACTCTCTCACTCATGACTGTAAACCCCAGGAGTGTCTGTACTCTCTCACTCCTGACTGTAAACCCTGGAGTGTCTCTACTCTCTCACACCTGACTGTAAACCCCAAGAGTGTCTCTACTCTCTCAATCCTGACTGTAAACCCCAGGAGTGTCTCTACTCTCTCACTCCTAATTGTAAACCCCAGGAGTGTCTCTGCTCTCTCACTCCTGACTGTAAAGCCCAGGAGTGTCTCTACTCTCTCACTCCTGACTGTAAACCCCAGGTGTGTCTCTACTCTCTCACTCCTGACTGTAAACCCCAGGAGTGTCTGTACCCTCTCACTCCTGACTGTAAACCCCAGGAGTGTCCCTACACTCTCACTCCTGACTGTGAACCCCAGGAGTGTCTCTAATCTCTCACTCCTGTCTGTAAACCCCAGGAATGTCTCAACTCTCTCACACCTGACTATAAACCGCAGGAGTATCTCTACTCTCTCACTCCTGACTCTATCCCCAGGAGTGTGTCTACTCTCTCACTCCTGACTGTAAACCCAGGAGTGTCTGTACTCTCACTCCTGACTGTAAACCCCTGAAGTGTCTCTACTCTCTCACTCCTGACAGTAAACCCCAGGATTGTCTCTAATCTCTCACTCCTGACTGTAAACCCCAGGAGTGTCTGTACTCTCTCACTACTGACACTGAGTCCCAGGATTGTGTCTACTCTCTAACGCCTGACTGTAAACCCCAGGAGTGTCTCTACTCTCTAATACCTGACTGTGAGTCCCAAAAGTGTCTCTACTCTCTCACTCCTGACTGTTACCCCCAGGAGTGTCTCTACTCTCTAACTCCTTTCTGTGAGTCCCAGAAGTGTCTCTTCTCTCTCACTTTTGACTGTAGACCCCAGGAGTGTCTATACAATCTCACTCCTGACTGTAAACACCAGGAGTGTCTCTACACTCTCACTCCTGACTGTAAACCCCAGGAATGTCTCTACTCTCTCAATCCTGACTATAAACCCCAGGAGTGTCTCTACTCTCTCTCTCCTGACTGTAAACCCGAGGACTGTCTCTACTCTCTCACTTCTGACTGTAAACCCCAGGAGTGTCTCTACTCTCTCACTCCTAATTGTATTCCCAGGAGTGTCTCTACACTCTCACTCCTGTCTGTAAACCCCAGGAGTGTCTCTACACTCTCACTCCAGATTGTAAACCCCAGGCGTGTCTCTACTCTCTCACTCCTGACTGTAAACCCAGGGGTGTCTCTACTCTCTCACTACAGACAGTGAGTCCAGGAGTGTCTCTACTCTCTAACGCCTGACTGTAAACCCCAGGAGTGTCTCGACTCTCTAACACCTGTCTGTGAGTCCCAGGAGTGTCTCTACTCTCTCACTCCTGACTGTAAACCCCAGGAGTGTCTCTACACTCTCACTCCTGACTGTAAACCCCCCGGAATGTCTCTATTCTCTCACTCCTGACTCTAAACCGCAGGAGTGTCTCTACTCTCTCACTCGTGTACTGTTAACCCCAGGAGAGGACTCTACTCTCCTCACTCCTGATTGTAAATCCCAGGAGTGTCTCTACTCTCTCACTCCTGATTCTAAAGCCCAGGAGTGTCTCTACTATCTCACTCCTGACTGTAAACCCCAGGACAGTCTCTAACCTCTCACTCCTGACTGTAAACCCCAGGAGAGTCTCTACCCTCTCACTCCTGACTGTAAACCCCAGGAGTGTCTCTACTCTCTCACTCATGACTGTAAACCCCAGGAGTGTCTCTACTCTCTCACTCCTGACTGTAAACCCCAGGAGTGTCTGTACTCTCTCACTCCTGACTGTAAACCCCAGGAGTGTCTCTACTCTCTCACTCCTGACTGTAAAACCCAGGAGTGTCTCTACTCTCTCACACCTGACTGTAACACCCAGGAGTGTTTCTACTCTCTCACTCCTGACTGTAAACCCCAGGGGAGTCTCTACTCTCTGACTCCTGACTGTAAACCCCAGGAGTGTCTCTACTCTCTCACTCCTGACTGTAAAACCCAGGAGTGTCTCTACTCTCTCACACCTGACTGTAAAACCCAGGAGTGTTTCTACTCTCTCACTCCTGACTGTAAACCCCAGGAGTGTCTCTTCTCTCTCACTCCTGACTGTGACTCCCAGGATTGTCTCTACTCTCACTCCTGACTGTAAACCCCAGGAGCGTCTCTATTCTCTCACTCCTGACTGTGAGTCCCAGGAGTGTCTCTACTCACTCATTCCTGACTGTAAACCCCAGGAGTGTCTCAACTCTCTCACTCCTGACTATAAACCCCAGGAGCGTCTATACTCTCTCAAACCTGACTGTAAACCCCAGGAGTGTCTCTACCCTCTCACTCCTGACTGTAAACCCCAGGAGTGTCTCTACTCTCTCACTACTGACTGTGAGTCCCAGGAGTGTCTGTACTCTCTAAAGCCTGATTGTAAACCCCAAGAGTGTCTCTACTCTCTCAATCCTGACTGTAAACCCCAGGAGTGTCTCTACTCTCTCACTCCTAATTGTAAACCCCAGGAGTGTCTCTACTCTCTCACTCCTGACTGTAAACCCCAGGTGTGTCTCTACTCTCTCACTCCAGACTGTAAACCCCAGGAGTGTCTCTACTCTCTCACTACTGACTGTAAACCCCAGGGGTGTCTCTACTCTCTCACTACTGACAGTGAGTCCAGGAGTGTCTCTACTCTCTCACTCCTGACTGTAAACCCCAGGAGTGTCTCTACACTCTCACACCTGACTGTAAACCCCAGGATTGTCTCTACACTCTCACTCCTGACTCGAAACTACAGGAGCGTCTCTACTCTCTCACACCTGACTGTAAACCCCAGGAGCATCTCTACTCTCTCAATCCTGACTATAAACCCCAGGAGTGTCTCTACTATCACACTCCTGACTGTAAACCACAGGAAAGTCTCTACTATCTCACTCCTGCCTGTAACCGCCAGGAGGGTCTCTAGTCTCTTTCTCCTGACTGTAAACCCCAAAAGTGACTCTACTCTCTCACTCCTGACTCTAAACCGCAGGAGTGTCTCTACTCTCTCACTCGTTACTGTTAACCCCAGGAGAGACTCTACTCTCTCACTCCTGATTGTAAATCCCAGGAGTGTCTCTACTCTCTCACTCCTGATTCTAAAGCCCAGGAGTGTCTCTACTATCTCACTCCTGACTGTAAAACCGCAGGACAGTCTCTAACCTCTCTTTCCTGACTGTAAACCCCAGGAGAGTCTCTACCCTCTCACTCCTGACTGTAAACCCCAGGAGTATCTCTACTCTCTCACTCATGACTGTAAACCCCAGGAGTGTCTCTACTCTCTCACTCATGACTGTAAACCCCAGGAGTGTCTCTACTCTCTCACTCCTGACTGTAAACCCCAGGAGTGTCTCTACTCTGTCACTCCTGACTGTAAACCCCAGGAGTGTCTCGACTCTCTCACTCCTGTCTGTAAACGCCAGGAGTGTCTCTACTCTCTCACTCCTGACTGTAAACCCCAGGAGTGTCTCTACCCTCTCACTCCTGACTGTGAGTCCCAGGAGTGTCTCTACTCTCTCACTCCTGACTGTAAACCCCAGGAGAGTCTCTATTCTCTCACTCCTGACTGTAAACCCCCGGAGTGTATCTACTCTCTCACTCCTGACTGTAAACACCAGGAGAGTCTCTATTCTCTCACTCCTGACAGTAAACCCCATGAGTGTCTCTACTCTCTCACTCCTGACTGTAAACCCCAGGAGGGTCTCAACTTTCTCGCTCCTGACTATAAACCCCAGGAGCGTCTCTACTCTCTCAATCCTGACTGTAATCCGCAGGAGTGTCTCTACTCTCTCACTCCTGACTGTAAACCCCAGGAGTGTCTCAACTCTCTCACTCCTGACTATAAACCCCAGGAGCGTCTCTACTCTCTCAATCCTGACTGTAAACCCCAGGAGTGTCTCTACTCTCTAACACGTGACTGTGAGTCCCAGGAGTGTCTCTACTCTCTCACTCCTGACTGTAAACCCCAGGAGTGTCTCTACTCTCTCACTCCTGACTCTAAACCCCAGGAGTGTCTCTACTCTCTCAATCCTGACTCTAAACCCCAGGAGCGTCTCTCCTCTCTCACACCTGACTGTAAACCCTTGGAGCGTCTCTACTCTCTCAATCCTGACTGTAAACCCCAGGAGTGTCTCTACTATCTCACTCCGGACTGTAAACCACAGGAGCGTCTCTACTAACTCACTCCAGACTGTAACCGCCAGGAGGGTCTCTACACTCTCACTCCTGACTGTAAACCCCAGGAGTGTCTCTACTCTCTCACTCCTGACTGTAAGCCCCAGGAGTGTCTCTACTCTCTCACTCCTGACTGTAAACCCCAGCAGTGTCTCTACTCTCTCACTCCTCACTGTAAACCCCAGGAGTGTCTCTACTCTCTCACTCCTGACTGTAAACCCCAGGATTGTCTCTAATCTCTCACTCCTGACTGTAAACCCCAGGAGTGTCTGTACTCTCTCACTACTGACAGTGAGTCCCAGGATTGTCTCTACTCTCTAACGCCTGACTGTAAACCCAAGGAGTGTCTCTACTCTCTAACACCTGACTGTGAGGCCCAAAAGTGTCTCTACTCTCTCACTCCTGACTGTGAGTCCCAGGAGTATCTCCACCCTCTCACTCCTGACTGTAAACCCCAGGAGGGTCTCTACACTCTCACTCCTGACTGAGCGTCCCAGGAGTGTCTCCACCCTCTCACTCCTGTCTGTTACCCCCAGGAGTGTCTCTACTCTCTAACTCCTTTCTGTGAGTCCCAGGAGGGTCTCTTCTCTCTCACTCCTGAATGTAAATCCCAGGAGTGTTTCTACACTCTCACTCCTTATTGTAAACCCCAGGAGTGTCTCTACACTCTCACTCCTGACTGTAAACCCCAGGAGGGTCTCTACACTCTCACTCCTGACTGTAAACCCCAGGAGTGTCTCTACTCTCTCACTCCTGACTGTAAACCCCAGGAGTGTCTCTACTCTCCCTCTCCTGACTGTAAACCCGAGGACTGTCTCTACTCTCTCACTCCTGACTGTAAACACCAGGAGTGTCTCTACTCTCTCACTCCTGACTGTAAACCTTGGAGTGTCTCTACACTCTCACACCTGACTGTAAACCCCAAGAGTGTCTCTACTCTCTCAATCCTGACTGTAAACCCCAGGAGTGTCACTACTCTCTCACTCCTAATTGTAAACCCCAGGAGTGTCTCTGCTCTCTCACTCCTGACTGTAAAGCCCAGGAGTGTCTCTACTCTCTCACTCCTGACTGTAAACCCCAGGTGTGTCTCTACTCTCTCACTACTGACTGTAAACCCCAGGGGTGTCTCTACTCTCTCACTCATGACTGTAAACCCCAGGAGTGTCTGTACTCTCTCACTCCTGACTGTAAACCCTGGAGTGTCTCTACTCTCTCACACCTGACTGTAAACCCCAAGAGTGTCTCTACTCTCTCAATCCTGACTGTAAACCCCAGGAGTGTCTCTACTCTCTCACTCCTAATTGTAAACCCCAGGAGTGTCTCTGCTCTCTCACTCCTGACTGTAAAGCCCAGGAGTGTCTCTACTCTCTCACTCCTGACTGTAAACCCCAGGTGTGTCTCTACTCTCTCACTCCTGACTGTAAACCCCAGGAGTGTCTGTACCCTCTCACTCCTGACTGTAAACCCCAGGAGTGTCCCTACACTCTCACTCCTGACTGTGAACCCCAGGAGTGTCTCTAATCTCTCACTCCTGTCTGTAAACCCCAGGAATGTCTCAACTCTCTCACACCTGACTATAAACCGCAGGAGTATCTCTACTCTCTCACTCCTGACTCTATCCCCAGGAGTGTGTCTACTCTCTCACTCCTGACTGTAAACCCCAGGAGTGTCTGTACTCTCACTCCTGACTGTAAACCCCTGAAGTGTCTCTACTCTCTCACTCCTGACAGTAAACCCCAGGATTGTCTCTAATCTCTCACTCCTGACTGTAAACCCCAGGAGTGTCTGTACTCTCTCACTACTGACACTGAGTCCCAGGATTGTGTCTACTCTCTAACGCCTGACTGTAAACCCCAGGAGTGTCTCTACTCTCTAACACCTGACTGTGAGTCCCAAAAGTGTCTCTACTCTCTCACTCCTGACTGTTACCCCCAGGAGTGTCTCTACTCTCTAACTCCTTTCTGTGAGTCCCAGAAGTGTCTCTTCTCTCTCACTTTTGACTGTAAACCCCAGGAGTGTCTCTACACTCTCACTCCTGACTGTAAACCCCAGGAGTGTCTCTACACTCTCACTCCTGACTGTAAACCCCAGGAGTGTCTCTACTCTCTCAATCCTGACTATAAACCCCAGGAGTGTCTCTACTCTCTCTCTCCTGACTGTAAACCCGAGGACTGTCTCTACTCTCTCACGCCTGACAGTAAACCCCAGGAGTGTCTCTACTCTCTCACTCCTAATTGTAAACCCCAGGAGTGTCTCTACTCTCTCACTCCTGTCTGTAAACCCCAGGAGTGTCTCTACTCTCTCACTCCAGATTGTAAACCCCAGGCGTGTCTCTACTCTCTCACTCCTGACTGTAAAACCCCAGGGGTGTCTCTACTCTCTCACTACAGACAGTGAGTCCAGGAGTGTCTCTACTCTCTAACGCCTGACTGTAAACCCCAGGAGTGTCTCGACTCTCTAACACCTGTCTGTGAGTCCCAGGAGTGTCTCTACTCTCTCACTCCTGACTGTAAACCCCAGGAGTGTCTCTACACTCTCACTCCTGACTGTAAACCCCCGGAATGTCTCTATTCTCTCACTCCTGACTCTAAACCGCAGGAGTGTCTCTACTCTCTCACTCGTTACTGTTAACCCCAGGAGAGACTCTACTCTCTCACTCCTGATTGTAAATCCCAGGAGTGTCTCTACTCTCTCACTCCTGATTCTAAAGCCCAGGAGTGTCTCTACTATCTCACTCCTGACTGTAAACCCCAGGACAGTCTCTAACCTCTCACTCCTGACTGTAAACCCCAGGAGAGTCTCTACCCTCTCACTCCTGACTGTAAACCCCAGGAGTGTCTCTACTCTCTCACTCATGACTGTAAACCCCAGGAGTGTCTCTACTCTCTCACTCCTGACTGTAAACCCCAGGAGTGTCTGTACTCTCTCACTCCTGACTGTAAACCCCAGGAGTGTCTCTACTCTCTCACTCCTGACTGTAAAACCCAGGAGTGTCTCTACTCTCTCACACCTGACTGTAACACCCAGGAGTGTTTCTACTCTCTCACTCCTGACTGTAAACCCCAGGGGAGTCTCTACTCTCTGACTCCTGACTGTAAACCCCAGGAGTGTCTCTACTCTCTCACTCCTGACTGTAAAACCCAGGAGTGTCTCTACTCTCTCACTACTGACTGTGAGTCCCAGGAGTGTCTGTACTCTCTAAAGCCTGATTGTAAACCCCAAGAGTGTCTCTACTCTCTCAATCCTGACTGTAAACCCCAGGAGTGTCTCTACTCTCTCACTCCTAATTGTAAACCCCAGGAGTGTCTCTACTCTCTCACTCCTGACTGTAAACCCCAGGTGTGTCTCTACTCTCTCACTCCAGACTGTAAACCCCAGGAGTGTCTCTACTCTCTCACTACTGACTGTAAACCCCAGGGGTGTCTCTACTCTCTCACTACTGACAGTGAGTCCAGGAGTGTCTCTACTCTCTCACTCCTGACTGTAAACCCCAGGAGTGTCTCTACACTCTCACACCTGACTGTAAACCCCAGGATTGTCTCTACACTCTCACTCCTGACTCGAAACTACAGGAGCGTCTCTACTCTCTCACACCTGACTGTAAACCCCAGGAGCATCTCTACTCTCTCAATCCTGACTATAAACCCCAGGAGTGTCTCTACTATCACACTCCTGACTGTAAACCACAGGAAAGTCTCTACTATCTCACTCCTGCCTGTAACCGCCAGGAGGGTCTCTAGTCTCTTTCTCCTGACTGTAAACCCCAAAAGTGACTCTACTCTCTCACTCCTGACTCTAAACCGCAGGAGTGTCTCTACTCTCTCACTCGTTACTGTTAACCCCAGGAGAGACTCTACTCTCTCACTCCTGATTGTAAATCCCAGGAGTGTCTCTACTCTCTCACTCCTGATTCTAAAGCCCAGGAGTGTCTCTACTATCTCACTCCTGACTGTAAAACCGCAGGACAGTCTCTAACCTCTCTATCCTGACTGTAAACCCCTGAATTGTCTCTACAATCTCACTCCTGACTGTAAACCCCAGGAGTATCTCTACTCTCTCACTCATGACTGTAAACCCCAGGAGTGTCTCTACTCTCTCACTCCTGATTGTAAACCCCAGGAGTGTCTCTACTCTCTCACTCCTGGCTGTAAACCGCAGGAGTGTCTCTACTCTGTCACTCCTGGGTGTAAACTCCCGGAGTTTCTCTAATCTCTCACACGTGGCTGGAAACCCCAGGAGTCTCTCTACAATCTCACTCCTGACTGTAAACCCCAGGAGTGTCTCCACACTCTCACTCCTGACTGTGAGTCCCAGGAGTGTCTCTACTCTCTCACTCCTGACTGTAAACCCCAGGAGTGTCTCTACTCTCTCACTCCTGACTGTAAACCCCAGGAGTGTCTCTACACTCTCACTCCTGACTGTAAACCCCAGGAGTGTCTCTACACTCTCACTCCTGACTGTAAACCCCAGGAGTGTCTCTACACTCTCACTCCTGACTGTAAACCCCAGGAGTGTCTCTACACTCTCGCTCCTGACTGTAAACCCCAGGAGTGTCTCTACTCTCTCAATCCTGACTGTAAACCGCAGGAGTGTCTCTACACTCTCACTCCTGACTGTAAACCCCAGGAGTGTCTCTACACTCTCACTCCTGACTGTAAACCCCAGGAGTGTCTCTACTCTCTCAATCCTGACTGTAAACCCCAGGAGTGTCTCTACACTCTCACTCCTGACTGTAAACCCCAGGAGTGTCTCTACTCTCTCACTCCTGACTGTAAACCCCAGGAGTGTCTCTACTCTCTCACTCCTGACTGTAAACCCCAGGAGTGTCTCTACACTCTCAATCCTGACTCTAAACCCCAGGAGTGTCTCTCCTCTCTCACACCTGACTGTAAACCCTTGGAGCGTCTCTACTCTCTCAATCCTGACTGTAAACCCCAGGAGTGTCTCTACTATCTCACTCCGGACTGTAAACCACAGGAGCGTCTCTACTAACTCACTCCAGACTGTAACCGCCAGGAGGGTCTCTACACTCTCACTCCTGACTGTAAACCCCAGGAGTGTCTCTACTCTCTCACTCCTGACTGTAAGCCCCAGGAGTGTCTCTACTCTCTCACTCCTGACTGTAAACCCCAGCAGTGTCTCTACTCTCTCACTCCTCACTGTAAACCCCAGGAGTGTCTCTACTCTCTCACTCCTGACTGTAAACCCCAGGATTGTCTCTAATCTCTCACTCCTGACTGTAAACCCCAGGAGTGTCTGTACTCTCTCACTACTGACAGTGAGTCCCAGGATTGTCTCTACTCTCTAACGCCTGACTGTAAACCCAAGGAGTGTCTCTACTCTCTAACACCTGACTGTGAGGCCCAAAAGTGTCTCTACTCTCTCACTCCTGACTGTGAGTCCCAGGAGTATCTCTCACCCTCTCACTCCTGACTGTAAACCCCAGGAGGGTCTCTACACTCTCACTCCTGACTGAGAGTCCCAGGAGTGTCTCCACTCTCTCACTCCTGACTGTTACCCCCAGAGTTGTCTCTACTCTCTAACTCCTTTCTGTGAGTCCCCAGGAGTGTCTCTTCTCTCTCACTCATGGCTGGAAAACCCAGAAGTGTCTCTACACTGTCACTCCTGATTATAAACCCCAGGAATGTCTCTACACTCTCACTCCTGACTGTAAACCCCAGGAGTGTCTCTACACTCTCACTCCTGACTGTAAACCCCAGGAGTGTCTCTACTCTCTCAATCCTGACTATAAACCCCAGGAGTGTCTCTACTCTCTCTCTCCTGACTGTAAACCCGAGGACTGTCCTCTACTCTCTCACTCCTGACTGTAAACACCAGGAGTGTCTCTACTCTCTCACTCCTGACTGTAAACCTTGGAGTGTCTCTACACTCTCACACCTGACTGTAAACCCCAAGAGTGTCTCTACTCTCTCAATCCTGACTGTAAACCCCAGGAGTGTCACTACTCTCTCACTCCTAATTGTAAACCCCAGGAGTGTCTCTGCTCTCTCACTCCTGACTGTAAAGCCCAGGAGTGTCTCTACTCTCTCACTCCTGACTGTAAACCCCAGGTGTGTCTCTACTCTCTCACTACTGACTGTAAACCCCAGGGGTGTCTCTACTCTCTCACTCATGACTGTAAACCCCAGGAGTGTCTGTACTCTCTCACTCCTGACTGTAAACCCTGGAGTGTCTCTACTCTCTCACACCTGACTGTAAACCCCAAGAGTGTCTCTACTCTCTCAATCCTGACTGTAAACCCCAGGAGTGTCTCTACTCTCTCACTCCTAATTGTAAACCCCAGGAGTGTCTCTGCTCTCTCACTCCTGACTGTAAAGCCCAGGAGTGTCTCTACTCTCTCACTCCTGACTGTAAACCCCAGGTGTGTCTCTACTCTCTCACTCCTGACTGTAAACCCCAGGAGTGTCTGTACCCTCTCACTCCTGACTGTAAACCCCAGGAGTGTCCCTACACTCTCACTCCTGACTGTGAACCCCAGGAGTGTCTCTAATCTCTCACTCCTGTCTGTAAACCCCAGGAATGTCTCAACTCTCTCACACCTGACTATAAACCGCAGGAGTATCTCTACTCTCTCACTCCTGACTCTATCCCCAGGAGTGTGTCTACTCTCTCACTCCTGACTGTAAACCCCAGGAGTGTCTGTACTCTCACTCCTGACTGTAAACCCCTGAAGTGTCTCTACTCTCTCACTCCTGACAGTAAACCCCAGGATTGTCTCTAATCTCTCACTCCTGACTGTAAACCCCAGGAGTGTCTGTACTCTCTCACTACTGACACTGAGTCCCAGGATTGTGTCTACTCTCTAACGCCTGACTGTAAACCCCAGGAGTGTCTCTACTCTCTAATACCTGACTGTGAGTCCCAAAAGTGTCTCTACTCTCTCACTCCTGACTGTTACCCCCAGGAGTGTCTCTACTCTCTAACTCCTTTCTGTGAGTCCCAGAAGTGTCTCTTCTCTCTCACTTTTGACTGTAAACCCCAGGAGTGTCTCTACACTCTCACTCCTGACTGTAAACCCCAGGAGTGTCTCTACACTCTCACTCCTGACTGTAAACCCCAGGAGTGTCTCTACTCTCTCAATCCTGACTATAAACCCCAGGAGTGTCTCTACTCTCTCTCTCCTGACTGTAAACCCGAGGACTGTCTCTACTCTCTCACGCCTGACAGTAAACCCCAGGAGTGTCTCTACTCTCTCACTCCTAATTGTAAACCCCAGGAGTGTCTCTACTCTCTCACTCCTGTCTGTAAACCCCAGGAGTGTCTCTACTCTCTCACTCCAGATTGTAAACCCCAGGCGTGTCTCTACTCTCTCACTCCTGACTGTAAACCCCAGGGGTGTCTCTACTCTCTCACTACAGACAGTGAGTCCAGGAGTGTCTCTACTCTCTAACGCCTGACTGTAAACCCCAGGAGTGTCTCGACTCTCTAACACCTGTCTGTGAGTCCCAGGAGTGTCTCTACTCTCTCACTCCTGACTGTAAACCCCAGGAGTGTCTCTACACACTCACTCCTGACTGTAAACCCCCGGAATGTCTCTATTCTCTCACTCCTGACTCTAAACCGCAGGAGTGTCTCTACTCTCTCACTCGTTACTGTTAACCCCAGGAGAGACTCTACTCTCTCACTCCTGATTGTAAATCCCAGGAGTGTCTCTACTCTCTCACTCCTGATTCTAAAGCCCAGGAGTGTCTCTACTATCTCACTCCTGACTGTAAACCCCAGGACAGTCTCTAACCTCTCACTCCTGACTGTAAACCCCAGGAGAGTCTCTACCCTCTCACTCCTGACTGTAAACCCCAGGAGTGTCTCTACTCTCTCACTCATGACTGTAAACCCCAGGAGTGTCTCTACTCTCTCACTCCTGACTGTAAACCCCAGGAGTGTCTCTACTCTCTCACTCCTGACTGTAAAACCCAGGAGTGTCTCTACTCTCTCACACCTGACTGTAACACCCAGGAGTGTTTCTACTCTCTCACTCCTGACTGTAAACCCCAGGGGAGTCTCTACTCTCTGACTCCTGACTGTAAACCCCAGGAGTGTCTCTACTCTCTCACTCCTGACTGTAAAACCCAGGAGTGTCTCTACTCTCTCACACCTGACTGTAAAACCCAGGAGTGTTTCTACTCTCTCACTCCTGACTGTAAACCCCAGGAGTGTCTCTTCTCTCTCACTCCTGACTGTGACTCCCAGGATTGTCTCTACTCTCACTCCTGACTGTAAACCCCAGGAGCGTCTCTATTCTCTCACTCCTGACTGTGAGTCCCAGGAGTGTCTCTACTCACTCATTCCTGACTGTAAACCCCAGGAGTGTCTCAACTCTCTCACTCCTGACTATAAACCCCAGGAGCGTCTATACTCTCTCAAACCTGACTGTAAACCCCAGGAGTGTCTCTACCCTCTCACTCCTGACTGTAAACCCCAGGAGTGTCTCTACTCTCTCACTACTGACTGTGAGTCCCAGGAGTGTCTGTACTCTCTAAAGCCTGATTGTAAACCCCAAGAGTGTCTCTACTCTCTCAATCCTGACTGTAAACCCCAGGAGTGTCTCTACTCTCTCACTCCTAATTGTAAACCCCAGGAGTGTCTCTACTCTCTCACTCCTGACTGTAAACCCCAGGTGTGTCTCTACTCTCTCACTCCAGACTGTAAACCCCAGGAGTGTCTCTACTCTCTCACTACTGACTGTAAACCCCAGGGGTGTCTCTACTCTCTCACTACTGACAGTGAGTCCAGGAGTGTCTCTACTCTCTCACTCCTGACTGTAAACCCCAGGAGTGTCTCTACACTCTCACACCTGACTGTAAACCCCAGGATTGTCTCTACACTCTCACTCCTGACTCGAAACTACAGGAGCGTCTCTACTCTCTCACACCTGACTGTAAACCCCAGGAGCATCTCTACTCTCTCAATCCTGACTATAAACCCCAGGAGTGTCTCTACTATCACACTCCTGACTGTAAACCACAGGAAAGTCTCTACTATCTCACTCCTGCCTGTAACCGCCAGGAGGGTCTCTAGTCTCTTTCTCCTGACTGTAAACCCCAAAAGTGACTCTACTCTCTCACTCCTGACTCTAAACCGCAGGAGTGTCTCTACTCTCTCACTCGTTACTGTTAACCCCAGGAGAGACTCTACTCTCTCACTCCTGATTGTAAATCCCAGGAGTGTCTCTACTCTCTCACTCCTGATTCTAAAGCCCAGGAGTGTCTCTACTATCTCACTCCTGACTGTAAAACCGCAGGACAGTCTCTAACCTCTCTTTCCTGACTGTAAACCCCAGGAGAGTCTCTACCCTCTCACTCCTGACTGTAAACCCCAGGAGTATCTCTACTCTCTCACTCATGACTGTAAACCCCAGGAGTGTCTCTACTCTCTCACTCATGACTGTAAACCCCAGGAGTGTCTCTACTCTCTCACTCCTGACTGTAAACCCCAGGAGTGTCTCTACTCTGTCACTCCTGACTGTAAACCCCAGGAGTGTCTCGACTCTCTCACTCCTGTCTGTAAACGCCAGGAGTGTCTCTACTCTCTCACTCCTGACTGTAAAACCCAGGAGTGTCTCTACTCTCTCACTCCTGACTGCAAACCCCAGGAGTTTCTCTACTCTCTCACTCCTGATTGTAAATCCCAGGAGTGTCTCTACTCTCTCACTCCTGATTCTAAAGCCAAGGAGAGTCTCTACTCTCTCACTCCTGACTGTAAACCCCAGGAGATGCTCTAACCTCTCACTCCTGACTGTAAACCCCAGGAGTGTCTCTACTCTCTCCTTCCTGACTGTAACCGTCAGGAGTGTCTCTACTCTCTAACACCTGACTGTAAACCCCAGGAGTGTCTCTACACTCTCACTCCTGACTGTAAACCCCAGGAGTGTCTCTACTCTCTAACTCCTGACTGTGAATCCCAGGAGTGTCTCAACTGTCTCACTCCTGACTGTAAACCCCAGGAGTGTCTCTACACTCTCACTCCTGACTGTAATCCCCAGGAGTGTCTCTGCTTTCTCACTTCTGACTGTAAACCCCAGGAGTGTCTCTACACTCTCACTCCTGACTCTAAACCCCAGGAGTGTCTCTACTCTCTCACTTCTGACTCGAAACCCCAGGAGTGTCTCTACTCTCTCACTCCTGACTCTAAACCCCAGGAGTGTCTCTAATCTCTCACTCCTCACTGAAAACCCCGTGATTGTCTCTAATCTCTCACTCCTGACTGTAAACCCCAGGAGTGTCTGTACTCTCTCACTGCTGACATTGAGTCCCAGGATTGTCTCTACTCTCTAACGCATGTCTGTAAACCTCAGGAGTGTCTCTACTCTCTCACTCCTGACTGTAAACCCCAGGAGTGTCTCTACACTCTCAGTCCTGACTGTAAACCCCAGGAGTGTCTCTACACTCTCACTCCTGCCTGTAAACCCCAGGAGTGTCTCTACTCTGTCAATCCTGACTGTAAAACCCCAGGAGTGTCTCTACACTCTCACTCCTGACTGTAAAACCCAGGAGTGTCTCTACACTCTCACTCCTGACTGTAAAACCCAGGAGTGTCTCTACACTCTCACTCCTGACTGTAAACCCCAGGAGTGTCTCTACACTCTCACTCCTGGCTGTAAACCCCAGCAGTGTCTCTACACTCTCTGTGCTGGCTGTAAACCACAGGAGTGTCTCTACACTCTCTTTTCTGGCTGTAAATCCCAGGAGTGTCTCTACACTCTCAGTCCTGACTGTAAACACCAGGAGCGTCTCTACAATCTCACTGCTGACTGTAAACCCCAGGAGTGTCTCTACACTCTCACTCCTAGCTGTAAAACCCAGGAGTGTCTATACTCTCTCACTCCTGACTGTGACTCCCAGGAGTGTCTCTACTCTCTCACTCCTGACTTTAAACCCCAGGAGTGTCTCTACTCTCTCACTCCTGACTGTAAACCCCAATAGTGTCTCTACTCTCTCACTCTTGACTGAAAACCCCAGGAGTGTCTATACCCTCTCACTCCTGACTGTGAGTCCCAGGAATGTCTCTACTCTCTCACTCCTGACTGTAAACCCCAGGAGTGTCTCTGCTCTCTCACTCCTGACTGTAAATCCCAAGAGTGTCTCTACTCTCTCACTCCTGACTGAAAACCCCAGGAGTGTCTATACTCTCTCACTCCTGACTGTAAGCCCCAGGAGTGTCTCAACTCTCTCACTCCTGACTATAAACCCCAGGAGCGTCTATACTCTCTCAATCCTGACGGTAAACCCCAGGAGTGTCTCTACTCTCTCACTCCTGACTTTAAACCCCAGGAGTGTCTCTACTCTCTCACTCCTGACTGTAAACCCCAGGAGTGTCTCTACTCTCTCACCCCTGACTGTAAACTCCAGAGGTGTCTCTTCTCTCTCACTACTGACAGTGAGTCCAGGAGTGTCTCTACTCTCTAACGCCTGACTGTAAACCCCAGGAGTGTCTCGACTCTCTAACACCTGACTGTAAACCCCAGAGGTGTCTCTACTCTCTCACTACTGACAGTGAGTCCCAGGAGTGACTCTACTCTCGCAATCCTGACTGTAAACCCCAGGAGATTCTCTAACCTTTCATTCCTGACTGTAAACCCCAGGAGTGTCTCTAATCTCTCACTCGTGACTGTGAATCCCAGGAGTGTCTCTACTCTCTCACTCCTGACTGTAAACCCCAGGAGTGTCTCTACACTCTCACTCATGACTGTAATCCCCAGGAGTGTCTTTGCTCTCTCACTGCTGACTCTAAACCCCAGGAGTGTCTCTACTCTCTCACTCCTGACTGTAAACCCGAGGACTGTCTCTACTCTATCACTCCTGACTGTAAACACCGGGAGTGTCTCTACTCTCTCACTCCTGACCTTAAACCCCAGGAGTGTCTCTACTCTCTCACTCCTGACTGTAAACCCCAGGAGTGTCTCTGCTCTCTCACTCCTGACTGTGAGTCCCAGGAGTGTCTGTACTCTCTCACTCCTGACTGTAAACCCCAGGAGTGTCTCAACTCTCTCACTCCTGACTAGAAACCCCAGGAGCGTCTTCTCTCTCAATCCTGACTGTGAACACCAGGAGTGTCTCTACTCTCTCACTCCTGACTGTAAACCCCAGGAGTGTCTCTACTCTCTCACTACTGACTGTGAGTGCCAGGAGTGTCTCTACTCTCTAAAGCCTGACTGTAAACCCCAGGAGTGTCTCTACTCTCTAACACCTGACTGTGAGTCCCAGTAGTGCCTCTACTGTCTCACGCCTGACTGTAACCCCAGGAGTGTCTCTACACTCTCACTCCTGTCTCTGAACCCCAGGAGTGTCTCTACTCTCTCAATCCTGACTGTAAACCCCAGGAATGTCTCTATTCTCTCAGTCATGACTGTAAACCCCAGGAGTGTCTCTACTCTCTCAATCCTGTTTCTGAAGCCCCGGAGTGTCTCTACTCTCTCACTCCTGACTGTAAACCCCAGGAGAGTCTCTAACCTCTCACTCCTGACTGTAAACCCCAGGTGTGTCTCTACTCTCTCACTCCTGACTGTAAACCCCAGGAGTGTCTCTACTCTCTCACTCCTGACAGTGAGTCCCAGGAGTGCCTCTACTCTCTCACTCCTGACTGTAAACGCCAGGAGTGTCTCTACTCTCTCACTCCTGACTGTAAAGCCCAGGAGTGTCTCTACTCTCTCACTCCTGACTGTAAACCCCAGGAGTGTCTCTACTCTCTCACTCCTGACTATAAACCCCAGGAGTGTCTCTACTCTCTCACTCCTGACTATAAACCCCAGGAGCGTCTCTACTCGCTCACTCCTGACTGAAAACCCCAAGATTGTCTCTACTCTCTCACTCATGACTCTAAACCCCAGGAGCGTCTCTACTCTCTCAATCCTGACTATAAACCCCAGGAGGGTCTCTGCTCTCTCACTCCTGACTGTAAACCCCAAAAGTGTCTCTACTCTCTCACTCCTGACTGTAAACGCCAGGAGTGTCTCTACACTCTCACTCCTGACTGTTATCCCCAGGAGTGTCTCTACTCTCTCACTCCTGACTGTAAAACCCAGGAGTGTCTCTACTCTCTCACTCCTGACTGTAAACCCCAGGAGTGTATCTACTCTCTCACTCCTGACTGTAAACCCCAGGAGTGTCTCTACTCTCTCACTACTGACAGTGAGTCCCAGGAGTGTCTCTACTCTCTAACGACTGACTGTAAACCCCAGGAATGTCTCGACTCTCTAACATCTGACTGTGAGTCCCAGGAGTGTCTCTACTCTCTCACTCCTGACTGTAAACCCCAGGAGTGTCTCTACTTCTCACTCCTGACTCTAAAGCCCAGGAGTGTCTCTACTCTCTCACTCCTGACTATAAACCCCAGGAGTGTCTCTACTATCTCACTCCCGACTCTAAAGCCCAGGAGTGTCTCTACTCTCTCAATCCTGACTATAAACCCCAGGAGTGTCTCTACTATCTCACTCCTGACTCTAAACCCCAGGAGCGTCTCTACTCTCTCACACCTGACTGTAAACCCCAGTTGCGTCTCTACTCTCTCAATCCTGACTATAAAACCCAGGAGGGTCTCGCTCTCTCACTCCTTCTGTAAACCCCAAAAGTGTCTCTACTCTCCCAATCTTGACTGTAAACCCCAGGTGTGTCTCTACTCTCTCACACCTGACTTAAACCCCCGGAATGTCTCTATTCTCTCAGTCATGACAGTAAACCCAGGAGTGTCTCTAATCTCTCACTCCTGACTATAAACCCCAGGAGTATCTCTACTCTCTCACTCCTGTCTGTAAACCCCAGGAGTGTCTCTACTCTCTCACTCCTGACTGTAAACCCCAGGAGTGTCTCTACTCTCTCACTCCTGACTGTAAACCCCAGGAGTGTCTCTACTCTCTCAATCCTGACTGTAAACCCCAGGAGTGTCTGTACTCTCTCACTCCTGACTGTAAACCCCTGGAGTGTCTCTACTCTCTCACTCCTTACTGTAAACCCAAGGAGAGTCTCTACCCACTCACTCCTGATTGTAAATTCCAGGAGTTTCTCTACTCTCTCACTCCTGATTCTAAAGCCCAGGAGTGCCTCTACTCTCTCACACCTGACTGTAAACCCCAGGAGCGTCTCTACTCTCTCAATCCTGACTCTAAACCCGAGGAGTGTCTCTACCTTCTCACTACTGACTGTAAACAACAGGAGCGTCTCTACTATCTCACTCCTGATTGTAACCGCCAGGAGGGTCTCTACTCTCTAACACCTGTCTGTAAACCCCAGGAGTGTCTCTACTCTCTCACTCCTGACTGTAAACCCCCGGAATGTCTCTATTCTCTCAGTCATGACAGTAAACCCAGGAGTGTCTCTAATCTCTCACTCCTGACTATAAACCCCAGGAGTATCTCTACTCTCTCAATCCTGTTTCTGAAGCCCCGGAGTGTCTCTACTCTCTCACTCCTGACTGTAAACCCCAGGAGAGTCTCTAACCTCTCACTCCTGACTGTAAACCCCAGGTGTGTCTCTACCCTCTCACTCCTGACTGTGAGTCCCAGGAGTGTCTCCACCCTCTCACTCTTGAC
Organism: Carcharodon carcharias; assembly: GCF_017639515.1. Classification (NCBI taxonomy): domain Eukaryota; kingdom Metazoa; phylum Chordata; class Chondrichthyes; order Lamniformes; family Lamnidae; genus Carcharodon; species Carcharodon carcharias. Next base: position 2,928,920 of record NC_054486.1, on the reverse strand, counting down.
TGTAAACCCCAGGAAGGTCTCTACTCTCTCACTCATGACTCTAAACCCCAGGAGTGTCTCTACTCTCTCACTCCTGACTGTGCATCCCAGGAGTGTTTCTATTCTCTCACTCCTGATTCTAAAGCCCAGGAGTGTCTCTACTCTCTCACTCCTGACTGTAAACCCCAGGAGTGTCTCTACTCTCTCACTCCTGACAGTGAGTCCCAGGAGTGTCTCTACTCTCTCACTCCTGACTGTAAAACCCAGGAGTGTCTCTACACTCTCACTCCTGACTGTAAACCCCAGGAGTGTCTCTACTCTCTCACTCCTGACTATAAACCCCAGGAGTGTCTCTACTATCTCACTCCTGACTCTAAACCCCAGGAGCGTCTCTACTCTCTCAATCCTGACTATAAACCCCAGGAGGGTCTCTGCTCTCTCACTCCTGACTGTAAACCCCAAAAGTGTCTCTACTCTCTCACTCCTGACTGTAAACGCCAGGAGTGTCTCTACTCTCTCTCTCCTGACTGTTATCCCCAGGAGTGTCTCTACTCTCTCACTCCTGACTGTAAAACCCAGGAGTGTCTCTACTTTCTCACTCCTGACTGTAAACCCCAGGAGTGTCTCTACTCTCTCAATCCTGACTGTAAACCCCAGGAGTGTCTGTACTCTCTCACTCCTGACTGTAAACCCCAGGAGTGTCTCTACTCTCTCACTACTGACTGTAAACCCCTGGAGTCTCTCTACTCACTCACTCCTTACTGTAAACCCAAGGAGAGTCTCTACACTCTCACTCCTGACTGCAAACCCCAGGAGTGTCTCGACTCTCTCATTCCTGACTGTGAGTCCCAGGAGTCTCTCTACTCTCTCACTCCTGATTCAAAAGCCCAGGAGTGTCTCTACTCTCTCACTACTGACTGTAAACCCCAGGAGTGTCTCTACTCTCTCACTCCTGACTGTTAACCCCAGGAGTGTCTCTAATCTCTCACTCCTGACTGTGAGTCCCAGGAGTGTCTCTATTCTCTCACTCCGGACTGTAAACCCCAGGAGTGTCTCTCCTCTCTCATTCCTGATTGTAAACCCCAGGAGTGTCTCTACTCTCTCACTCCTGACTGTAAACCCCAGGAGTGTCTCTACTCTCTCACTCCTGACTGTAAACCCCAGGAGTGTCTCTAATCTCTCACTTCTGACTCTAAACCCCAGGAGCGTCTCTACTCTCTCACACCTGACGGTAAACCCCAGGAGTGTCTCTACTCTCTCAATCCTGACTATAAACCCCAGGAGTGTCTCTATTCTCTCAGTCCTGACTGTAAACCCCAGGAATGTCTCTACTCTCTCGCTCCTTTTTGTAAACCCCAGGAGTGTCTCTACTCTCTCACTCCTGACTGTAAACCCCAGGAGTGTCTCTACTCTCTCGCTCCTGACTGTAAACTCCAGGAATGTCTCTACTCTCTCACTTCTGACTGTAAACCCCAGGAGTGTCGCTATCTCTCACTCCTGACTGTGAGTCCCAGGAGTGTCTCTAAACTCTCACTCCAGACTGTGAGTCCCAGGAGTGACTCTACTCTCTCACTCCTGACTGTAAACCCCAGGAGTTTCTCTACTCTCTCACTCCTGACTGTAATCCCCAGGAGTGTCTCTACTCTCTCACTCCTGACTGTAAACCCCAGGAGTCTCTCTACTCTCTCACTCCTGATTGTAAACACCAGGAGTGTATCTACTCTCTCACACCTGACTATAAACCGCAGGAGTATCTCTACTCTCTCACTCCTGACTGTAAACCCAAGAGTGTCTCTACTCTCTCTCTCCTGACTGTAAACCCCAGGATTGGCTCTAATCTCTCACTCCTGACTGTAAACCCCAGCAGTGTCTCTACTCTCTCACTCCTGACTGTAAACCCCAGGAGTGTCTCTACTCTCTCACTCCTGACTGTAAACCCCAGGAGTGTCTCTACTCTCTCACTCCTGACTATAAACCCCAGGATTGTCTCTACTATCTCACTCCTGACTCTAAACCCCAGGAGCGTCTCTACTCTCTCACACCTGACTGTAAACCCCAGGAGCGTCTCTACTCTCTCAATCCTGACTATTATCCCCAGGAGGGTCTCTGCTCTCTCACTCCTGACTGTAAACCCCAAAAGTGTCTCTACTCTCTCACTTCTGTCTGTAAACGCCATGAGTGTCTCTACTCTCTCACTCCTGACTGTTATCCCCAGGAGTGTCTCTACTCTCTCACTCCTGACTGTAAAACCCAGGAGTGTCTCTACTCTCTCACTCCTGACTGTAAACCCCAGGAGTGTCTCTACTCTCTCACTCCTGACTATAAACCCCAGGATTGTCTCTACTATCTCACTCCTGACTCTAAACCCCAGGAGCGTCTCTACTCTCTCACATCTGACTGTAAACTCCAGGAGCGTCTCAACTCTCTCAATCCTGACTATAAACCCCAGGAGGGTCTCTGCTCTCTCACTCCTGTTTCTAAAGCCCCAGAGTATCTCTACTCTCTCACTCCTGACTGTAAACCCCAGGAGAGTCTCTAACCTCTCACTCCTGACTGTAAACCCCAGGTGTGTCTCTACCCTCTCACTCCTGACTGTGAGTCCCAGGAGTGTCTCTACTCTCTCACTCCTGATTCAAAAGCCCAGGAGTGTCTCTACTCTCTCACTACTGACTGTAAACCCCAGGAGTGTCTCTACTCTCTCACTCCTGACTGTAAACCCCAGGAGTGTCTCTAATCTCTCACTCCTGACTGTGAGTCCCAGGAGTGTCTCCATTCTCTCTTTCCTGACTGTAAACCCCAGGAGTGTCTCTCCTCTCTCACTCCTGATTGTAAACCCCAGTAGTGTTTCTACTCTCTCACTCCTGATTCTAAAGCCCAGGAGTGTCTCTACTCTCTCAATCCTGACTGTAAACCCCAGGAGTTTATCTACTCTCTCACTCCTGACTGTGAGTCCCAGGAATGTCTCTACTCTCTCACTCCTGACTCTAAATCCCAGGAGCGTCTCTACTCTCTCACTCCTGACTGTGAGTCCCAGGAGTGTCTCTACTCTCTCACTCCTGACTGTAAACCCCAGGAGTGTCTCAACTCTCTCACTCCTGACTATACACCCCAGGAGCGTCTCTACTCTCTCAATCCTGACTGTAAACCCCAGGAGTGTCTCTACACTCTCACTCCTGACTCTTATCCCCAGGAGTGTCTCTACTCTCTCACTCCTGACTGTAAACCCGAGGAGTGTCTCTACTCTCTCACTCCTGACTGTAAACCCCAGGAGTGTCTCTGCTCTCTCACTCCTGACTGTGAGTCCCAGGAGTGTCTCTACTCTCTCACTCCTGACTGTAATCCCCAGGAGTGTATCTACTCTCTCACTCCTGACTGTAAACCCCAGGAGTGTCTCTACTCTCTCACTACTGACAGTGAGTCCCAGGAGTGTCTCTACTCTCTCACTCCTGACTGTAAACGCCAGGAGTGTCTCTACTCTCTCACTCCTGACTGTAAAATCCAGGAGTGTCTCTACACTCTCACTCCTGACTGTAAACCCCAGGAGTGTCTCTACTCTCTCACTCCTGACTATAAACCCCAGGATTGTCTCTACTATCTCACTCCTGACTCTAAACCCCAGGAGCGTCTCTACTCTCTCACACCTGACTGTAAACCCCAGGAGCGTCTCTACTCTCTCAATCCTGACTATAAACCCCAGGAGGGTCTCTGCTCTCTCACTGCTGACTGTAAACCCCAAAAGTTTCTCTACTCTCTCACTCCTGACTGTAAACCCCACGTGTGTCTCTACTCTCTCACACCTGACTTAAACCCCCGGAATGTCTTTATTCTCTCAGTCATGACAGTAAACCCCAGGAGTGTCTCTAAACTTTCTCTCCTGACTATAAACCCCAGGAGCATCTCTACTCTCTCACTCCTGTCTGTAAACCCCAGGAGTGTCTCTACTTTCTCACTCCTGACTGTAAACCCCAGGAGTGTCTCTACTCTCTCACTCCTGACTGTAAACCCCAGGAGTGTCTCTACTCTCTCAATCCTGACTGTAAACCCCAGGAGTGTCTGTACTCTCTCACTCCTGACTGTAAACCCCAGGAGTGTCTCTGCTCTCTCACTACTGACTGTAAACCCCTGGAGTGTCTCTACTCTCTCACTCCTTACTGTAAACCCAAGGAGAGTCTCTACTCTCTCACTCCTGATTGTAAATCCCAGGAGTGTCTCTACACTCTCACTCCTGATTCTAAAGCCCAGGAGTGCCTCTACTCTCTCACACCTGACTGTAAACCCCAGGAGCGTCTCTACTCTCTCAATCCTGACTCTAAACCCGAGGAGTGTCTCTACCTTCTCACTCCTGACTGTAAACCACAGGAGCGTCTCTACTATCTCACTCCTGACTCTAAACCCCAGGAGCGTCTCTACTCTCTCACACCTGACTGTAAACCCCAAGAGTGTCTCTACACTCTCACTCCTGACTGAAAACGCCAGGATTGTCTCTACAATCTCACTCCTGGTTGTTAAACCCAGGAGTGTCTCTACAATCTAAGTCCTGACTGTAAACCCCAGGATTGTCACTACACTCTCACTCCTGACTGTAAACCCCAGGAGTGTCTCTACTCCCTCACACTAGATTGTAAACCCCAGGAGTGTCTCCACCCCCTCAGTCCTGGCTATAAAACCCAGGAGAGTCTCTACACTCTCACTTTCCTGACGGTGAACCCAGGAGTGTCCCTACACTCTCAGGTCCTGATTGTAAACCCGCAGGAGTGTCACTACACTCTCAGTCAGGCTGGAAACCCCAGGAGTGTCTCTACACTCTCACTCCTGACTGTAAACCCCAGGAGTGTCTCTACACTCTCACTCCTGACTGTAAACCCCAGGAGTGTCTCTACACTCTCAGTCCTGACTGTAAACCCCAGGAGTGTCTCTACACTCTCAGTCCTGACTGTAAACCCCAGGAGTGTCTCTACACTCTCACTCCTGACTGTAAACACCAGGAGTGTCTCTACACTCTCAGTCCTGACTGTAAACCCCAGGAGTGTCTCTACACTCTCAGTCCGGACTGTAAACCCCAGGAGTGTCTCTACTCTCACTCCTGACTGTAAACCCCAGGAGTGTCTCTACACTCTCAGTCCTGACTGTAAACCCCAGGAGTGTCTCTACACTCTCACTCCTGACTGTAAACCCCAGAGTGTCTCTACACTCTCACTCCTGACTGTAAACCCCAGGAGTGGCTCTACACTCTCACTCCTGACTGTAAACCCCAGGAGTGACTCTACACTCTCACTCCTGACTGTAAAACCCCGGAGCTTCTCTACACTCTCAGTCCTGGCTGTAAACCCCAGGAGCTTCGCTGCACTCTCAGTCCTCTGTAAACCCCAGGAGTGTCTCTACACTCTCACTCCTGACTGTAAACCCCAGGAATGTCTCTACACTCTCACTCCACACTGTAAACCCCAGAGTGTCTCTACACTCTCAGTCTGACTGGTAAACCCCAGGAGTGTCTCTACACTCTCATTCCTGACTGTAAACCCCAGGAGTGTCCCTACACTCTCAGTCCTGACTGTAAACCCCAGGACTTTCCCTACACTCTCAGTCCTGCTTGTAAACCCCGGGACTGTCTCTACACTCTCACTCCTGACTGTAAACCCCAAGAGTGCCTCTACACTCTCACTCCTGACTGTAAACCCCAGGAGTGTCTCTACACTCTCACTCCTGGCTGTAAACCCCAGGAGTGTCTCTACACTCTCACTCCTGACTGTAAACCCCAGGAGTGTCTCTACACTCTCACTCCTGACTGTAAACCCCAGGAGTGTCTCTACACTCTCACTCCTGACTGTAAACCCCAGGAGTGTCTCTACACTCTCACTCCTGACTGTAAACCCCAGGAGTGTCTCTACACTCTCACTCCTGACTGTAAACCCAGGAGTGTCTCTACACTCTCACTCCTGACTGTAAACCCCAGGAGTGTCTCTACACTCTCACTCCTGACTGTAAACCCCAGGAGTGTCTCTACACTCTCACTCCTGACTGTAAACCCCAGGAGTGTCTCTACACTCTCAGTCCTGACTGTAAACCCCAGGAGTGTCTCTACACTCTCACTCCTGACTGTAAACCCCAGGAGTGTCTCTACACTCTCACTCCTGACTGTAAACCCAGGAGTGTCTCTACACTCTCAGTCCTGACTGTAAACCCCAGGAGTGTCTCTACACTCTCACTCCTGACTGTAAACCCCAGGAGTGTCTCTACACTCTCAGTCCTGACTGTAAACCCCAGGAGTGTCTCTACACTCTCACTCCTGACTGTAAACCCCAGGAGTGTCTCTACACTCTCACTCCTGACTGTAAAACCCAGGAGTGTCTCTACACTCTCACTCCTGACTGTAAACCCCAGGAGTGTCTCTACACTCTCACTCCTGACTGTAAACCCCAGGAGTGTCTCTACACTCTCACTCCTGACTGTAAACCCCAGGAGTGTCTCTACACTCTCACTCCTGACTGTAAACCCCAGGAGTGTCTCTACACTCTCACTCCTGACTGTAAACCCCAGGAGTGTCTCTACACTCTCACTCCTGACTGTAAACCCCAGGAGTGTCTCTACACTCTCAGTCCTGACTGTAAACCCCAGGAGTGTCTCTACACTCTCACTCCTGACTGTAAACCCCAGGAGTGTCTCTACACTCTCACTCCTGACTGTAAACCCCAGGAGTGTCTCTACACTCTCACTCCTGACTGTAAACCCCAGGAGTGTCTCTACACTCTCACTCCTGACTGTAAACCCCAGGAGTGTCTCTACACTCTCACTCCTGACTGTAAACCCCAGGAGTGTCTCTACACTCTCACTCCTGACTGTAAACCCCAGGAGTGTCTCTACACTCTCAGTCCTGACTGTAAACCCCAGGAGTGTCTCTACACTCTCAGTCCTGACTGTAAACCCCAGGAGTGTCTCTACACTCTCAGTCCTGACTGTAAACCCCAGGAGTGTCTCTACACTCTCAGTCCTGACTGTAAACCCCAGGAGTGTCTCTACACTCTCACTCCTGACTGTAAACCCCAGGAGTGTCTCTACTCTCTCACTCCTGACTGTAAAACCCAGGAGTGTCTCTACACTCTCACTTTGACTGTAAACCCCAGGAGTGTCTCTACACTCTCACTCCTGGCTGTAAACCCCAGGAGTGTCTCTACACTCTCACTCCTGACTGTAAACCCCAGGAGTGTCTCTACACTCTCACTCCTGACTGTAAACCCCAGGAGTGTCTCTACACTCTCATCCTGACTGTAAACCCCAGGAGTGTCTCTACACTCTCACTCCTGACTGTAAACCCCAGGAGTGTCTCTACACTCTCACTCCTGATTATAAACCCAGGAATGTCTCTACACTCTCACTCCTGACTGTAAACCCCAGGAGTGTCTCTACACTCTCACTCCTGACTGTAAACCCCAGGAGTGTCTCTACACTCTCACTCCTGACTGTAAACCCCAGGAGTGTCTCTACACTCTCAGTCCTGACTGTAAACCCCAGGAGTGTCTCTACACTCTCAGTCCTGACTGTAAACCCCAGGAGTGTCTCTACACTCTCACTCCTGACTGTAAACCCCAGGAGTGTCTCTACACTCTCAGTCCTGACTGTAAACCCCAGGAGTGTCTCTACACTCTCACTCCTGACTGTAAACCCAGGAGTGTCTCTACTCTCTCACTCCTGACTGTAAACCCCAGGAGTGTCTCTACACTCTCACTCCTGGCTGTAAACCCCAGGAGTGTCTCTACACTCTCAATCCTGACTGTAAACCCCAGGAGTGTCTCTACACTCTCACTCCTGACTGTAAAACCCAGGAGTGTCTCTACACTCTCACTCCTGGCTGTAAAACCCCAGGAGTGTCTCTACACTCTCACTCCTGGCTGTAAACCCCAGGAGTGTCTCTACACTCTCAGTCCTGACTGTAAACCCAGGAGTGTCTCTACACTCTCACTCCTGACTGTAAACCCCAGGAGTGTCTCTACACTCTCACTCCTGGCTGTAAACCCCAGGAGTGTCTCTACACTCTCACTCCTGGCAGTAAACCACAGGAGTGTCTCTACACTCTCACTCCTGACTGTAAACCCAGGAGTGTCTCTACTCTCTCACTCCTGACTGTAAACCCCAGGAGTGTCTCTACACTCTCAGTCCTGACTGTAAACCCCAGGAGTGTCTCTACACTCTCACTCCTGACTGTAAACCCCAGGAGTGTCTCTACACTCTCACTCCTGACTGTAAACCCCAGGAGTGTCTATACACTCTCGCTCCTGGCTGTAAACCCCAGGAGTGTCTCTACACTCTCACTCCTGACTGTAAACCCCAGGAGTGTCTCTACACTCTCACTCCTGACTGTAAACCCCAGGAGTGTCTCTACACTCTCAGTCCTGACTGTAAACCCCAGGAGTGTCTCTACACTCTCAGTCCTGACTGTAAACCCAGGAGTGTCTCTACACTCTCACTCCTGACTGTAAACCCCAGGAGTGTCTCTACACTCTCACTCCTGACTGTAAAACCCAGGAGTGTCTCTACACTCTCACTCCTGACTGTAAACCCCAGGAGTGTCTCTACACTCTCACTCCTGACTGTACAACCCAGGAGTGTCTCTACACTCTCAGTCCTGACTTGAAACCCCAGGAGTGTCTCTACACTCTGACTCCTGACTGTAAACCCCAGGAGTGTCTCTACACTCTCACTCCTGACTGTAAACCCAGGAGTGTCTCTACACTCTCACTCCTGACTGTAAACCCCAGGAGTGTCTCTACACTCTCACTCCTGACTGTAAACCCCAGGAGTGTCTCTACACTCTCACTCCTGACTGTAAACCCCAGGAGTGTCTCTACACTCTCACTCCTGACTGTAAACCCCAGGAGTGTCTCTACACTCTCACTCCTGACTGTAAACCCCAGAGTGTCTCTACACTCTCACTCCTGACTGTAAACCCCAGGAGTGTCTCTACACTCTCAGTCCTGACTGTAAACCCCAGGAGTGTCTCTACACTCTCACTCCTGACTGTAAACCCCAGGAGTGTCTCTACACTCTCACTCCTGACTGTAAACCCCAGGAGTGTCTCTACACTCTCACTCCTGACTGTAAACCCCAGGAGTGTCTCTACACTCTCACTCCTGACTGTAAACCCCAGGAGTGTCTCTACACTCTCAGTCCTGACTGTAAACCCCAGGAGTGTCTCTACACTCTCACTCCTGACTGTAAACCCTGGAGTGTCTCTACACTCTCACTCCTGACTGTAAACCCCAGGAGTGTCTCTATACTCTTTGTCCTGACTGTAAACCCCAGGAGTGTCTCTACACTCTCACTCCTGGCTGTAAACCCCAGGAGTGTCTCTACACTCTCACTCCTGACTGTAAACCCCAGGAGTGTCTCTACTCTCTCACTCCTGACTGTAAACTCCAGGAGTGTCTCTACACTCTCTGTCCTGTCTGTAATCCGCAGGAGTGTCTCTACTCTCTCACTCCTGCCTGTCAACCCCAGGAGTGTCTCTACACTCTCAGTCCTGACTGTAAACCCCAGGAGTGTCTCTACACTCTCACTCCTGACTGTAAACCCCAGGAGTGTCTCTTCACACTCAGTCCTGACTGTAAACCCCAGGAGTGTCTCTACACTCTCAGTCCTGACTGTAAACCCCAGGAGTGTCTCTACACTCTCAGTCCTGACTGTAAACCCCAGGAGTGTCTCTACACTCTCAGTCCTGGCTGTAAACCCAGGAGTGTCTCTCTACTACTCACTCTCTGCTCTGTCCTGACTGTAAACCCCTGGAGAACCAGTGGTCTCTACACTCTCACTCCTGACTGTAAACCCAGGAGAACTGGAGTGTCTTCTACACCTCTACACTCCTGACTGTAAACCCCAGGAGTGTGCCTACACTCTCAGTCCTGACTGTAAACCCCAGGAGTGTCTCTACACTCTCACTCCTGACTGTAAACCCCAGGAGTGTCTCTACACACTCTGTCCTGACTGTAAACCCCAGGAGTGTCTCTACTCTCTCACTCCTGGCTGTAAACCCCAGGAGTGTCTCTACACTCTCACTCCTGACTGTAAACCCCAGGAGTGTCTCTACACTCTCTCCTCGCTGTAAACCCCAGGAGTGTCTCTACACTCTCACTCCTGACTGTAAACCCCAGGAGTGTCTCTACACTCTCACTCCTGACTGTAAACCCCAGGAGTGTCTCTACACTCTCACTCCTGACTGTAAACCCCAGGAGTGTCTCTACACTCTCAGTCCTGACTGTAAACCCCAGGACTTTCCCAACACTCTCACTCCTGACTGTAAACCCCAGGAGTGTCTCTACACTCTCACTCCTGACTGTAAACCCCAGGAGTGTCTCTACACTCTCAGTCCTGACTGTAAACCCCAGGAGTGTCTCTACACTCTCACTCCTGACTGTAAACCCCAGGAGTGTCTCTACACTCTCACTCCTGACTGTAAACCCCAGGAGTGTCTCTACACTCTCACTCCTGACTGTAAACCCCAGGAGTGTCTCTACACTCTCACTCCTGACTGTAAACCCCAGGAGTGTCTCTACACTCTCACTCCTGACTGTAAACCCCAGGAGTGTCTCTACACTCTCACTCCTGACTGTAAACCCCAGGAGTGTCTCTACACTCTCACTCCTGACTGTAAACCCCAGGAGTGTCTCTACACTCTCACTCCTGACTGTAAACCCCAGGAGTGTCTCTACACTCTCACTCCTGACTGTAAACCCCAGGAGTGTCTCTACACTCTCACTCCTGACTGTAAACCCCAGGAGTGTCTCTACACTCTCACTCCTGACTGTAAACCCCAGGAGTGTCTCTACACTCTCAGTCCTGACTGTAAACCCCAGGAGTGTCTCTACACTCTCACTCCTGACTGTAAACCCCAGGAGTGTCTCTACACTCTCACTCCTGACTGTAAACCCCAGGAGTGTCTCTACACTCTCACTCCTGACTGTAAACCCCAGGAGTGTCTCTACACTCTCAGTCCTGACTGTAAACCCCAGGAGTGTCTCTACACTCTCACTCCTGACTGTAAACCCCAGGAGTGTCTCTGCACTCTCAGTCCTGACTGTAAACCCCAGGAGTGTCTCTACACTCTCAGTCCTGACTGTAAACCCCAGGAGTGTCTCTACACTCTCACTCCTGACTGTAAACCCCAGGAGTGTCTCTACACTCTCATCCTGACTGTAAACCCCAGGAGTGTCTCTACACTCTCACTCCTGACATGAAAACCCCAGGAGTGTCTCTACTCTCTCACTCCTGGACTGTAAACCCCAGGAGTGTCTCTACACTCTTTGCCCTGACTGTAAACCCAGGAGTGTCTCTCACTCTCACTCCTGGCTGTAAACCCCAGGATGTCTCTACACTCTCACGTCCTGACAGTAAACCCAGGAGTGTCTCTACTCTCTCACTCCTGACTGTAAACTCCCAGGAGGTCTCTACACTCTCACTCCTGACTGTAATTCCAGGAGTGTCTCTACCTCTCACTCCTGACCTTAAACCCAGGAGTGTCTCTACACTCTCTCTCCTGACTGTAAACCCCAGGAGTGTCTCTACACTCTCAGTTCCTGCTGAAAACTCCAGGAGTTTCTCTACACTCTCACTCCTGACTGTAAATCCCAGGAGTGTCTCTACTCTCTCACTCCTGACTGAAAACCCCAGGAGTGTCTCTACACTCTCACTCCTGACTGTAAACCCCAGGAGTGTCTCTACACTCTCACTCCTGACTGTAAACCCCAGGAGTGTCTCTACACTCTCAGTCTTGACTGTAAACCCCAGGAGTGTCTCTACACTCTCACTCCTGACTGTAAACCCCAGGAGTGTCTCTACACTCTCACTCCTGACTGTAAACCCCAGGAGTGTCTCTACACTCTCAGTCCTGACTGTAAACCCCAGGAGTGTCTCTACACTCTCAGTCCTGACTGTAAACCCCAGGAGTGTCTCTACACTCTCACTCCTGACTGTAAACCCCAGGAGTGTCTCTACACTCTCACTCCTGACTGTAAACCCCAGGAGTGTCTCTACACTCTCAGTCCTGACTGTAAACCCCAGGAGTGTCTCTACACTCTCACTCCTGACTGTAAACCCCAGGAGTGTCTCTACACTCTCAGTCCTGACTGTAAACCCCAGGAGTGTCTCTACACTCTCACTCCTGACTGTAAACCCCAGGAGTGTCTCTATGCTCTCACTCCTGACTGTAATCCCCAGGAGTGTCTCTACACTCTCAGTCCTGACTGTAAACCCAAGAGTGCCTCGACACTCCCACTCCTGACTGTAAACCCAGAAGTGTCTCTACACTCTCACTCCTGACTGTAAACCCCAGGAGTGTCTCTACACTCTCACTCCTGACTGTAAACCCCAGGAGTGTCTCTACACTCTCAGTCCTGACTGTAAACCCCAGGAGTGTCTCTACACTCTCATTCCTGACTGTAAACCCCAGGAGTGTCTCTACACTCTCACTCCTGACTGTAAACCCCAGGAGTGTCTCTACACTCTCAGTCCTGACTGTAAACCCCAGGAGTGTCTCTACTCTCTCACTCCTGACTGTAAACCCCAGGAGTGTCTCTACACTCTCACTCCTGACTGTAAAACCCAGGAGTGTCTCTACACTCTCAATCCTGACTGTAAACCCCAGGAGTGTCTCTACACTCTCAGTCGTGACCTTAAACCCCAGGAGTGTCTCTACACTCTCACCCCTGAACTTTAACCCCAGGAGTGTCTCTACACTCTCACTCCTGACTGTAAACCCCAGGAGTGTCTCTACACTCTCACTCCTGACTGTAAACCCCAGGAGTGTCTCTACACTCTCACTCCTGACTGTAAACCCCAGGAGTGTCTCTACACTCTCAGTCCTGACTGTAAACCCCAGGAGTGTCTCTACACTCTCAGTCCTGACTGTAAACCCCAGGAGTGTCTCTACACTCTCACTCCTGACTGTAAACCCCAGGAGTGTCCCTACACTCTCAGTCCTGACTGTAAACCCCAGGAGTGTCTCTACACTCTCACTCCTGACTGTAAACCCAGGAGTGTCTCTACACTCTCACTCCTGACTGTAAACCCCAGGAGTGTCTCTACACTCTCAGTCCTGACTGTAAACCCCAGGAGTGTCTCTACACACTCACTCCTGACTGTAAACCCCAGGAGTGTCTCTACACTCTCACTCCTGACTGTAAACCCCAGGAGTGTCTCTACACTCTCATTCCTGGCTGTAAACCCCAGGAGTGTCTCTACTCTCTCACTCCTGACTGTAAAACCCAGGAGTGTCTCTACACTCTCACTCCTGACTGTAAACCCCAGGAGTGTCTCTACACTCTCACTCCTGACTGTAAACCCCAGGAGTGTCTCTACACTCTCTCATCCTGACTGTAAACCCCAGGAGTGTCTCTACACTCTCAGTCCTGACTGTAAACCCAGGAGTGTCCCTACACTCTCAGTCTGACTGTAAACCCCAGGAGTGTCTCTACACTCTCACTCCTGACTGTAAACCCCAGGAGTGTCTCTACACTCTCACTCCTGACTGTAAACCCCAGGAGTGTCTCTACTCTCTCACTCCTGACTGTAAACCCAGGAGTGTCTCTACACTCTCACTCCTGACTGTAAACCCCAGGAGTGTCTCTACTCTCTCACTCCTGGCTGCAAAACCCAGGAGTGTCTCTACACTCTCACTCCTGACTGTAAACCCCAGGAGTGTCTCTACACTCTCATACTGGCTGTAAACCCCAGGAGTGTCTCTACACTCTCACTCCTGACTGTAAACCCCAGGAGTGTCTCTACACTCTCACTCCTGACTGTAAACCCCAGGAGTGTCTCTACACTCTCACTCCTGACTGTAAACCCCAGGAGTGTCTCTACACTCTCAGTCCTGACTGTAAACCCCAGGAGTGTCTCTACACTCTCACTCCTGACTGTAAACCCCAGGAGTGTCTCTACTCTCTCACTCCTGACTGTAAACCCCAGGAGTGTCTCTACACTCTCACTCCTGACTGTAAACCCCAGGAGTGTCTCTACACTCTCACTCCTGACTGTAAACCCCAGGAGTGTCTCTACACTCTCACTCCTGACTGTAAACCCCAGGAGTGTCTCTACACTCTCACTCCTGACTGTAAACCCCAGGAGTGTCTCTACTCTCTCACTCCTGTTTGTAAACCCCAGGAGTGTCTCTACACTCTCACTCCTGACTGTAAACCCCAGGAGTGTCTCTACACTCTCACTCCTGACTGTAAACACCAGGAGTGTCTCGACACTCTCAACATGACTGTAAACCCCAGGAGTGTCTCTACACTCTCACTCCTGACTGTAAACCCCAGGAGTGTCTCTACACTCTCACTCTTGTTTGTAAACCCCAGGAGTGTCTCTTCACTCTCACTCCTGACTGTAAACCCCAGGAGTGTCTCTACTCTCTCACTCCTGACTGTAAACCCAGGAGTGTCTCTACACTCTCACTCCTGACTGTAAACCCCAGGAGTGTCTCTACACTCTCACTCCTGACTGTAAACCCCAGGAGTGTCTCTACACTCTCACTCCTGACTGTAAACCCCAGGAGTGTCTCTACTCTCTCACTCCTGACTGTAAACCCCAGGAGTGTCTCTACACTCACGGTCTGACTGTAAACCCCAGGAGTGTCTCTACACTCTCACTCCTGACTGTAAACCCCAGGAGTGTCTCTACACTCTCACTCCTGACTGTAAACCCCAGGAGTGTCTCTACACTCTCACTCCTGGCTGTAAACCCCAGGAGTGTCTCTACACTCTCACTCCTGACTGTAAACCCCAGGAGTGTCTCTACACTCTCACTCCTGACTGTAAACCCCAGGAGTGTCTCTACACTCTCACTCCTGACTGTAAACCCCAGGAGTGTCTCTACACTCTCACTCCTGACTGTAAACCCCAGGAGTGTCTCTACACTCTCACTCCTGACTGTAAACCCCAGGAGTGTCTCTACACTCTCACTCCTGACTGTAAACCCCAGGAGTGTCTCTACACTCTCACTCCTGACTGTAAACCCCAGGAGTGTCTCTACACTTTCATCCCTGACTGTAAACCCCAGGAGTGTCTCTACACTCTCACTCCTGGCTGTAAACCCCAGGAGTGTCTCTACACTCTCACTCCTGACTGTAAACCCCAGGAGTGTCTCTACACTCTCACTCCTGAAAGTAAACCCCAGGAGTGTCTCTACACTCTCGGTCTGACTGGAAACCCCAGGAGAGTCTCTACACTCTCACTCCTGACTGTAAACCCCAGGAGTGTCTCTATACTCTCACTCTGGCTGAAAACCCCAGGAGTGTCTCTAAACTCTCACTCCTGACTGTAAAACCCAGGACAGTCTCTACACTCTCACTCCTGACTGTAAACCCAGAGTGTCTCTACACTCTCAGTCCTGACTGTAAACCCCAGGAGTGTCTCTACACTCTCAGTCCAGACTGTAAACCCCAGGAGTGTCTCTACACTCTCAGTTCCTGACTGTAAACCCAGGAGGGTCTCTACACTCTCACTCATGACCTGTAAACCCCAGGAGTGTCTCTACACTATCAGTCCTGACTGTAAA
Source organism: Carcharodon carcharias (assembly GCF_017639515.1). Lineage (NCBI taxonomy): Eukaryota > Metazoa > Chordata > Chondrichthyes > Lamniformes > Lamnidae > Carcharodon > Carcharodon carcharias. The sequence goes on along the minus strand of NC_054486.1, from coordinate 2,913,401 downwards.
CCCCAGGAGTGTCTCTACACTCTCAGTCCTGGCTGTAAACCCCAGGAGTGTCTCTACTCTCTCACTCCTGTCTTTAAACCCCAGGAGTGTCTCTATTCTCTCACTCCTGACTGTTTACCCCAGGATTGTCTCTACACTCTCAATCCAGACTGTAAACCCCAGGAGTGTCTCTACACTCACGCTGCTGACTGTAAACCCCAGGAGTGTCTCTACACTCTCAGTCCTGACTGTAAACCCCAGGAGTGTCTCTACACTCTCAGTCCTGACTGTAAACCTCAGGAGTGTCTCTACGCTCTCACTCCTGACTGTAAACCCCAGGAGTGTCTCTACACTCTCAGTCCTGACAGTAAACCCAGGAGGTCTCTACACTCTCACTCCTGACTGTAAACCCCCAGAGTGTCTCTACACTCTCACTCCTGACTGTAAACCCCAGGAGTGTCTCTACACTCTCACTCCTGACTGTAAACCCCCAGGAGTGTCTCTACACTCTCACTTCCTGACTGTAACCCCCAGGAGTGTCTCTTCACTCTCAGTCCTGACTGTTATCCCCCAGGAGTGTCTCTACACTCTCACTCCTGACTGTAAAACCAGGAGTGTCTAAACTCTCTCACTCCTGACTGTAAACCCCAGGAGTGTCTCTACACTCTCTCACCTGACTGTAAACCCCAGGAGTGTCTCTACACTCTCAGTCCTGACTGTAAACCCAGGAGTGCCTCGACACTCTCACTCCTGACTGTAAACCCAGAAGTGTCTCTACACTCTCCCTCCTGACTGTAAACCCCAGGAGTGTCTCTACACTCTCACTCCTGACTGTAAACCCCAGGAGTGTCTCTACACTCTCACTCCTGACTGTAAACCCAAGGTGTGTCTCTACACTCTCACTCCTGACTGTAAACCCCAGGAGTGTCTCTACACTCTCACTCCTGACTGTAACCCCCAGGAGTGTCTCTACACTCTCACTCCTGACTGTAAACCCAGGAGTGTCTCTACACTCTCACTCCTGACTGTAAACCCCAGGAGTGTCTCTACACTCTCACTCCTGACTGTAAACCCCAGGAGTGTCTCTACTCTCCCACTCCTGACTGTAAACCCCAGGAGTGTCTCTACACACTCTGTCCTGACTGTAAACCCAGGAGTGTCTCTACACTCACGCTGCTGACTGTAAACCCCAGGAGTGTCTCTACACTCTCACTCCTGACTGTAAACCCCAGGAGTGTCTCTACACTCTCACTCCTGACTGTAAACCCCAGGAGTGTCTACACTCTCAGTCCTGACTGTAAACCCCAGGAGTGTCTCTACACTCTCACTCCTGACTGTAAACCCCAGGAGTGTCTCTACACTCTCACTCCACACTGTAACCCCAGGAGTGTCTCTACACTCTCACTCCTGGCTGTAAACCCCAGGAGTGTCTCTACACTCTCAGTCCTGACTGTAAACCCCAGGAGTCTCTACACTCTCACTCCTGACTGTAAAACCCAGGAGTGTCTCTACACTCTCACTCCTGACTGTAAACCCCAGGAGTGTCTCTACACTCTCAGTCCTGACTGTAAACCCCAGGAGTGTCTCTACTCTCTCACTCCTGACTGTAAACCCCAGGAGTGTCTCTACACTCTCACTCCTGACTGTAAACCCCAGGAGTGTCTCTACACTCTCACTCCTGACTGTAAATCCCAGGAGTGTCTCTACACTCTCAGTCCTGACTGTAAACCCCAGGAGTGTCTCTACACTCTCAGTCTGGCTGTAAACCCAGGAGTGTCTCTACACTCTCACTCCTGACTGTAAACCAAAGGAGTGTCTCTACACTCTCAGTCTGGACTGTAAACCACAGGAGTGTCTCTACACTCTCACTCCTGACTGTAAACCCCAGGAGTGTCTCTACACTCTCAGTCCTGACTGTAAAACCCAGGAGTGTCTCTACTCTCTCAGTCCTGACTGTAAACCCCAGGAGTGTCTCTACACTCTCAGTCCTGACTGTAAACCCCAGGAGTGTCTCTACTCTCTCACTCCTGACTGTAAACCCCAGGAGTGTCTCTACACTCTCACTCCTGACTGTAAACCCCAGGAGTGTTTTGACACTCTCAACATGACTGTAAACCCCAGGAGTGTCTCTACACTCTCACTCCTGACCGGAAATCCCCAGGAGTGTCCCTACCCTCTCAGTCCTGATTGTAAACCCAGGAGTGTCTCTACACCTTCGGTCCTGACTGTAAACCCCAGGAGTGTCTCTACACTCTCAGTCCTGGCTGTAAACCCCAGGAGTGTCTCTACACTCTCAGTCCAGGCTGTAAAACCCAGGAGTGTCTCTACACTCTCAGTCCTGACTGTTATCCCCTGAAGTGTCTCTACACTCTCACTCCTGACAGTAAACCCCAGGAGTGTATATACTCTCTCACTCCTGGCTGTAAACCCAGGAGTGTCTCTACACTCTCTGTCCTGACTGTAAACCCCAGGAGTGTCTCTACACTCTCAGTCATAACTGTAAACCCCAGGAGTGTCTCTACACTCTCAGTCCTGACTGTAAACCCCAGGAGTGTCTCTACACTCTCAGTCCTGACTGTAAACCCCAGGAGTGTCTCTACACTCTCAGTCCTGACTGTAAACCCCAGGAGTGTCTCTACACTCTCACTCCTGACTGTAAACCCCAGGAGTGTCTCTACACTCTCACTCCTGACTGTAAACCCCAGGAGTGTCTCTACACTCTCACTCCTGACTGTAAACCCCAGGAGTGTCTCTACACTCTCACTCCTGACTGTAAACCCCAGGAGTGTCTCTACACTCTCACTCCTGACTGTAAACCAAAAGAGTGTCTCTACACTCTCAGTCCTGACTGTAAACCCCAGGAGTGTCTCTACTCTCTCACTCTGACTGTAAACCCCAGAAGTGTCTCTACACTCTCACTCCTGACTGTAAACCCCAGGAGTGTCTCTACACTCTCACTCCTGGCTGTAAACCCCAGGAGTGTCTCTACACTCTCAGTCCTGACTGTAAACCCCAGGAGTGTCTCTACACTCTCACTCCTGACTGTAAACCCCAGGAGTGTCTCTACACTCTCACTCCTGACTGTAAACCCCAGGAGTGTCTCTACACTCTCACTCCTGACTGTAAACCCCAGGAGTGTCTCTACACTCTCCGTCCTGGCTGTAAACCCCAGGAGTGTCTCTACTCTCTCACTCCTGCTGTAAACCCCAGGAGTGTCTCTACACTCTCACTCCTGAACTTAAACCCCAGGAGTGTCTCTACACTCTCACTCCTGACTGTAAACCCCAGGAGTGTCTCTACACTCTCAGTCCTGACTGTAAACCCCAGGAGTGTCTCTACACTCTCACTCCTGACTGTAAACCCCAGGAGTGTCTCTACTCTCTCACTCCTGACTGTAAACCCAGGAGTGTCTCTACACTCTCACTCCTGACTGTAAACCCCAGGAGTGTCTCTACACTCTCACTCCTGACTGTAAACCCCAGGAGTGTCTCTACACTCTCACTCCTGACTGTAAACCCCAGGAGTGTCTCTACACTCTCACTCCTGACTGTAAACCCCAGGAGTGTCTCTACACTCTCACTCCTGACTGTAAAACCCAGGAGTGTCTCTACACTCTCACTCCTGACTGTAAACCCCAGGAGTGTCTCTACACTCTCACTCCTGACTGTAAACCCCAGGAGTGTCTCTACACTCTCACTCCTGACTGTAAACCCCAGGAGTGTCTCTACACTCTCACTCCTGACTGTAAACCCCAGGAGTGTCTCTACACTCTCACTCCTGACTGTAAACCCCAGGAGTGTCTCTACACTCTCAGTCCTGACTGTAAACCCCAGGAGTGTCTCTACACTCTCACTCCTGACTGTAAACCCCAGGAGTGTCTCTACACTCTCACTCCTGACTGTAAACCCCAGGAGTGTCTCTACACTCTCACTCCTGACTGTAAACCCCAGGAGTGTCTCTACACTCTCACTCCTGACTGTAAACCCCAGGAGTGTCTCTACACTCTCACTCCTGACTGTAAACCCCAGGAGTGTCTCTACACTCTCAATCCTGGCTGTAAACCCCAGGAGTGTCTCTACACTCTCACTCCTGACTGTAAACCCCAGGAGTGTCTCTACACTCTCACTCCTGGCTGAGAACCCCAGGAGTGTCTCTACACTCTCACTCCTGCTGTAAACGTCAGGAGTGTCTCTGCTCTCTCAGTCCTGACTGTAAACCCGAGGAGTGTCTCTACACTCTCAGTCCTGACTGTAAACCCCAGGAGTGTCCCTACACTCTCAGTCCTGACTGCGAAACCCAGGAGTGTCCCTACACTCTCAGTCCTGACTGTAAACCCCAGGAGTGTCTCTACACTCTCACTCCTGACTGTAAACCCCAGGAGTGTCTCTACACTCTCTGTCCTGACTGTAAACCCCAGGAGTGTCTCTACACTCTCAGTCCTGACTGTATACCCCAAGAGTGTCTCTACTCTCTCACTCCTGACTGTAAACCCCAGGAGTGTCTCTACACTCTCAGTCCTGACCTCAAATCCCAGGAGTGTCTCTACACTCTCACTCCTGACTGTAAACCCAGGAGTGTCCTCTACACTCTCGGTCTGACTGTAAACCCCAGGAGTGTCTCTACACTCTCAGTCCTGACTGTAAGCCCCAGGAGTGTCTCTACACTCACACGGCTGACTGTAAACCCCAGGAGTGTCTCTACACTCTCAGTCCTGACTGTAAACCCCAGGAGTGTCTCTACACTCTCAGTCCTGACTGTACGACCCAGGAGTGTCTCTACACTCTCACTCCTGACTGTAAACCCCAGGAGTGTCTCTACACTCTCACTCCTGACTGTAAACCCCAGGAGTGTCTCTACACTCTCACTCCTGACTGTAAACCCCAGGAGTGTCTCTACACTCTCAGTCCTGACTGTAAACCCCAGGAGTGTCTCTACACTCTCAGTCCTGACTGTAAACCCCAGGAGTGTCTCTACACTCTCACTCCTGACTGTAAACCCCAGGAGTGTCTCTACACTCTCACTCCTGACTGTAAACCCAGGAGTGTCTCTACACTCTCACTCCTGACTGTAAACCCCAGGAGTGTCTCTACACTCTCACTCCTGACTGTAAACCCCAGGAGTGTCTCTACACTCTCACTCCTGACTGTAAACCCCAGGAGTGTCTCTACACTCTCACTCCTGACTGTAAACCCCAGGAGTGTCTCTACACTCTCAGTCCTGACTGTAAACCCCAGGAGTGTCTCTACTCTCTCACTCCTGACTGTAAACCCCAGGAGTGTCTCTACACTCTCACTCCTGACTGTAAACCCCAGGAGTGTCTCTACAGTCTCAGTCCTGATTATAAACCCCAAAAGTGTCTCTACACTCTCACTCCTGACTGTAAACCCCAGGAGTGTCTCTACACTCTCACTCCTGACTGCTAAAACCAGGAGTGTCTCTACACTCTCACTCCTGACTGTAAACCCCAGGAGTGTCTCTACACTCTCAGTCCTGACTGTAAACCCCAGGAGTGTCTCTACACTCTCACTCCTGACTGTAAACCCCAGGAGTGTCTCTACACTCTCACTCCTGACTGTAAACCCAGGAGTGTCTCTACACTCTCACTCCTGACTGTAAACCCCAGGAGTGTCTCTACACTCTCAGTCCTGACTGTAAACCCCAGGAGTGTCTCTACACTCTCAGTCCTGACTGTAAACCCCAGGAGTGTCTCTACACTCTCACTCCTGACTGTAAACCCCAGGAGTGTCTCTACACTCTCACTCCTGACTGTAAACCCCAGGAGTGTCTCTACACTCTCACTCCTGACTGTAAACCCCAGGAGTGTCTCTACACTCTCACTCCTGGCTGTAAACCCCAGGAGAGTCTCTACAATCTCATTCCTGACTTTAAGACCCAGGAGTGGCTCTACACTCTCGCTCCTGACTGTAAACCCCAGGAGTGTCTCTACACTCTCACTCCTGACTGTAAACCCCAGGAGTGTCTCTACACTCTCACTCCTGACTGTAAACCCCAGGAGTGTCTCTACACTCTCAGTCCTGACTGTAAACCCCAGGAGTGTCTCTACACTCTCACTCCTGACTGTAAACCCCAGGAGTGTCTCTACACTCTCACTCCTGACTGTAAACCCAGGAGTGTCTCTACACTCTCACTCCTGACTGTAAACCCCAGGAGTGTCTCTACTCTCTCACTCCTGACTGTAAACCCCAGGAGTGTCTCTACTCTCTCACTCCTGACTGTAAACCCCAGGAGTGTCTCTACACTCTCACTCCTGACTGTAACCCCAGGAGTGTCTCTACACTCTCACTCCTGACTGTAAACCCAGGAGTGTCTCTACTCTCTCACTCCTGACTGTAAACCCCAGGAGTGTCTCTACACTCTCACTCCTGACTGTAAACCCAGGAGTGTCTCTACTCTCTCACTCCTGACTGTAAACCCCAGGAGTGTCTCTACACTCTCACTCCTGACTGTAAACCCCAGGAGTGTCTCTACACTCTCACTCCTGACTGTAAACCCCAGGAGTGTCTCTACACTCTCACTCCTGACTGTAAACCCAGGAGTGTCTCTACACTCTCAGTCCTGACTGTAAACCCCAGGAGTGTCTCTACACTCTCACTCCTGACTGTAAACCCAGGAGTGTCTCTACACTCTCAGTCCTGACTGTAAACCCCAGGAGTGTCTCTACACTCTCACTCCTGACTGGAACCACAGGAGTGTCTCTACACTCTCACTCCTGACTGTAAACCCCAGGAGTGTCTCTACACTCTCAGTCCTGACTGTAAACCCCAGGAGTGTCTCTACACTCTCAGTCCTGACTGTAAACCCCAGGAGTGTCTCTACACTCTCACTCCTGACTGTAAACCCCAGGAGTGTCTCTACACTCTCACTCCTGACTGTAAACCCCAGGAGTGTCTCTTCATTCTCACTCCTGACTGTAAACCCCAGGAGTGTCTCTACACTCTCACTCCTGACTGTAAACCCCAGGAGTGTCTCTACACTCTCACTCCTGACTGTAAACCCCAGGAGTGTCTCTACACTCTCACTCCTGGCTGTAAACCCCAGGAGTGTCTCTACACTCTCACTCCTGACTGTAAACCCCAGGAGTGTCTCTACACTCTCGGTCTGACTGTAAACCCAGGAGTGTCTCTACACTCTCAGTCCTGACTGTAAACCCCAGGAGTGTCTCTACACTCTCACTCCTGACTGTAAACCCCAGGAGTGTCTCTACACTCTCACTCCTGACTGTAAACCCCAGGAGTGTCTCTACACTCTCACTCCTGACTGTAAACCCCAGGAGTGTCTCTACACTCTCACTCCTGGCTGTAAACCCCAGGAGTGTCTCTACACTCTCACTCCTGACTGTAAACCCCAGGAGTGTCTCTACACTCTCACTCCTGACTGTAAACCCCAGGAGTGTCTCTACACTCTCACTCCTGACTGTAAACCCCAGGAGTGTCTCTACACTCTCAGTCCTGACTGTAAACCCCAGGAGTGTCTCTACACTCTCACTCCTGACTGTAAACCCAGGAGTGTCTCTACACTCTCACTCCTGACTGTAAACCCCAGGAGTGTCTCTACACTCTCAGTCCTGACTGTAAACCCCAGGAGTGTCTCTACACTCTCAGTCCTGACTGTAAACCCCAGGAGTGTCTCTACACTCTCAGTCCTGACTGTAAACCCCAGGAGTGTCTCTACACTCTCACTCCTGACTGTAAACCCCAGGAGTGTCTCTACACTCTCAGTCCTGACTGTAAACCCCAGGAGTGTCTCTACACTCTCAGTCCTGACTGTAAACCCCAGGAGTGTCTCTACACTCTCACTCCTGACTGTAAACCCCAGGAGTGTCTCTACACTCTCACTCCTGACTGTAAACCCCAGGAGTGTCTCTACACTCTCACTCCTGACTGTAAACCCCAGGAGTGTCTCTACACTCTCACTCCTGACTGTAAACCCCAGGAGTGTCTCTACACTCTCACTCCTGACTGTAAACCCCAGGAGTGTCTCTACACTCTCACTCCTGACTGTAAACCCCAGGAGTGTCTCTACACTCTCAGTCCTGACTGTAAACCCCAGGAGTGTCTCTACACTCTCACTCCTGACTGTAAACCCCAGGAGTGTCTCTACACTCTCACTCCTGACTGTAAACCCCAGGAGTGTCTCTACACTCTCACTCCTGACTGTAAACCCCAGGAGTGTCTCTACACTCTCGGTCCTGACCTTAAACCCCAGGAGTGTCTCTACACTCTCACTCCTGACTGTAAACCCCAGGAGTGTCTCTACACTCTCAGTCCTGACTGTTAACCCCAGGAGTGTCTCTACACTCTCAGTCCTGACTGTAAACCCCAGGAGTGTCTCTACACTCTCACTCCTGACTGTAAACCCCAGGAGTGTCTCTACACTCTCACTCCTGACTGTAAACCCCAGGAGTGTCTCTACACTCTCACTCCTGACTGTAAACCCCAGGAGTGTCTCTACACTCTCAGTCCTGACTGTAAACCCCAGGAGTGTCTCTACACTCTCACTCCTGACTGTAAACCCCAGGAGTGTCTCTACACTCTCAGTCCTGACTGTAAACCCCAGGAGTGTCTCTACACTCTCACTCCTGACTGTAAACCCCAGGAGTGTCTCTACACTCTCACTCCTGACTGTAAACCCCAGGAGTGTCTCTACACTCTCAGTCCTGACTGTAAACCCCAGGAGTGTCTCTACACTCTCACTCCTGACTGTAAACCCCAGGAGTGTCTCTACACTCTCAGTCCTGACTGTAAACCCCAGGAGTGTCTCTACACTCTCACTCCTGACTGTAAACCCCAGGAGTGTCTTTACACTCTCACTCCTGACTGTAAACCCCAGGAGTGTCTCTACACTCTCAGTCCTGACTGTAAACCCCAGGAGTGTCTCTACACTCTCACTCCTGACTGTAAACCCCAGGAGTGTCTCTACACTCTCACTCCTGACTGTAAACCCCAGGAGTGTCTCTACACTCTCACTCCTGACTGTAAACCCCAGGAGTGTCTCTACACTCTCAGTCCTGACTGTAAACCCCAGGAGTGTCTCTACACTCTCACTCCTGACTGTAAACCCCAGGAGTGACTCTACACTCTCACTCCTGACTGTAAACCCCAGGAAAGTCTCTACACTCTCGGTCCTGACTTTAAACCCCTGGAGTGTCTCTATACTCTCAGTCCTGACTTTAAACCCCAGGAGTGTCTCTACACTCTCAGTCCTGGCTGTAAACCCCAGGAGTGTGTCTACTCTCTCAGTCCTGACTGTAAACCCCAGGAGTGTCTCTACACTCTCACTCCTGACTGTAAACCCCAGGAGTGTCTCTACACTCTCACTCCTGACTGTAAACCCCAGGAGTGTCTCTACACTCTCACTCCTGACTGTAAACCCCAGAAGTGTCTCTACACTCTCACTCCTAAAGTTAAACCACTGGAGTGTCTCTACACTCTCACTCCTGTCTGTAAACCCCAGGAGTGTCTCTACAAGCTACGTCCTGACTGTAAACCCCAGGAGTGTCTCTACACTCTCAGTCCTGACTGTAAACCCCAGGAGAATCTCTACTCTCTCACTCCTGACTGTAAACCCCAGGATGGTTTCTGCACTCTCACTCCTGACTGTAAACCCCACGAGTGTCTCTACACTCTCAGTCCTGACTGTAAACCCCAGGAGTGTCTCTACACTCTCAGTCCTGACTGTAAACCCCAGGAGTGTCTCTACACTCTCACTCCTGACTGTAAACCCCAGGAGTGTCTCTACACTCTCACTCCTGACTGTAAACCCCAGGAGTGTCTCTACACTCTCACTCCTGACTGTTATCCCCAGGACTGTCTCTACACTCTCAGACCTGACTGTAAACCCCAGGAGTGTCTCTACACACACACTCCTGTCTGTAAACCCCAGGAGTGTCTCTACACTCTCAGTCCAGGCTGTAAACCCCAGGAGTGTTTCTACGCTCTCAGTCGTGACCTTAAATCCGAGGAGTGTCTCTACACTCTCACTCCTGAACTTAAACCCAGGAGTGTCCCTACACTCTCACTCCTGACTGTAAACCGCAGGAGTGTCTCTACACTCTCACTCCTGACTGTAAACCCCAGGAGTGTCTCTACACTCTCAGTCCTGACTGTAAACCCCAGGAGTGTCTCTACACTCTCAGTCCTGACTGTAAACCCCAGGAGTGTCTCTACACTCTCAGTCGTGACCTTAAACCCGAGGAGTGTCTCTACACTCTCACTCCTGAACTTAAACCCAGGAGTGTCCCTACACTCTCACTCCTGACTGTAAACCGCAGGAGTGTCTCTACTCTCTCACTCCTGATTGTAAACCCCAGGAGTGTCTCTACACTCTCACTCCTGACTGTAAACCCCAGGAGTGTCTCTACACTCTCAGTCCAGACTGTAAACCCCAGGAGTGTCTCTACACTCTCACTCCTGACTGTAAACCCAGGAGTGTCTCTACACTCTCACTCCTGACTGTAAACCCAGGAGTGTCTCTACACTCTCACTCCTGACTGTAAACCGCAGGAGTGTCTCTACTCTCTCACTCCTGACTGTAAACCCCAGGAGTGTCTCTACACTCTCACTCCTGACTGTAAACCCCAGGAGTGTCTCTACACTCTCAGTCCTGACTGTAAACCCCAGGAGTGTCTCTACACTCTCACTCCTGACTGTAAACCCCAGGAGTGTCTCTACACTCTCAGTCCAGACAGTAAACACCAGGAGTGTCTCTACACTCTCACTCCTGACTGTAAACCCCAGGAGTGTCTCTACACTCTCACTCCTGACTGTAAACCCCAGGAGTGTCTCTACACTCTCACTCCTGACTGTAAACCCCAGGAGTGTCTCTACACTCTCACTCCTGACTGTAAACCCCAGGAGTGTCTCTACACTCTCAGTCCTGACTGTAAACCCCAGGAGTGTCTCTACACTCTCAGTCCTGACTGTAAGCCCCAGGAGTGTCTCTACACTCTCAGTCCTGACTGTAAACCCCAGGAGTGTCTCTACACTCTCACTCCTGACTGTAAACCCCAGGAGTGTCTCTACACTCTCAGTCCTGACTGTAAACCCCAGGAGTGTCTCTACACTCTCAGTCCTGACTGTAAACCCCAGGAGTGTCTCTACACTCTCAGTCCTGACTGTAAACCCCAGGAGTGTCTCTACACTCTCACTCCTGACTGTAAACCCCAGGAGTGTCTCTACACTCTCAGTCCTGACTGTAAACCCCAGGAGTGTCTCTACACTCAGTCCTGACTGTATACCCCAAGACTGTCTCTACACTCTCACTCCTGACTGTAAACCCAGGAGTGTCTCTACACTCTCACTCCTGACTGTAAACCCAGGAGTGTCTCTACTCTCTCACTCCTGACTGTAAACCCCAGGAGTGTCTCTACACTCTCAGTCCTGACTGTAAACCCCAGGAGTGTCTCTACACTCTCAGTCCTGACTGTAAACCCCAGGAGTGTCTCTACACTCTCAGTCCTGACTGTAAACCCCAGGAGTGTCCCTACACTCTCAGTCCTGACTGTAAACCCCAGGAGTGTCTCTACACTCTCAGTCCTGACTGTAAACCCCAGGAGTGTCTCTACACTCTCAGTCCTGACTGTAAACCCCAGGAGTGTCCCTACACTCTCAATCCTGACTGTAAACCCCAGGAGTGTCTCTACACTCTCAGTCCTGACTGTAAACCCCAGGAGTGTCTCTACACTCTCAGTCCTGGCTGTAAACCCCAGGAGTGTCTCTACACTCTCAGTCCTGACTGTAAACCCCAGGAGTGTCTCTACACTCTCAGTCCTGACTGTAAACCCCAGGAGTGTCTCTACACTCTCACTCCTGACTGTAAACCCCAGGAGTTCCTCTACACTCTCACTCCTGACTGTAAACCCCAGGAGTGTCTCTACACTCTCACTCCTGACTGTAAACCCCAGGAGTGTCTCTACACTCTCAGTCCTGACTGTAAACCCCAGGAGTGTCTCTACACTCTCACTCCTGACTGTAAACCCAGGAGTGTCCTCTACACTCTCACTCCTGACTGTAAACCCAGGAGTGTCTCTACACTCTCAGTCCTGACTGTAAACCCCAGGAGTGTCTCTACACTCTCACGTCCTGACTGTAAACCCCAGGAGTGTCTCTACACTCTCAGTCCTGACTGTAAACCCCAGGAGTGTCTCTACACTCTCAGTCCTGACTGTAAACCCCAGGAGTGTCTCTACACTCTCAGTCCTGACTGTAAACCCCAGGAGTGTCTCTACACTCTCAGTCCTGACTGTAAACCCCAGGAGTGTCTCTACACTCTCACTCCTGACTGTAAACCCCAGGAGTGTCTCTACACTCTCACTCCTGACTGTAAACCCCAGGAGTGTCTCTACACTCTCAGTCCTGACTGTAAAGCCCAGGAGTGTCTCTACACTCTCACTCCTGACTGTAAACCCAGGAGTGACTCTACACTCTCACTCCTGACTGTAAACCCCAGGAGTGTCTCTACACTCTCAGTCCTGACTGTAAACCCCAGGAGTGTCTCTACACTCTCACTCCTGACTGTAAACCCCAGGAGTGTCTCTACACTCTCACTCCTGACTGTAAACCCCAGGAGTGTCTCTACACTCTCACTCCTGACTGTAAACCCCAGGAGTGTCTCTACACTCTCAGTCCTGACTGTAAACCCCAGGAGTGTCTCTACACTCTCACTCCTGACTGTAAACCCCAGGAGTGTCTCTACACTCTCACTCCTGACTGTAAACCCCAGGAGTGTCTCTACACTCTCAGTCCTGACTGTAAACCCAAGTGTGTCTTGAAACTCTCACTCCTGACTGTAAACCCCAGGAGTGTCTCTACACTCTCACTCCTGACTGTAAACCCCAGGAGTGTCTCTACACTCTCAGTCCTGACTGTAAACCCCAGGAGTGTCTCTACACTCTCAGTCCTGACTGTAAACCCCAGGAGTGTCTCTACATTCTCGATCCTGACTGTAAACCCCAGGAGTGTCTCTACACTCTCACTCCTGACTGTAAACCCCAGGTGTTTCTCTACACTCTCACTCCTGACTGTAAACCCCAGGAGTGTCTCTACACTCTCACTCCTGACTGTAAACCCCAGGAGTGTCTCTACACTCTCGCTCCTGACTGTAAACCCCAGGAGTGTCTCTACACTCTCACTCCTGACTGTAAACCCCAGGAGTGTCTCTACACTCTCAGTCCTGACTGTAAACCCCAGGAGTGTCTCTACACTCTCACTCCTGACTGTAAACCCCAGGAGTGTCTCTACACTCTCAGTCCTGACTGTAAACCCCAGGAGTGTCTCTACACTCTCACTCCTGACTGTAAACCCCAGGAGTGTCTCTACACTCTCACTCCTGACTGTAAACCCCAGGAGTGTCTCTACACTCTCAGTCCTGACTGTAAACCCCAGGAGTGTCTCTACACTCTCAGTCCTGACTGTAAACCCCAGGAGTGTCTCTACACTCTCAGTCCTGACTGTAAACCCCAGGAGTGTCTCTACACTCTCACTCCTGACTGTAAACCCCAGGAGAACAGCAGCGTCTCTACACTCTCACTCCTGACTGTAAACCCAAGGAGACCAGGAGTGTCTCTACACTCTCACTCCTGACTGTAAACCCCAGGAGTGTCTCTACACTCTCACTCCTGACTGTAAACCCCAGGAGTGTCTCTACACTCTCAGTCCTGACTGTAAACCCCAGGAGTGTCTCTACACACTCACTCCTGACTGTAAACCCCAGGAGTGTCTCTACACTCTCAGTCCTGACTGTAAACCCCAGGAGTGTCTCTACACTCTCAGTCCTGACTGTAAACCCCAGGAGTGTCTCTACACTCTCACTCCTGACTGTAAACCCCAGGAGTGTCTCTACACTCTCAGTCCTGACTGTAAACCCCAGGAGTGTCCCTACACTCTCAGTCCTGACTGTAAACCCCAGGAGTGTCTCTACACTCTCAGTCCTGACTGTAAACCCCAGGAGTGTCTCTACACTCTCAGTCCTGACTGTAAACCCCAGGAGTGTCTCTACACTCTCACTCCTGACTGTAAACCCCAGGAGTGTCTCTACACTCTCACTCCTGACTGTAAACCCCAGGAGTGTCTCTACACTCTCACTCCTGACTGTAAACCCCAGGAGTGTCTCTACACTCTCACTCCTGACTGTAAACCCCAGGAGTGTCTCTACACTCTCACTCCTGACTGTAAACCCCAGGAGTGTCTCTACACTCTCAGTCCTGACTGTAAACCCCAGGAGTGTCTCTACACTCTCACTCCTGACTGTAAACCCCAGGAGTGTCTCTACACTCTCACTCCTGACTGTAAACCCCAGGAGTGTCTCTACACTCTCACTCTGGCTGTAAACCCCAGGAGTGTCTCTACACTCTCACTCCTGACTGTAAACCCCAGGAGTGTCTCTACACTCTCAGTCCTGACTGTAAACCCCAGGAGTGTCTCTACACTCTCACTCCTGACTGTAAACCCCAGGAGTGTCTCTACACTCTCACTCCTGACTGTAAACCCCAGGAGTGTCTCTACACTCTCACTCCTGACTGTAAACCCCAGGAGTGTCTCTACACTCTCACTCCTGACTGTAAAACCCAGGAGTGTCTCTACACTCTCAGTCCTGACTGTAAACCCCAGGAGTGTCCCTACACTCTCAGTCCTGACTGTAAACCCCAGGAGTGTCTCTACACTCTCACGTCCTGACTGTAAACCCCAGGAGTGTCTCTACACTCTCAGTCCTGACTGTAAACCCCAGGAGTGTCTCTACACTCTCAGTCCTGACTGTAAACCCCAGGAGTGTCTCTACACTCTCAGTCCTGACTGTAAACCCCAGGAGTGTCTCTACACTCTCAGTCCTGACTGTAAACCCCAGGAGTGTCTCTACACTCTCACTCCTGACTGTAAACCCCAGGAGTGTCTCTACACTCTCACTCCTGACTGTAAACCCCAGGAGTGTCTCTACACTCTCAGTCCTGACTGTAAACCCAGGAGTGTCTCTACACTCTCACTCCTGACTGTAAACCCCAGGAGTGTCTCTACACTCTCACTCCTGACTGTAAACCCCAGGAGTGTCTCTACACTCTCACTCCTGACTGTAAACCCCAGGAGTGTCTCTACACTCTCACTCCTGACTGTAAACCCCAGGAGTGTCTCTACACTCTCAGTCCTGACTGTAAACCCCAGGAGTGTCTCTACACTCTCACTCCTGACTGTAAACCCCAGGAGTGTCTCTACACTCTCACTCCTGACTGTAAACCCCAGGAGTGTCCCCTACACTCTCATCCTGACTGTAAACCCAGGAGTGTCTCTACACTCTCACTCCTGACTGTAAACCCCAGGAGTGTCTCTACACTCTCACTCCTGACTGTAAACCCCAGGAGTGTCTCTACACTCTCACTCCTGACTGTAAACCCCAGGAGTGTCTCTACACTCTCAGTCCTGACTGTAAACCCCAGGAGTGTCTCTACACTCTCACTCCTGACTGAAAACCCCAGGAGTGTCTCTACACTCTCACTCCTGACTGTAAACCCCAGGCGTGTCTTTACACTCTCATACCTGACTGTAAACCCCAGGAGTGTCTCTACACTCTCACTCCTTGCTGTAAACCCCAGGAGTGTCTCTACACTCTCACTCCTGACTGTAAACCCCAGGAGTGTCTCTACACTCTCACTCCTGACTGTAAACCCCAGGAGTGTCCCTACACTCTCAGTCCTGACTGTAAACCCCAGGAGTGTCTCTACACTCTCACTCCTGACTGTAAACCCCAGGAGTGTCTCTACACTCTCAGTCCTGACTGTAAACCCCAGGAGTGTCTCTACACTCTCAGTCCTGACTGTAAACCCCAGGAGTGTCTCTACACTCTCAGTCCTGACTGTAAACCCCAGGAGTGTCTCTACACTCTCAGTCCTGACTGTAAACCCCAGGAGTGTCTCTACACTCTCAGTCCTGACTGTAAACCCCAGGAGTGTCTCTACACTCTCACTCCTGACTGTAAACCCCAGGAGTGTCTCTACACTCTCAGTCCTGACTGTAAACCCCAGGAGTGTCTCTACACTCTCACTCCTGACTGTAAACCCCAGGAGTGTCTCTACACTCTCAGTCCTGACTGTAAACCCCAGGAGTGTCTCTACACTCTCACTCCTGACTGTAAACCCCAGGAGTGTCTCTACACTCTCACTCCTGACTGTAAACCCCAGGAGTGTCTCTACACTCTCAGTCCTGACTGTAAACCCCAGGAGTGTCTCTACTCTCTCACTCCTGACTGTAAACCCCAGGAGTGTCTCTACACTCTCAGTCCTGACTGTAAACCCCAGGAGTGTCTCTACACTCTCAGTCCTGACTGTAAACCCCAGGAGTGTCTCTACACTCTCAGTCCTGACTGTTAACCCCAGGAGTGTCTCTACACTCTCAGTCCTGACTGTAAACCCCAGGAGTGTCTCTACACTCTCACTCCTGGCTGGAAAACCCAGGAGTGTCTCTACACTCTCACTCCTGACTGTAAACCCCAGGAGTGTCTCTACACTCTCACTCCTGACTGTAAACCCAGGAGTGTCTCTACACTCTCACTCCTGACTGTAAACCCCAGGAGTGTCTCTACACTCTCACTCCTGACTGTAAACCCCAGGAGTGTCTCTACACTCTCAGTCCTGACTGTAAACCCCAGGAGTGTCTCTACACTCTCACTCCTGACTGTAAACCCCAGGAGTGTCTCTACACTCTCACTCCTGACTGTAAACCCCAGGAGTGTCTCTACACTCTCAGTCCTGACTGTAAACCCCAGGAGTGTCTCTACACTCTCACTCCTGACTGTAAACCCCAGGAGTGTCTCTACACTCTCAGTCCTGACTGTAAACCCCAGGAGTGTCTCTACACTCTCACTCCTGACTGTAAACCCAGGAGTGTCTCTACACTCTCAGTCCTGACTGTAAACCCCAGGAGTGTCTCTACACTCTCACTCCTGACTGTAAACCCCAGGAGTGTCTCTACACTCTCACTCCTGACTGTAAACCCCAGGAGTGTCTCTACACTCTCAGTCCTGACTGTAAACCCCAGGAGTGTCTCTACACTCTCACTCCTGACTGTAAACCCCAGGAGTGTCTCTACACTCTCACTCCTGCCTGTAAACCCCAGGAGTGTCTCTACACTCTCACTCCTGACTGTAAACCCCAGGAGTGTCTCTACACTCTCACTCCTGACTGTAAAGCCCAGGAGTGGCTCTACACTCTCACTCCAGGCTGTAAACCCCAGGAGTGTCTCTACACTCTCACTCCTGACTGTAAACCCCAGGAGTGTCTCTACACTCTCACTCCGGACTGTAAACCGCAGGAGTGTCTCTACACTCTCAGTCCTGACTGTAAACCCCAGGAGTGTCTCTACACTCTCACTCCTGACTGTGTACCCCTGGAGTGTCTCTACACTCTCACTCCTGACTGTAAACTCCAGGAGTGTCTCTACACTCTCAGTCCTGATTGTAAACCCCAGGAGTGTCTCTACACTCTCACTCCTGACTGTAAACCCCAGAGTGTCTCTACACTCTCACTCCTGACTGTAAAACCCAGGAGTGTCTCTACACTCTCACTCCTGACTGTAAACCCCAGGAGTGTCTCTACACTCTCAGTCCTGACTGTAAACACCAGGAGTGTCTCTACACTCTCACTCCTGACTGTAAACCCCAGGAGTGTCTCTACACACTCAGTCCTGACTGTAAACCCCAGGAGTGTCTCTACACTCTCAGTCCTGACTGTAAACCACAGGAGTGTCTCTACACTCTCACTCCTGACTGTAATCCTCAGGAGTGTCTCGACACTCTCAGTCCTGACTGTAAACCCCAGGAGTGTCTCTACACTCTCACTCCTGACTGTAAACCCCAGGAGTGTCTCTACACTCTCACTCCTGACTGTAAACCCCAGGAGTGTCTCTACACTCTCAGTCCTGACTGTAAACCCCAGGAGTGTCTCTACACTCTCAGTACTGTCTGTAAACCCCAGGAGTGTCTCTACACTCTCACTCCTGACTGTAAACCCCAGGAGTGTCTCTACACTCTCACTCTGACTGTAAACCCCAGGAGTGTCTCTACACTCTCACTCCTGACTGTAAACCCCAGGAGTGTCTCTACACTCTCAGTCCTGACTGTAAACCCCAGGAGTGTCTCTACACTCTCACTCCTGACTGTAAACCCCAGGAGTGTCTCTACACTCTCACTCCTGACTGTAAACCCCAGGAGTGTCTCTACACTCTCACTCCTGACTGTAAACCCCAGGAGTGTCTCTACACTCTCACTCCTGACTGTAAACCCCAGGAGTGTCTCTACACTCTCACTCCTGACTGTAAACCCCAGGAGTGTCTCTACACTCTCACTCCTGGCTGAAAACCCCAGGAGTGTCTCTACACTCTCACTCCTGACTGTAAACCCCAGGAGTGTCTCTACACTCTCAGTCCTGACTGTAAACCCCAGGAGTGTCTCTACACTCTCACTCCTGACTGTAAACCCCAGGAGTGTCTCTACACTCTCACTCCTGACTGTAAACCCCAGGAGTGTCTCTACACTCTCACTCCTGACTGTAAACCCCAGGAGTGTCTCTACACTCTCACTCCTGACTGTAAACCCCAGGAGTGTCTCTACACTCTCAGTCCTGACTGTAAACCCCAGGAGTGTCTCTACACTCTCACTCCTGACTGTAAACCCCAGGAGTGTCTCTACACTCTCAGTCCTGACTGTAAACCCCAGGAGTGTCTCTACACTCTCAGTCCTGACTGTAAACCCCAGGAGTGTCTCTACACTCTCACTCCTGACTGTAAACCCCAGGAGTGTCTCTACACTCTCAGTCCGGACTGTAATCCCCAGCAGTGTCTCTACACTCTCAGTCCTGCCTGTAAACCCCAGGAGTGTCTCTACACTCTCACTCCTGACTGTAAACCCCAGGAGTGTCTCTACACTCTCAGCCCTGGCTGTAAACCCCAGGAGTGTCTCTACACTCTCACTCCTGACTGTAAACCCAGGAGTGTCTCTACACTCTCAGTCCTGGCTGTAAACCCCAGGAGTGTCTCTACACTCTCAGTCCTGACTGTAAACCCCAGGAGTGTCTCTACACTCTCAGTCCTGACTGTAAACCCCAGGAGTGTCTCTACACTCTCACTCCTGACTGTAAACCCCAGGAGTGTCTCTACACTCTCAGTCCTGACTGTAAACCCCAGGAGTGTCTCTACACTCTCACTCCTGACTGTAAACCCCAGGAGTGTCTCTACACTCTCACTCCTGACTGTAAACCCCAGGAGTGTCTCTACACTCTCAGTCCTGACTGTAAACCCCAGGAGTGTCACTACACTCTCACTCCTGACTCTAAACCCCAGGAGTGTCTCTATACTCTCTGTCCTGACTGTAAACCCCAGGAGTGTCACTTCTCTCTCACTCCTGGCTGTAAACCCAGGAGTGTCTCTACACTCTCAGTCCTGACTGTAAACCTCAGGAGTGTCTCTACTCTCTCACTCCTGACCTTAAACCCCAGGAGTGTCTCTACACTCTCAGTCCTGACTGCAAATCCCAGGAGTGTCTCTAAACTCTCACTCCTGACTGTAAACCCCAGGAGTGTCTCTACACTCTCACTCCTGACTGTAAACCCCAGGAGTGTCTCTACGCTCTCACTCCTGACTGTAAACCCCAGGAGAGTCTCTACACTCTCAGTCCTGACTGTAAACCCCAGGAGTGTCTCTACACTCTCATCCTGACTGTAAACCTCAGAAGTGTCTCTACACTCTCACTCCTGACTGTAAACCCCAGGAGTGTCTCTACACTCTCAGTCCTGACTGTAAACCCCAGGAGTGTCTCTACACTCTCACTCCTGACTGTAAACCCCAGGAGTGTCTCTACACTCTCACTCCTGACTGTAAACCCCAGGAGTGTCTCTACACTCTCAGTCCTGACTGTAAACCCCAGGAGTGTCTCTACACTCTCAGTCCTGACTGTAAACCCCAGGAGTGTCTCTACACTCTCACTCCTGACTGTAAACCCCAGGAGTGTCTCTACACTCTCACTCCTGACTGTAAACCCCAGGAGTGTCTCTACACTCTCAGTCCTGACTGTAAACCCCAGGAGTGTCTCTACACTCTCACTCCTGACTGTAAACCCCAGGAGTGTCTCTACACTCTCAGTCCTGACTGTAAACCCAGGAGTGTCTCTACACTCTCAGTCCTGACTGTAAACCCCAGGAGTGTCTCTACACTCTCAGTCCTGACTGTAAACCCCAGGAGTGTCTCTACACTCTCACTCCTGACTGTAAACCCCAGGAGTGTCTCTACACTCTCACTCCTGACTGTAAACCCCAGGAGTGTCTCTACACTCTCAGTCCTGACTGTAAACCCCAGGAGTGTCTCTACACTCTCAGTCCTGACTGTAAACCCAGGAGTGTCTCTACACTCTCACTCCTGACTGTAAACCCCAGGAGTGTCTCTACACTCTCAGTCCTGACTGTAAACCCCAGGAGTGTCTCTACACTCTCCGTCCTGACTGTAAACCCCAGGAGTGTCTCTACACTCTCACTCCTGACTGTAAACCCCAGGAGTGTCTCTACACTCTCAGTCCTGACTGTAAACCCCAGGAGTGTCTCTACACTCTCAGTCCTGACTGTAAACCCCAGGAGTGTCTCTACACTCTCACTCCTGACTCTAAACCCCAGGAGTGTCTCTACACTCTCAGTCCTGACTGTATACCCCAAGAGTGTCTCTACACTCTCACTCCTGACTGGAACCCCAGGAGGGTCTCTACACTCTCACTCCTGACTGTAAACCCCAGGAGTGTCTCTACACTCTCCGTCCTGGCTGTAAACTGCAGGAGTGTCTCTACTCTCTCACTCCTGACTGTAAACCCCAGGAGTGTCTCTACACTCTCAGTCCTGACTGTAAACCCCAGGAGTGTCTCTACACTCTCACTCCTGACTGTAAACCCCAGGAGTGTCTCTACACTCTCACTCCTGACTGTAAACCCCAGGAGTGTCTCTACACTCTCAGTCCTGACTGTAAACCCCAGGAGTGTCTCTACACTCTCACTCCTGACTGTAAACCCCAGGAGTGTCTCTACACTCTCACTCCTGACTGTAAACCCCAGGAGTGTCTCTACACTCTCACTCCTGACTGTAAACCCCAGGAGTGTCTCTACACTCTCACTCCTGACTGTAAACCCCAGGAGTGTCTCTACACTCTCAGTCCTGACTGTAAACCCCAGGAGTGTCCCTGCACTCTCAGTCCTGACTGTAAACCCCAGGAGTGTCTCTACACTCTCAGTCCTGACTGTAAACCCCAGTAGTGTCTCTACACTCTCACTCCTGACTGTAAACCCCAGGAGTGTCTCTACACTCTCACTCCTGACTGTAAACCCCAGGAGTGTCTCTACACTCTCAGTCCTGACTGTAAACCCCAGGAGTGTCTCTACACTCTCAGTCCTGACTGTAAACCCCAGGAGTGTCTCTACACTCTCAGTCCTGACTGTAAACCCCAGGAGTGTCTCTACACTCTCACTCCTGACTGTAAACCCCAGGAGTGTCTCTACACTCTCAGTCCTGACTGTAAACCCCAGGAGTGTCTCTACACTCTCAGTCCTGACTGTAAACCCCAGGAGTGTCTCTACACTCTCAGTCCTGACTGTAAACCCCAGGAGTGTCTCTACACTCTCACTCCTGACTGTAAACCCCAGGAGTGTCTCTACACTCTCACACCTGACTGTAAACCCCAGGAGTGTCTCTACACTCTCAGTCCTGACTGTAAACCCCAGGAGTGTCTCTACACTCTCACTCCTGACTGTAAACCCCAGGAGTGTCTCTACACTCTCACTCCTGACTGTAAACCCCAGGAGTGTCTCTACACTCTCACTCCTGACTGTAAACCCCAGGAGTGTCTCTACACTCTCTGTGCTGACTGTAAACGTCAGGAGTGTCTCTACACTCTCACTCCTGACTGTAAACCCCAGGAGTGTCTCTACACTCTCAGTCCTGACTGTAAACCCCAGGAGTGTCTCTACACTCTCACTCCTGACTGTAAACCCCAGGAGTGTCTCTACACTCTCAGTCCTGACTGTAAACCCCAGGAGTGTCTCTACACTCTCACTCCTGACTGTAAACCCCAGGAGTGTCTCTACACTCTCAGTCCTGACTGGAACCACAGGAGTGTCTCTACACTCTCATCCTGACTGTAAACCCCAGGAGTGTCTCTACACTCTCAGTCCTGACTGTAAACCCCAGGAGTGTCTCTACACTCTCACTCCTGACTGTAAACCCCAGGAGTGTCTCTACACTCTCAGTCCTGACTGTAAACCCCAGGAGTGTCTCTACAATCACACTGCTGACTGTAAACCCCAGGAGTGTCTCTACACTCTCAGTCCTGTCTGTAAACCCCAGGAGTGTCTCTACACTCTCAGTCCTGACTGTAAACCCCAGGAGTGCCTCTACACTATCAGTCCTGACTGTAAACCCAGGAGTGTCTCTACACTCTCAGTCCTGACTGTTAACCCCAGGAGTGTCTCTACACTCTCACTCCTGACTGTAAAACCTAGGAGTGTCTCTACACTCTTGCTCCTGACTGTAAACCCAGAAGTGTCTCTACACTCTCACTCCTGACTGTAAACCCCAGGAATGTGTATACACTCTCAATTCTGGCTGTAAACCCCAGGAGTGTCTCTACACTCTAATTCCTGTTTGTAAACCCAGGAGTGTCTCTACACTCTCAGTCCTGGCTGTAAACCCCAGGAGTGTCTCTACACTCTCACTCCTGACTGTAAACCCCAGGAGTGTCTCTACACTCTCAGTCCTGACTGTAAACCCCAGGAGTGTCTCTACACTCTCACTCCTGACTGTAAACCCCAGGAGTGTCTCTACACTCTCACTCCTGACTGTAAACCCCAGGAGTGTCTCTACACTCTCACTCCTGACTGTAAACCCCAGGATTGTCTCTACACTCTCAGTCCTGACTGTAAACCCCAGGAGTGCCTCTACACTCTCAGTCCTGACTGTAAACCCCAGGAGTGTCTCTACACTCTCAGTCCTGACTGTAAACCCCAGGAGTGTCTCTACACTCTCAGTCCTGACTGTAAACCCCAGGAGTGTCTCTACACTCTCACTCCTGACTGTAAACCCCAGGAGTGTCTCTACACTCTCACTCCTGACTGTAAACCCCAGGAGTGTCTCTACACTCTCAGTCCTGACTGTAAACCCCAGGAGTGTCTCTACACTCTCACTCCTGACTGTAAACCCCAGGAGTGTCTCTACACTCTCACTCCTGACTGTAAACCCCAGGAGTGTCTCTACACTCTCACTCCTGACTGTAAACCCCAGGAGTGTCTCTACACTCCCACTCCTGACTGTAAACCCCAGGAGTGTCTCTACACTCTCACTCCTGACTGTAAACCCCAGGAGTGTCTCTACACTCTCACTCCTGACTGTAAACCCCAGGAGTGTCTCTACACTCTCACTCCTGACTGTAAACCCCAGGAGTGGCTCTATACTCTCACTCCTGACTGTAAACCCCAGGAGTGTCTCTACACTCTCACTCCTGACTGTAAACCCCAGGAGTGTCTCTACACTCTCAGTCCTGACTGTAAACCCCAGGAGTGTCTCTACACTCTCACTCCTGACTGTAAACCCCAGGAGTGTCTCTACACTCTCACTCCTGACTGTAAACCCCAGGAGTGTCTCTACACTCTCACTCCTGACTGTAAACCCCAGGAGTGTCTCTACACTCTCAGTCCTGACTGTAAACCCCAGGAGTGTCTCTACACTCTCAGTCCTGACTGTAAACCCCAGGAGTGTCTCTACACTCTCACTCCTGACTGTAAACCCCTGGAGTGTCTCTACACTCTCACTCCTGACTGTAAACCCCAGGAGTGTCTCTACACTCTCAGTCCTGACTGTAAACCCCAGGAGTGTCTCTAAACTATCACTCCTGACTGTAAACCCCAGGAGTGTCTCTACACTCTCAGTCCTGACTGTAAACCCCAGGAGTGTCTCTACACTCTCACTCCTGACTGTAAACCCCAGGAGTGTCTCTACACTCTCAGTCCTGACTGTAAACCCCAGGAGTGTCTCTACACTCTCACTCCTGACTGTAAACCCCAGGAGTGTCTCTACACTCTCACTCCTGACTGTAAACCCCAGGAGTGTCTCTACACTCTCACTCCTGACTGTAAACCCCAGGAGTGTCTCTACACTCTCACTCCTGACTGTAAACCCCAGGAGTGTCTCTACACTCTCAGCTCCAGGCTGTAAACCCCAGGAGTGTCTGTACACTCTCAGTCCTGACTTGAAACCCCAGGAGTGGCACTACACTCTCACTCCTGACTGTAAACCCCAGGAGTGTCTCTACACTCTCAGTCCTGACTGTAAACCCCAGGAGTGTCTCTACACTCTCACTCCTGACTGTAAACCCCAGGAGTGTCTCTACACTCTCACTCCTGACTGTAAACCCCAGGAGTGTCTCTACACTCTCAGTCCTGACTGTAAACCCCAGGAGTGTCTCTACACTCTCACTCCTGACTGTAAACCCCAGGAGTGTCTCTACACTCTCACTCCTGACTGTAAACCCCAGGAGTGTCTCTACACTCTCACTCCTGACTGTAAACCCCAGGAGTGTCTCTACACTCTCACTCCTGACTGTAAACCCCAGGAGTGTCTCTACACTCTCAGTCCTGGCTGTAAACCCCAGGAGTGTCTCTAGACTCTCAGTCATGACTGTAAACCCCAGGAGTGTCTCTACACTCTCACTCCTGACTGTAAACTCCAGAAGTGTCTCTACACTCTCACTCCTGACTGTAAACCACTGGAGTGTCTCTAAACTCTCACTCCTGACTGTAAACCCCAGGAGTGTCTCTACACTCTCACCCCTGACTGTAAACCCCAGGAGTGTCTCTACACTCTCAGTCCTGACTGTAAACCCCAGGAGTGTCTCTACACTCTCAGTCCTGACTGTAAACCCCAGGAGTGTCTCTACACTCTCACTCCTGACTGTAAACCCCAGGAGTGTCTCTACACTCTCACTCCTGACTGTAAACCCCAGGAGTGTCTCTACACTCTCACTCCTGACTGTAAACCCCAGGAGTGTCTCTACACTCTCACTCCTGACTGTAAACCCCAGGAGTGTCTCTACACTCTCACTCCTGACTGTAAACCCCAGGAGTGTCTCTACACTCTCACTCCTGACTGTAAACCCCAGGAGTGTCTCTACACTCTCACTCCTGACTGTAAACCCCAGGAGTGTCTCTACACTCTCGCTCCTGACTGTAAACCCCAGGAGTGTCTCTACACTCTCACTCCTGACTGTAAACCTCTGCAGTGTCTCTACACTCTCAGTCCTGACTGTAAACCCCAGGAGTGTCTCTACACTCTCACTCCTGACTGTAAACCCCAGGAGTGTCTCTACACTCTCACTCCTGACTGTAAACCCCAGGAGTGTCTCTACACTCTCAGTCCTGACTGTAAACCCCAGGAGTGTCTCTACACTCTCACTCCTGACTGTAAACCCCAGGAGTGTCTCTACACTCTCACTCCTGACTGTAAACCCCAGGAGTGTCTCTACACTCTCACTCCTGACTGTAAACCCCAGGAGTGTCTCTACACTCTCACTCCTGACTGTAAACCCCAGGAGTGTCTCTACACTCTCACTCCTGACTGTAAACCCCAGGAGTGTCTCTACACTCTCAGTCCTGACTTTAAACCCCAGGAGGGTCTCTACACTCTCACTCCTGACTGTAAACCCCAGGAGTGTCTCTACACTCTCACTCCTGACTGTAAACCCCAGGTGAGACTCTACACTCTCACTCCTAACTGTAAACCCCAGGAGTGTCTCTACACTCTCAGCCTTGGCTGTAAACCCCAGGAGTGTCTCTACACTCTCAGTCCTGACTGTAAACCCCTGGAGTGTCTCTACACTCTCAGTCCTGACTGTAAACCCCAGGAGTGTCTCTACACTCTCAGTCCTGACTGTAAACCCCAGGAGTGTCTCTACACTCTCAGTCCTGACTGTAAACCCCAGGAGTGTCTCTACACTCTCACTCCTGACTGTAAACCCCAGGAGTGTCTCTACACTCTCAGTCCTGACTGTAAACCCCAGGAGTGTCTCTACACTCTCACTCCTGACTGTAAACCCCAGGAGTGTCTCTACACTCTCACTCCTGACTGTAAACCCAGGAGTGTCTCTACACTCTCACTCCTGGCTGTAAACCCCAGGAGTGTCTCTACACTCTCACTCCTGACTGTAAACCCCAGGAGTGTCTCTACACTCTCATACCTGACTGTAAACCCCAGGAGTGTCTCTACACTCTCACTCCTGACTGTAAACCCCAGGAGTGTCTCTACACTCTCACTCCTGACTGTAAACCCCAGGAGTGTCTCTACACTCTCAGTCCTGACTGTAAACCCCAGGAGTGTCTCTACACTCTCACTCCTGACTGTAAACCCCAGGAGTGTCTCTACACTCTCAGTCCTGACTGTAAACCCCAGGAGTGTCTCTACACTCTCAGTCCTGACTGTAAACCCCAGGAGTGTCTCTACACTCTCACTCCTGACTGTAAACCCCAGGAGTTTCTCTACTCTATCACTCCTGACTGTAAACCCCAGGAGTGTCTCTACACTCTCACTCCTGACTGTAAACCCAGGAGTGTCTCTACACTCTCACTCCTGACTGTAAACCCCAGGAGTGTCTCTACACTCTCACTCCTGACTGTAAACCCCAGGAGTGTCTCTACACTCTCACTCCTGACTGTAAACCCAGGAGTGTCCTCTACACTCTCAGTCCTGACTGTAAACCCCAGGAGTGTCTCTACACTCTCAGCTCCTGACTGTAAACCCCAGGAGTGTCTCTACTCTCTCAGTCCTGACTGTAAACCCAGGAGTGTCTCTACACTCTCAGTCCTGACTGTAAACCCCAGGAGTGTCTCTACACTCTCAGTCCTGACTGTAAACCCCAGGAGTGTCTCTACACTCTCAGTCCTGACTGTAAACCCCAGGAGTGTCTCTACACTCTCACTCCTGACTGTAAACCCAGGAGTGTCTCTACACTCTCACTCCTGACCTTAAACCCAGGAGTGTCTCTACACTCTCAGTCCTGACTGTAAACCCCAGGAGTGTCTCTACACTCTCACTCCTGACTGTAAACCCCAGGAGTGTCTCTACACTCTCAGTCCTGACTGTAAACCCCAGGAGTGTCTCTACACTCTCAGTCCTGGACTGTAAACCCCAGGAGTGTCTCTACACTCTCAGTCCTGACTGTAAACCCCAGGAGTGTCTCTACACTCTCACTCCTGACTGTAAACCCCAGGAGTGTCTCTACACTCTCACTCCTGACTGTAAACCCCAGGAGTGTCTCTACACTCTCACTCCTGCCTGTAAACCCCAGGAGTGTCTCTACACTCTCAGTCCTGACTGTAAACCCCAGGAGTGTCTCTACACTCTCACTCCTGACTGTAAACCCCAGGAGTGTCTCTACACTCTCACTCCTGACTGTAAACCCCAGGAGTGTCTATACTCTCTCACTCCTGATTGTAAACCCTGGAGTGTCTCTACACTCTCACTCCTGACTGTAAACCCCAGGAGTGTCTCTACACTCTCAGTCCTGACTGTAAACCCCAGGAGTGTCTCTACACTCTCACTCCTGACTGTAAACCCCAGGAGTGTCTCTACACTCTCAGTCCTGACTGTAAACCCCAGGAGTGTCCCTACACTCTCAGTCCTGACTGTAAACCCCAGGAGTGTCTCTACACTCTCACTCCTGACTGTAAACCC
Organism: Carcharodon carcharias; assembly: GCF_017639515.1. NCBI lineage: Eukaryota > Metazoa > Chordata > Chondrichthyes > Lamniformes > Lamnidae > Carcharodon > Carcharodon carcharias. The sequence continues at coordinate 2,885,674 of NC_054486.1, read as the reverse complement.
CAGGAGTGTCTCTACACTCTCAGTCCTGACTGTAAACCCCAGGAGTGTCTCTACACTCTCAGTCCTGACTGTAAACCCCAGGAGTGTCTCTACACTCTCAGTCCTGACTGTAAACCCCAGGAGTGTCTCTACACTCTCAGTCCTGACTGTAAACCCCAGGAGTGTCTCTACACTCTCAGTCCTGACTGTAAACCCCAGGAGTGTCTCTACACTCTCAGTCCTGACTGTAAACCCCAGGAGTGTCTCTACACTCTCAGTCCTGACTGTAAACCCCAGGAGTGTCTCTACACTCTCACTCCTGACTGTAAACCCCAGGAGTGTCTCTACACTCTCACTCCTGACTGTAAACCCCAGGAGTGTCTCTACACTCTCACTCCTGACTGTAAACCCCAGGAGTGTCTCTACACTCTCACTCCTGACTGTAAACCCCAGGAGTGTCTCTACTCTCACACTCCTGACTGTAAACCCCAGGAGAGTCTCTAGACTCTCAGTCCTGACTGTAACCCCCAGGAGTGTTTCTATACACTCAGTCCTGGCTGTAAAACCCAGGAGTGTCTTTACACTCTCAGTCCTGACTGTAAACCCCAGGAGTGTCTCTACACTCTCAGCCCTGACTGTTAAACACAGGAGTGTCTCTACACTCTCACTCCTGACTGTAAACCCCAGGAGTGTCTCTACACTCTCACTCCTGACTGTAAACCCCAGGAGTGTCTCTACACTCTCAGTCCTGACTGTAAACCCCAGGAGTGTCTCTACACTCTCAGTCCTGACTGTAAACCCCAGGAGTGTCTCTACACTCTCAGTCCTGACTGTAAACCCCAGGAGTGTCTCTACACTCTCACTCCTGACTGTAAACCCCAGGAGTGTCTCTACACTCTCACTCCTGACTGTAAACCCCAGGAGTGTCTCTACACTCTCACTCCTGACTGTAAACCCCAGGAGTGTCTCTACACTCTCAGTCCTGACTGTAAACCCCAGGAGTGTCTCTACACTCTCAGTCCTGACTGTAAACCCCAGGAGTGTCTCTACACTCTCAGTCCTGACTGTAAAACCCAGGAGTGTCTCTACACTCTCAGTCCTGACTGTAAACCCCAGGAGTGTCTCTACACTCACACTGCTGACTGTAAACCCCAGGAGTGTCTCTACACTCTCACTCCTGACTGTAAACCCCAGGAGTGTCTCTACACTCTCACTCCTGACTGTAAACCCCAGGAGTGTCTCTACACTCTCAGTCCTGACTGTAAACCCCAGGAGTGTCTCTACACTCTCAGTCCTGGCTGTAAACCCCAGGAGTGTCTCTACACTCTCAGTCCTGACTGTAAACCCCAGGAGTGTCTCTACACTCTCACTCCTGACTGTAAACCCCAGGAGTGTCTCTACACTCTCACTCCTGACTGTAAACCCCAGGAGTATCTCTACACTCTCAGTCCTGACTGTAAACCCCAGGAGTGTCTCTACACTCTCACTCCTGACTGTAAACCCCAGGAGTGTCTCTACACTCTCAGTCCTGATTGTAAACCCCAGGAGTGTCTCTACACTCTCAGTCCTGACTGTAAACCCCAGGAGTGTCTCTACACTCTCAGTCCTGACTGTAAACCCCAGGAGTGTCTCTACACTCTCACTCCTGACTGTAAACCCCAGGAGTGTCTCTACACTCTCAGTCCTGACTGTAAACCCCAGGAGTGTCTCTACACTCTCACTCCTGACTGTAAACCCCAGGAGTGTCTCTACACTCTCAGTCCTGACTGTAAACCCCTGGAGTGTCTCTACACTCTCACTCCTGACTGTAAACCCCAGGAGTGTCTCTACACTCTCACTCCTGACTGTAAACCCCAGGAGTGTCTCTACACTCTCAGTCCTGACTGTAAACCCCAGGAGTGTCTCTACACTCTCAGTCCTGACTGTAAACCCCAGGAGTGTCTCTACACTCTCAGTCCTGACTGTAAACCCCAGGAGTGTCTCTACACTCTCAGTCCTGACTGTAAACCCCAGGAGTGTCTCTACACTCTCACTCCTGACTGTAAACCCCAGGAGTGTCTCTACACTCTCAGTCCTGACTGTAAACCCCAGGAGTGTCTCTACACTCTCACTCCTGACTGTAAACCCCAGGAGTGTCTCTACACTCTCACTCCTGACTGTAAACCCCAGGAGTGTCTCTACACTCTCAGTCCTGACTGTAAACCCCAGGAGTGTCTCTACACTCTCACTCCTGACTGTAAACCCCAGGAGTGTCTCTACACTCTCAGTCCTGACTGTGAACCCAGGAGTGTCTCTACACTCTCACTCCTGACTGTAAACCCCAGGAGTGTCTCTACTCTCTCACTCCTGACTGTAAACCCCAGGAGTGTCTCTACACTCTCACTCCTGACTGTAAACCCCAGGAGTGTCTCTACACTCTCACTCCTGACTGTAAACCCCAGGAGTGTTACTAAAGTCTCACTCCTGACTGTAAACTCCAGGAGTTTCTCTAAATTCTCAGTCCAACTTTAAACCCCAGGAGTGTCTCTACACTCTCAGTCCTGACTGTAAACCCCAGGAGTGTCTGTACACTCTCACTACTGGCTGTAAACCCCAGGAGTTTCCTCTACACTCTCAGTCCTGACTGTAAACGCCAGGAGTGTCTCTATACTCTCACTCCTGACTGTAAACCCCAGGAGTGTCTCTACACTCTCCGTCCTGACTGTAAACCCCAGGAGTGTCTCTACACTCTCACTCCTGACTGTAAACCTCTGCATTGTCTCTACACTCTCACTCCTGACTGTAAACCCCAGGAGTGTCTCTACACTCTCAGTCCTGACTGTAAACCCCAGGAGTGTCTCTACACTCTCACTCCTGACTGTAAACCCCAGGAGTGTCTCTGCACTCTCAGTCCTGACTGTAAACCCTGGAGTGTCCTCTACACTCTCACGTCCGTGACTGTAAACCCCAGGAGAGTCTCTACACTCTCACTCCCTGACTGAAACCCCAGGAGTGTAGCTACACTCTCAGTCCTGACTGTAAACCCCGGAGTGTCTCCTACACTCTCACTCCTGACTGTAAAGCCCCAGGAGTGTCTCTAACTCCTCAGCTCCTGACTGTAAACCAAGAGTGTCTCTAAGCTCTCACTCCTGACTGTAAACCCCAGGAGTGTCTCTACACTCTCAGTCCTGACTGTAAACCCCAGGAGTGTCACTACACTCTCAGTCCTGACTGTAAGCCCCAGGACTGTCTCTACACTCTCAGTCCTGACTGTAAACACCTGGAGTGTCTCTACACTCTCAGTCTGGACTGTAAACCCCAGGAGTGTCTCTACACTCTCACTAGTGGCTGTAAACCCCGGAATTTCTCTACACTCTCACTCCTGACTGTAAACCCCAGGAGTGTCTCTACACTCTCACTCCTGACTGTAAACCCCAGGAGTGTCTCTACACTCTCACTCCTGACTGTAAACCCCAGGAGTGTCTCTACACTCTCAGTCCTGACTGTAAACCCCAGGAGTGTCTCTACACTCTCAGTCCTGACTGTAAACCCCAGGAGTGTCTCTACACTCTCACTCCTGACTGTAAACCCAGGAGTGTCTCTACACTCTCACTCCTGACTGTAAACCCCAGGAGTGTCTCTACACTCTCACTCCTGACTGTAAACCCCAGGAGTGTCTCTACACTCTCAGTCCTGACTGTAAACCCCAGGAGTGTCTCTACACTCTCACTCCTGACTGTAAACCCCAGGAGTGTCTCTACACTCTCAGTCCTGACTGTAAACCCAGGAGTGTCTCTACACTCTCACTCCTGACTGTAAACCCCAGGAGTGTCTCTACACTCTCAGTCCTGACTGTAAACCCCAGGAGTGTCTCTACACTCTCAGTCCTGACTGTAAACCCCAGGAGTGTCTCTACACTCTCACTCCAGACTGTAAACCCCAGGAGTGTCTCTACACTCTCAGTCCTGACTGTAAACCCCAGGAGTGTCTCTACACTCTCAGTCCAGACTGTAAACCCCAGGAGTGTCTCTACACTCTCAGTCCTGACTGTAAACCCCAGGAGTGTCTCTACACTCTCAGTCCTGACTGTAAACCCCAGGAGTGTCTCTACACTCTCAGTCCTGACTGTAAACCCCAGGAGTGTCTCTACACTCTCAGTCCTGTCTTTAAACCCCAGGAGTGTCTCTACACTCTCACTCCTGACTGTAAACCCCAGGAGTGTCTCTACACTCTCAGTCCTGAATCTAATCCCCAGGAGTGTCTCTACACTCTCGGTCCTGACTGTAAACCCAGGAGTGTCTCTACACTCTCAGTCCTGACTGTAAGCCCCAGGAGTGTCTCTACACTCTCACTCCTGACTGTAAACCCCAGGAGTGTCTCTACACTCTCACTCCTGACTGTAAACCCCAGGAGTGTCTCTACACTCTCAGTCCTGACTGTAAACCCCAGGAGTGTCTCTACACTCTCTATCCTGACTGTAAACCCCAGGAGTGTCTCTACACTCTCAAAGTTGACTGTAATCCCAACGAGTGTCTTTAATTTCTCATTCCTGACTGTAATACCCTGGAGTGTCTCTACACTCTCAGTCCTGGCTGAGAACCCCAGGAGTGTCTCTACACTCTCACTCCTGACTGTAAAACCTAGGAGTGTCTCTACACTCTCAGCCCTGACTGTAAACCCCAGGAGTGTCTCTCCTCTCTCACTCCTGACTGTAAACCCCAGGAGTGTCTCTACACTCTCAGTCCTGTCTGTAAACCCCAGGAGTGTCTCTACACTCTCACTCCTGACTGTAAACCCCAGGAGTGTCTCTACACTCTCAGTCCTGACTGTAAACCCCAGGAGTGTCTCTACACTCTCAGTCCTGACTGTAAACCCCAGGAGTGTCTCTACACTCTCACTCCTGACTGTAAACCCCAGGAGTGTCTCTACACTCTCAGTCCTGACTGTAAACCCCAGGAGTGTCTCTACACTCTCACTCCTGACTGTAAACCCCAGGAGTGTCTCTACACTCTCACTCCTGACTGTAAACCCCAGGAGTGTCTCTACACTCTCAGTCCTGACTGTAAACCCCAGGAGTGTCTCTACACTCTCACTCCTGACTGTAAACCCCAGGAGTGTCTCTACACTCTCACTCCTAACTGTAAATCCCAGGAGTGACTCTACACTCTCACTCCTGACTGTAAACCCCAGGAGTGTCTCTACACTCTCAGTCCTGACTGTAAACCCCAGGAGTGTCTCTACACTCTCAGTCCTGACTGTGAACCCCAGGAGTGTCTCTACACTCTCACTCCTGACTGTAAACCCCAGGATTGTCTCTACACTCTCAGTCCTGACTGTAAACCCCAGGAGTGTCTCTACACTCTCACTCCTGACTGTAAGCCCCAGGACTGTCTCTACACTCTCAGACTTGACTGTAAACCCCAGTAGTGTCTCTACACTCTCGCTCCTGACTGTAAACCCCAGGAGTGTCTCTACATTCTCAGTACTGACTGTAAACCCCAGGAGTGTCTCTACACTCTCACTCCTGACGGTAAACCCCAGGAGTGTCTCTACACTCTCAGTCCTGACTGTAAACCCCAGGAGTGTCTCTACACTCTCACTCCTGACTGCTAACCCCAGGAGTGTCTCTACACTCTCAGTCCTGACTGTAAACCCAAGGATTGACACTACAATCTCACTCCTGACTGTACACCCCAGGAGTGCCTCTACACTCTCAGTCCTGACCTCAACCCCTGGAGTGTCTCTACACTCTCACTTCTGACTGTAAACCCCAGGAGTGTCTCTACACTCTCACTCCTGACTGTAAACCCCAGGAGTGTCTCTACACTCTCAGTCCTGACTGTAAACCCCAGGAGTGTCTCTACACTCTCACTCCTGACTGTAAACCCCAGGAGTGTCTCTACACTCTCACTCCTGACTGTAAACCCCAGGAGTGTCTCTACACTCTCACTCCTGACTGTAAACCCCAGGAGTGTCTCTACACTCTCACTCCTGACTGTAAACCCCAGGAGTGTCTCTACACTCTCAGTCCTGACTGTAAACCCCAGGAGTGTCTCTACACTCTCACTCCTGACTGTAAACCCCAGGAGTGTCTCTACACTCTCACTCCTGACTGTAAACCCCAGGAGTGTCTCTACACTCTCAGTCCTGACTGTAAACCCCAGGAGTGTCTCTACACTCTCACTCCTGATTATAAACCCCAGGAGTGTCTCTACACTCTCACTCCTGATTATTAACCCAGGAATGTCTCTACACTCTCACTCCTGACTGTAAACCCGAGGAGTGTCTCTACACTCTCACTCCTGACTGTAAACCCCAGGAGTGTCTCTACACTCTCACTCCTGACTGTAAACCCCAGGAGTGTCTCTAAACTGTCACTACTGGCTGTAAACCCCAAGAGTGTCTCTACACTCTCAGTCCTGACTGTAAACCCCAGGAGTGTCTCTACACTCTCAGTCCTGACTGTAAACCCCAAGAGTGTCTCTACACTCTCACTCCTGACTGGAACCACAGGAGTGTCTCTACACTCTCAGTCCTGACTGTAAACCCAAGAGTGTCTCGACACTCCCACTCCTGACTGTAAACCCAGAAGTGTCTCTACACTCTCACTCCTGACTGTAAACCCCAGGAGTGTCCCTACACTCTCACTCCTGACTGTATACTCCAGGAGTGTCTCTACACTCTCAGTCCTGACTGTAAACCCAGGAGTGCCTCTAAACTCTCAGTCCTGGCTGTAAACCCCAGGCTTGCCTCAACACTCTCAGTCCTGACTGTAAACCCCAGGAGTGTCTCTAAACTCTCAGTCCTGACTGTAAACCCAGGGCTGTCTCTACACTCTCAGTCCTGACTGTAATCCCCAGGAGTGTCTCTACACTCTCACTCCTGACTGTAAACCCAGGAGTGTCTCTACACTCTCACTCCTGGCTGTAAACCCCAGGAGTGTCTCTACACTCTCACTCCTGGCTGTAAACCCCAGGAGTGTCTCTACACTCTCACTCCTGACTGTAAACCCCAGGAGTGTCCTACACTCTCAGTCCTGACTGTAAACCCAGGAGTGTCTCTACACTCTCACTCCTGACTGTAAACCCCAGGAGTGTCTCTACACTCTCAGTCCTGACTGTAAACCCCAGGAGTGTCTCTACACTCTCAGTCCTGACTGTAAACCCCAGGAGTGTCTCTACACTCTCAGTCCTGACTGTAAACCCCAGGAGTGTCTCTACACTCTCACTCCTGACTGTAAACCCCAGGAGTGTCTCTACACTCTCAGTCCTGACTGTAAACCCAGGAGTGTCTCTACACTCTCACTCCTGACTGTAAACCCCAGGAGTGTCTCTACACTCTCAGTCCTGACTGTAAACCCCAGGAGTGTCTCTACACTCTCAGTCCTGACTGTAAACCCCAGGAGTGTCTCTACACTCTCACTCCTGACTGTAAACCGCAGCAGTGTCTCTACACTCTGCATCCTAGCTGTAAACCCCAGGAGATCCTCTACACTCTCAGTCCTGGCTGTAAACCCCAGGAGTGTCTCTTCACTCTCACTCCTGACTGTAAACCCCAGGAGTGTCTCTACACTCTCACTCCTGACTGTAAACCTCTGCAGTGTCTCTACACTCTCACTCCTGACTGTAAACCCCAGGAGTGTCTCTACACTCTCAGTCCTGACTGTAAACCCCAGGAGTGTCTCTACACTCTCAGTCCTGACGTTAAACCCCAGGAGTGTCTCTACACTCTCACTCCTGACTGTAAACCCCAGGAGTGTCTCTACACTCTCAGTGCTGACAGTAAACCCAGGAGTGTCTCTACACTCTCACTCCTGACTGTAAACCCCAGGAGTGTCTCTACACTCTCACTCCTGACTGTAAACCCCAGGAGAATCTCCACACTCTCAATCCTGACTGTAAAACCCTAGGAGTGTCTCTACACTCTCACTCCTGACTGTAAACCCCAGGAGTGTCTCTACACTCTCACTCCTGACTGTAAACCCCAGGAGTGTCTCTACACTCTCAGTCCTGACTGTAAACCCCAGGAGTGTCTCTACACTCTCACTCCTGACTGTAAACCCCAGGAGTGTCTCTACACTCTCAGTCCTGTCTTGAAACCCCAGGAGTGTCACTACACTCTGACTCCTGACTGTAAACCCCAGGAGTGTCTCTACACTCTCACTCCTGACTGTAAACCCCAGGAGTGTCTCTACACTCTCAGTCCTGCCTGTAAACCCCAGGAGTGTCTCTACACTCTCAGTCCTGACTGTAAACCCCAGGAGTGTCTCTACACTCTCAGTCCTGACTGTAAACCCCAGGAGTGTCTCTACACTCTCACTCCTGACTGTAAACCCCAGGAGTGTCTCTACACTCTCAGTCCTGCCTGTAAACCCCAGGAGTGTCTCTACACTCTCAGTCCTGCCTGTAAACCCCAGAAGTCTCTCTACACTCTCACTCCTGACTGTAAACCCCAGGAGTGTCTCTACACTCTCAGTCCTGCCTGTAAACCCCAGGAGTGTCTCTACACTCTCACTCCTGACTGTAAACCCCAGGAGTGTCTCTACACTCTCACTCCTGACTGTAAACCCCAGGAGTGTCTCTACACTCTCAGTCCTGACTGTAAACCCCAGGAGTGTCTCTACACTCTCACTCCTGGCTGCAAGCCCAAGGAGTGTCTCTACACTCTCACTCCTGACTGTAAACCCCAGGAGTGTCTCTACACTCTCACTCCTGACTGTAAACCCCAGGAGTGTCTCTACACTCTCACTCCTGACTGTAAACCCCAGGAGTGTCTCTACACTCTCACTCCTGACTGTAAACCCCAGGAGTGTCTCTACACTCTCACTCCTGACTGTAAACCCCAGGAGTGTCTCTACACTCTCAGTCCTGACTGTAAACCCCAGGAGTGTCTCTACACTCTCACTCCTGACTGTAAACCCCAGGAGTGTCTCTACACTCTCAGTCCTGACTGTAAACCCCAGGAGTGTCTCTACACTCTCACTCCTGACTGTAAACCCCAGGAGTGTCTCTACTCTCACTCCTGGCTGTAAACCCCAGGAGTGTCTCTACACTCTCACTCCTGACTGTAAACCCCAGGAGTGTCTCTACACTCTCAGTCCTGACTGTAAACCCCAGGAGTGTCTCTACACTCTCAGTCTGACTGTAAACCCCAGGAGTGTCTCTACACTCTCAGTCCTGACTGTAAACCCCAGGAGTGTCTCTACACTCTCAGTCCTGACTGTAAACCCCAGGATTGTCTCTACACTCTCACTCCTGACTGTAAACCCCAGGAGTGTCTCTACACTCTCAGCCTTGGCTGTGAACCCCAGGAGTGTCTCTACACTCTCGGTCTGACTGTAAACCCCAGGAGTGTCTCTACACTCTCACTCCTGACTGTAAACCCCAGGAGTGTCTCTACACTCTCAGTCCTGACTGTAAACCCCAGGAGTGTCTCTACACTCTCACTCCTGACTGTAAACCCCAGGAGTGTCTCTACACTCTCAGTCCTGACTGTAAACCCCAGGAGTGTCTCTACACTCTCACTCCTGACTGTAAACCCCAGGAGTGTCTCTACACTCTCAGTCCTGACTGTAAACCCCAGGAGTGTCTCTACACTCTCAGTCCTGACTGTAAACCCCAGGAGTGTCTCTACACTCTCACTCCTGACTGTAAACCCCAGGAGTGTCTCTACACTCTCACTCCTGACTGTAAACCCCAGGAGTGTCTCTACACTCTCACTCCTGACTGTAAACCCCAGGAGTGTCTCTACACTCTCACTCCTGACTGTAAACCCCAGGAGTGTCTCTACACTCTCACTCCTGACTGTAAACCCCAGGAGTGTCTCTACACTCTCACTCCTGAATGTAAACACCAGGAGTGTCTCTACACTCTCACTCCTGACTGTAAACCCCAGGAGTGTCTCTACACTCTCAGCCCTGACTGTAAACCCCAGGAGTGTCTCTACACTCTCACTCCTGACTGTAAACCCAAGGAGAGTCTCTACACTCTCAGTCCTGACTGTAAATCAAGGAGTGTCTCTACACTCTCAGTCCTGGCTTTAAATCCCTGGAGTGTCTCTACACTCTCACTCTGGCTGTAAACCTCAGAAGTGTCTCTACTTTCTCACTCCTGACTGTAAACCCCAGGAGTGTCTCTACACTCTCACTCCTGACTGTAAACCGCAGGAGTGTCTCTACACTCTCAGTCCTGACTGTGAACCCCAGGAGTGTCTCTACACTCTCACTCCTGACTGTAAACCCCAGGAGTGTCCCTACACTCTCTGTGCTGACTGTAAACCCCAGGAGTGTCACTACACTCTCAGTCCTGACTGTAAACCCCAGGAGTGTCTCTACACTCTCAGTCCTGAATGTAAACCCCAGGAGTGTCTCTACACTCTCACTCCTGACTGTAAAAACCCAGGAGTGTATCTGCTCTCTCACTCCTGACTGTAAACCCCAGGAGTGTCCCTACACTCTCAGTCCTGACTGTAAACCCCAGGAGTGTCGCTACACTCTCAGTCCTGATTGTAAACCCCAGGAGAGCCCCTACACTCTCAGTCCTGGCTGTAAACACCAGGAGTGTCCCTACACTCTCAGTCTGAATGTAAACCCCAGGAGTGTCCCTACACTCTCAGTCCTGACTGTAAACACCAGGAGTGTCCCTACACTCTCAGTCCTGACTGTAAACCCCAGGAGTGTCCCTACACTCTCAGTCCTGACCTTAAACCCCAGAGGAGTCTACACTCTCAGTCCTTGACTGTAAACCCCAGGAGTGTCTCTACACTCTCTGTGCTGACTGTAAACCCCAGGAGTGTCTCCACTCTCACTTCTGACTGTAAACCCCAGGAGTGTCTCTACACTCCTCTCTCCTGACTGTAAACCCCAGGATTGACTCTACACTCTCAGTCCTGACTGTAAACCCCAGGAGTGTCTCTACTCTCTCAGTCCTGACTGTAAACCCCAGGAGTGTCTCTACACTCTCAGTCCTGACTGTAAACCCAAGAGCGTCTCTGCTCCTCACTCCTGACTTAAACCCCAGGAGTGTCTCTACACTCTCACTCCTGACTGTAAACCCCAGGAGTGTCTCTACACTCTCAGTCCTGACTGTAAACCCCAGGAGTGTCTCTACACTCTCAGTCCTGACTGTAAACCCCTGGAGTGTCTCTACACTCTCACTCCTGACTGTAAACCCCAGGAGTGTCTCTACACTCACAGTCCTGACTGTAAACCCCAGGAGTGTCTCTACACTCTCAGTCCTGACTGTAAACCCCAGAGTGTCTCTACACTCTCAGTCCTGACTGTAAACCCCAGGAGTGTCTATACTCGCTCACTCCTGACTGTAAACCCCAGGAGTGTCTCTACCCTCTCAGTCCTGACTGTAAACCCCAGGAGTGTCTCTACACTCTCAGTCCTGGTGGTAAACCCCAGGAGTGTCTCTACACTCTCACTCCTGACTGTAAACCCCAGGAGTGTCTCTACACTCTCACTCCTGACTGTAAACCCCAGGAGTGTCTCTACACTCTCAGTCCTGACTGTAAACCCCAGGAGTGTCTCTACACTCTCACTCCTGACTGTAAACCCCAGGAGTGTCTCTACACTCTCACTCCTGACTGTAAACCCCAGGAGTGTCTCTACACTCTCACTCCTGACTGTAAACCCCAGGAGTGTCTCTACACTCTCAGTCCTGACTGTAAACCCCAGGAGTGTCTCTACACTCTCAGTCCTGACTGTAAACCCCAGGAGTGTCTCTACACTCTCAGTCCTGACTGTAAACCCCAGGAGTGTCTCTACACTCTCACTCCTGACTGTAAACCCCAGGAGTGTCTCTACACTCTCACTCCTGACTGTAAACCCCAGGAGTGTCTCTACACTCTCACTCCTGACTGTAAACCCCAGGAGTGTCTCTACACTCTCACTCCTGACTGTAAACCCCAGGAGTGTCTCTACACTCTCACTCCTGGCTGTAAACCCCAGGAGTGTCTCTACACTCTCAGTCCTGACTGTAAACCCCAGGAGTGTCTCTACACTCTCAATCCTGACTGTAAACCCCAGGAGTGTCTTTACACTCTCAGTCCTGACTTAAACCCAGGAGTGTCTCTCCACTCTCACTCCTGACCTTAAACCCAGGAGTGTCTCTACACTCTCTGTCCTGACTGTAAACCCCAGGAGTGCATCAACACTCTCACTCCTGACTGTAAACCCCAGGAGTGTCTCTACACTCTCAGTCCTGACTGTGAACCCCAGGAGTGTCTCTACACTCTCGGTCTGACTGTAAACCCCAGGAGTGTCTCTACACTCTCAGTCCTGACTGTAATCCGCAGGAGTGTCTCTACACTCTCGGTCCTGACTGTAAACCCCAGGAGTGTCTCTACACTCTCAGTCCTGACTGTAAACCCCAGGAGTGTCCCTACACTCTCAGTCCTGACTGTAAACCCCAGGAGTGTCCTACACTCTCAGTCCTGACTGTAAACCCCAGGAGTGTCTCTACACTCTCAGTCCTGACTGTAAACCCCAGGAGTGTCTCTACACTCTCAGTCCTGACTGTAAACCCCAGGAGTGTCTCTACACTCTCAGTCCTGACTGTAAACCCCAGGAGTGTCTCTACACTCTCAGTCCTGACTGTAAACCCCAGGAGTGTCTCTACACTCTCACTCCTGACTGTAAACCCCAGGAGTGTCTCTACACTCTCAGTCCTGACTGTAAACCCCAGGAGTGTCTCTACACTCTCACTCCTGACTGTAAACCCCAGGAGTGTCTCTACACTCTCACTCCTGACTGTAAACCCCAGGAGTGTCTCTACACTCTCACTCCTGACTGTAAACCCCAGGAGTGTCTCTACACTCTCAGTCCTGACTGTAAACCCCAGGAGTGTCCCTACACTCTCACTCCTGACTGTAAACCCCAGGAGTGTCTATACTCTCACACTCCTGACTGTAAACCCCAGGAGTGTCTCTACACTCTCACTCCTGATTGCAAACCCCAGGAGTGTCTCTACACTCTCACTCCTGACTGTAAACCCCAGGAGTGTCTCTACACTCTCAGTCCTGACTGTAAACCCCAGAAGTGTCTCTACACTCTCACTCCTGAAATAAACCCCAGGAGTGTCTCTACTCTCTCACTCCTGACTGTAAACCCCAGGAGTGTCTCTACACTCTCAGTCCTGACTGTAAACCCCAGGAGTGTCTCTTAAGTCTCAGACCTGGCTGTAAACCCCAGGAGTGTCTCTACTCTCTCACTCCTGACTGTAAACCCCAGGAGTGTCTCTACACTCTCACTCCTGACTGTAAACCCCAGGAGTGTCTCTACACTCTCACTCCTGACTGTAAACCCCAGGAGTGTCTCTACTCTCTCACTCCTGACTGTAAACCCCAGGAGTGTCTCTACACTCTCACTCCTGACTGTAAACCCCAGGAGTGTCTCTACACTCTCACTCCTGGATGTAAACCCCAGGAGTGCCTCTACACTCTCAGTCCTGACTGTAAACCCCAGGAGTGTCTCTACACTCTCACTCCTGAATGTAAACCCCAGGAGTGTCTCTACTCTCTCACTCCTGACTGTAAACCCCAGGAGTGTCTCTACACTCTCACTCCTGACTGTAAACCCCAGGAGTGTCTGTACACTCTCACTCCTGTCTGTAAACCCCAGGAGTGTCTCTACACTCTCTTTTCTGGCTGAAAACCCAGGGAGTGTCTCTACACTCTCAGTCCTGACTGTAAACCCCAGGAGAGTCTCTACACTCTCACTCCTGACTGTAAACCCCAGGAGTGTCTCTACACTCTCACTCCTGACTGTAAACCCCAGGAGTGTCTCTACAAGCTCAGTCCTGACTGTAAACAGCAGCAGTGTCTCTACACTCTCACTCCTAGCTGTAAACCCCAGGAGTGCCACTACACTCTCAGTCCCTGCTGTAAACCCCAGGAGTGTCTCTACACTCTCAGTCCTGACTGTAACCCCAGGAGTGTCTCTATCACTCTCAGTCCTGACTGTAAACCCCTGGAGTGTCTCTACTCTCTCACTTCTGACTGTAAACCCCAGGAGTGTCTCTACACTCTCACTCCTGACTGTAAACCCAAGGAGTGTCTCTACACTCTCAGTCCTGACTGTAAACCCCAGGAGTGTCTTTATACTCTCACTCTGGCTGGAAACCTCAGAAGTGTCTCTACACTCTCAGTCCTGACTGTAAACCCAGGAGTGTCTCTACACTCTCAGTCCTGACTGTAAACCCCAGGAGTGTCTCTACACTCTCACTCCTGACTGTAAACCCCAGGAGTGTCTCTACACTCTCACTCCTGACTGTAAACCCCAGGAGTGTCTCTACACTCTCACTCCTGATTGTAAACCCCAGGAGTGTCTCTACACTCTCACTCCTGACTGTAAACCCCAGGAGTGTCTCTACACTCTCAGTCCTCACTGTAAACACCAGGAGTGTCTCTACACTCTCACTCCTGGCTGTAAACCCCAGGAGTGTCTCTACACTCTCAGTCCTGACTGTAAACCCCAGGAGTGTCTCTACACTCTCAGTCCTGACTGTAATCCCCAGGAGTGCCCCTACACTCTCAGTCCAACTTTAAACCCCAGGAGAGTCTCTACACTCTCAGTCCGGACTGTAAACCCCAGGAGTGTCTCTACACTCTCAGTCCTGATTGTAAACCCCAGGAGTGTCTCTACACTCACAGTCCTGGCTGTAAACCCCAGGAGTGTCTCTACACACTCACTCCTGGCTGGAAACCTCAGGATTGTCTCAAATCTCCCACTCCTGACTGTAAACCCCTGGCGTGACTCTACACTCTCACTCCTGACTGTAAACCCCAGGAGTGTCTCTACAATCTCAGTCCTGACTGTAAATCCCCGGACTGTCTCTACAATCTCAGTCCTGACTGTAAACCCCAGGAGTGTCTCTACACTCTCAGTCCTGACTGTAAACCCCAGGAGTGTCTCTACACTCTCAGTCCTGACTGTAAACCCCAGGAGTGTCTCTACACTCTCAGTCCTGACTGTAAACCCCAGGAGTGTCTCTACACTCTCACTCCTGACTGTAAACCCCAGGAGTGTCTCTACACTCTCACTCCTGACTGTAAACCCCAGGAGTGTCTCTACACTCTCAGTCCTGACTGTAAACCCCAGGAGTGTCTCTACACTCTCACTCCTGGCTGTAAACCCCAGGAGTGTCTCTACAAGCTACGTCCTGACTGTAAACCCCAGGAGTGTCTCTATACTCTCACTCCTGACTGTAAACCCCAGGAGTGTCTCTACACTCTCACACCAGGCTGTAAACCCCAGGAGTGTCTCTACACTCTCAGTCCTGACTGTAAACCCCAGGAGTGTCTCTACACTCTCACTCCTGACTGTAAACCCCAGGAGTGTCTCTACACTCTCAGTCCTGACTGTAAACCCCAGGAGTGTCTCTACACTCTCAGTCCTGACTGTAAACCCCAGGAGTGTCTCTACACTCTCACTCCTGACTGTAAACCCCAGGAGTGTCTCTACACTCTCAGTCCTGACTGTAAACCCAGGAGTGTCTCTACACTCTCACTCCTGGACTGTAAACCCCAGGAGTGTCTCTACTCTCTCAGTCCTGACTGTAACCCAGGAGTGTCTCTACTCTCTCACTCTGACTGTAAACCCCAGGAGTGTCTCTACACTCTCACTCCTGACTGTAAACCCCAGGAGTGTCTATACACTCTCAGTCCAGACTGTATAACCCAGGAGTTGCTCTACACTCTCACTCCTGACTGTAAACCCCAGGAGTGTCTCTACACTCTCAGTCCTGGCTGTAAACCCCAGGAGTGTCTCTACACTCTCAGTCCTGACTGTAAACCCCAGGAGTGTCTCTACACTCTCATCCTGACTGTAAACCCCAGGAGTGTCTCTACACTCTCACTCCTGACTGTAAACCCCAGGAGTGTCTCTACACTCTCAGTCCTGACTGTAAACCCCAGGAGTGTCTCTACACTCTCAGTCCTGACTGTAAACCCCAGGAGTGTCTCTACACTCTCAGTCCTGACTGTAAACCCCAGGAGTGTCTCTACACTCTCAGTCCTGACTGTAAACCCCAGGAGTGTCTCTACACTCTCAGTCCTGACTGTAAACCCCAGGAGTGTCTCTACACTCTCACTCCTGACTGTAAACCCCAGGAGTGTCTCTACACTCTCACTCCTGGATGTAAACCCCAGGAGTGTCTCTACACTCTCGGTCTGACTATAATACCCAGGAGTGTCTCTACACTCTCAGTCCTGACTGTAAGACCCAGGATTGTCTCTACACTCTCAGTCCTGAATGTAAACCCCAGGAGTGTCTCTACACTCTCACTCCTGACTGTAAACCCCAGGAGTGTCTCTACACTCTCAGTCCTGACTGTAAACCCCAGGAGTGTCTCTACACTCTCACTCCTGACTGTAAACCCCAGGAGTGTCTCTACACTCTCACTCCTGACTGTAAACCCCAGGAGTGTCTCTACACTCTCAGTCCTGACTGTAAACCCCAGGAGTGTCTCTACACTCTCACTCCTGACTGTAAACCCCAGGAGTGTCTCTACACTCTCACTCCTGACTGTAAACCCCAGGAGTGTCTCTACACTCTCAGTCCTGACTGTAAACCCCAGGAGTGTCTCTACACTCTCACTCCTGACTGTAAACCCCAGGAGTGTCTCTACACTCTCACTCCTGACTGTAAACCCCAGGAGTGTCTCTACACTCTCACTCCTGACTGTAAACCCCAGGAGTGTCTCTACACTCTCACTCCTGACTGTAAACCCCAGGAGAGTCTCTACACTCTCACTCCTGACTGTAAACCCCAGGAGTGTCTCTACACTCTCACTCCTGACTGTAAACCCAAGGAGTGTCTCTACACTCACACTCCTGACTGTAAACCCCCAGGAGTGTCTCTACACTCTCAGTCCTGACTGTAAACCCCAGGAGTGTCCTACACTCTCAGTCCTGACTGTAAACCCCAGGAGTGTCTCTACACTCTCACTCCTGACTGTAAACCCCAGGAGTGTCTCTACACTCTCACTCCTGACTGTAAACCCCAGGAGTGTCTCTACACTCTCACTCCTGACTGTAAACCCCAGGAGTGTCTCTACACTCTCACTCCTGACTGTAAACCCCAGGAGTGTCTCTACACTCTCACTCCTGACTGTGAACCCAGGAGTGTCTCTACACTCTCACTCCTGACTGTAAACCCCAGGAGTGTCTCTACACTCTCAGTCCTGACTGTAAACCCCAGGAGTGTCTCTACACTCTCACTCCTGACTGTAAACCCCAGGAGTGTCTCTACACTCTCACTCCTGACTGTAAACCCAGGAGTGTCTCTACACTCTCACTCCTGACTGTAAACCCCAGGAGTGTCTCTACACTCTCAGTCCTGCTGTAAACCCCAGGAGTGTCTCTACACTCTCACTCCTGACTGTAAACCCCAGGAGTGTCTCTACACTCTCAGTCCTGACTGTAAACCCCAGGAGTGTCTCTAAACTCTCACTCCTGGCTGTAAACCCCAGGAGTGTCTCTACAAGCTACGTCCTGACTGTAAACCCCAGGAGTGTCTCTATACTCTCACTCCTGACTGTAAACCCCAGGAGTGGCTCTACACTCTCACACCAGGCTGTAAACCCCAGGAGTGTCTGTACAGTCTCGCTCCTGACTGTAAACCCCAGGAGTGTCTCTACACTCTCAGTCCTGACTGTAAACCCCAGGAGTGTCTCTACACTCTCAGTCCTGACTGTAAACCCCAGGAGTGTCTCTACACTCTCACTCCTGACTGTAAACCCCAGGAGTGTCTCTACACTCTCACTCCTGACTGTAAACCCCAGGAGTGTCCCTACACTCTCAGTCCTGACTGTAAACCCCAGGAGTGTCTCTACACTCTCACTCTGTCTGTAAACCCCAGGAGTGTCTCTACACTCTCACTCCTGACTGTAAACCCCAGGAGTGTCTCTACACTCTCAGTCCTGTCTGTAAACCCCAGGAGTGTCTCTACACTCTCACTCCTGACTGTAAACCCCAGGAGTGTCTCTACACTCTCACTACTGGCTGTAAACCCCAGGAGTGTCTCTACACTCTCACTCCTGACTGTAAACCCCAGGAGTGTCTCTACACTCTCACTCCTGACTGTAAACCCCAGGAGTGTCTCTACACTCTCAGTCCTGACTGTAAACCCCAGGAGTGTCTCTACACTCTCAGTCCTGACTGTAAACCCCAGGAGTGTCTCTACACTCTCAGTCCTGACTGTAAACCCCAGGAGTGTCTCTACACTCTCAGTCCTGCTGTAAACCCCAGGAGTGTCTCTACACTCTCAGTCCTGACTGTAAACCCCAGGAGTGTCTCTACACTCTCACTCCTGACTGTAAACCCCAGGAGTGTCTCTACACTCTCACTCCTGACTGTAAACCCCAGGAGTGTCTCTACACTCTCACTCCTGACTGTAAACCCCAGGAGTGTCTCTACACTCTCACTCCTGACTGTAATCCCCAGGAGTGTCTCTACACTCTCACTCCTGACTGTAAACCCCAGGAGTGTCTCTACACTCTCAGTCCTGACTGTAAACCCCAGGAGTGTCTCTACACTCTCAGTGCTGACTGTAAACCCCAGGAGTGTCTCTATGCTCTCAGTCCTGACTGTAATCCCCAGGAGTGTCTCTACACTCTCAGTCCTGACTGTAAACCCAGGAGTGTCTCTACACTCTCACTCCTGACTGTAAACCCCAGGAGTGTCTCTACACTCTCAGTCCTGACTGTAAACCCCAGGAGTGTCTCTACACTCTCACTCCTGACTGTAAACCCCAGGAGTGTCTCTACACTCTCAGTCCTGACTGTAAACCCCAGGAGTGTCTCTACACTCTCAGTCCTGACTGTAAACCCCAGGAGTGTCTCTACACTCTCACTCCTGACTGTAAACCCCAGGAGTGTCTCTACACTCTCAGTCCTGACTGTAAACCCCAGGAGTGTCTCTACACTCTCACTCCTGACTGTAAACCCCAGGAGTGTCTCTACACTCTCACTCCTGACTGTAAACCCCAGGAGTGTCTCTACACTCTCACTCCTGACTGTAAACCCCAGGAGTGTCTCTACACTCTCAGTCCTGACTGTAAACCCCAGGAGTGTCTCTACACTCTCTGCCCTGACTGTAAACCCCAGGAGTGTCTCTACACTCTCAGTCCTGACTGTAAACCCCAGGAGTGTCTCTACACTCTCACTCCTGACTGTAAACCCCAGGAGTGTCTCTACACTCTCACTCCTGACTGTAAACCCCAGGAGTGTCTCTACACTCTCACTCCTGACTGTAAAACCCAGGAGTGTCTCTACACTCTCACTCCTGACTGTAAACCCCAGGAGTGTCTCTACACTCTCAGTCCTGACTGTAAACCCCAGGAGTGTCTCTACACTCTCACTCCTGCCTGTAAACCCCAGGAGTGTCTCTACACTCTCACTCCTGACTGTAAACCCCAGGAGTGTCTCTACACTCTCAGTCCTGACTGTAAACCCAGGAGTGTCTCTACACTCTCACTCCTGACTGTAAACCCCAGGAGTGTCTCTACACTCTCACTCCTGACTGTAAACCCCAGGAGTGTCTCTACACTCTCAGTCCTGACTGTAAACCCCAGGAGTGTCTCTACACTCTCACTCCTGACTGTAAACCCCAGGAGTGTCTCTACACTCTCAGTCCTGACTGTAAACCCCAGGAGTGTCTCTACACTCTCAGTCCTGACTGTAAACCCCAGGAGTGTCTCTACACTCTCAGTCCTGACTGTAAACCCCAGGAGTGTCTCTACACTCTCACTCCTGACTGTAAACCCCAGGAGTGTCTCTACACTCTCACTCCTGACTGTAAACCCCAGGAGTGTCTCTACACTCTCAGTCCTGACTGTAAACCCCAGGAGTGTCTCTACACTCTCAGTCCTGACTGTAAACCCCAGGAGTGTCTCTACACTCTCAGTCCTGACTGTAAACCCCAGGAGTGTCCCTACACTCTCAGTCCTGACTGTAAACCCCAGGAGTGTCCCTACACTCTCAGTCCTGACTGTAAACCCCTGGAGTGTCCCTACACTCTCAGTCCTGACTGTAAACCCCAGGAGTGGTCTCTACACTCTCAGTCCTGAATGTAAACCCAGGAGTGTCCCTACACTCTCAGTCCTGACTGTAAACCCCAGGAGTGTCTCTACACTCTCAGTCCTGACCTTAAACCCCAGGAGTGTCTATACACTCTCAGTCCAGACCTGTAAACCCAGGAGTGTGTCACCACTCTCACTCCTGACTGTAAACCCCAGGAGTGTCTCTACACTCTAAGTCATGCCTGTAAACCCCAGGAGTGTCTCTAGACTCTCAGTCCTGACTGTAAACCCCAGGAGTGTCTCTACACTCTCAGTCCTGACTGTAAACCCCAGGAGTGTCTCTACACTCTCACTCCTGACTGTAAACCCCAGGAGTGTCTCTACACTCTCACACCTGACTGTAAACCCCAGGAGTGTCTCTACACTCTCAGTCCTGACTGTAAACCCCAGGAGTGTCACTACACTATCAGTCCTGACTGTAAACCCCAGGAGTGTCTCTACACTCTCACTCCTGACTGTAAACCCCAGGAGTGTCTCTACACTCTCACTTCTGGCTGTAAACCCCAGGAGTGTCTCTACTCTCTCACTCCTGACTGTAAAACCCAAGAGTGTCTCTATATTCTCTTTTCTGGCTGTAAACCCCAGGAGTGTCTCTACACTCTCAGTCCTGACTGTAAACCCCCAGGAGTGTCTCTACACTCTCAGTCCTGACTGTAAACCCCAGGAGTGTCTCTACACTCTCAGTCGTGACTGTAAACCCCAGGAGTGTCTCTACACTCTCAGTCCTGACTGTAAACCCCAGGAGTGTCTCTACACTCTCACTCCTGACTGTAAACCCCAGGAGTGTCTCTACACTCTCACTCCTGACTGTAAACCCCAGGAGTGTCTCTACACTCTCACTCCTGACTGTAAACCCCAGGAGTGTCTCTACACTCTCACTCCTGACTGTAAACCCCAGGAGTGTCTCTACACTCTCACTCCTGAATGTAAACCCCAGGAGTGTCTCTACACTCTCACTCCTGACTGTAAACCCCAGGAGTGTCTCTACACTCTCACTCCTGACTGTAAACCCCAGGAGTGTCTCTACACTCTCACTCCTGACTGTAAACCCCAGGAGTGTCTCTACACTCTCACTCCTGACTGTAAACCCCAGGAGTGTCTCTACACTCTCACTCCTGACTGTAAACCCCAGGAGTGTCTCTACACTCTCAGTCCTGACTGTAAACCCCAGGAGTGTCTCTACACTCTCACTCCTGACTGTAAACCCCAGGAGTGTCTCTACACTCTCACTCCTGACTGTAAACCCCAGGAGTGTCTCTACACTCTCACTCCTGACTGTAAACCCCAGGAGTGTCTCTACACTCTCACTCCTGACTGTAAACCCCAGGAGTGTCTCTACACTCTCACTCCTGACTGTAAACCCCAGGAGTGTCTCTACACTCTCACTCCTGACTGTAAACCCCAGGAGTGTCTCTAAACTCTCACTCCTGACTGTAAACCCCAGGAGTGTCTCTACACTCTCACTCCTGACTGTAAACCACAGGAATGTCTCTACACTCTCACTCCTGACTGTAAACCCCAGGAGTGTCTCTGCACTCTCACTCCTGACTGTAAACCCCAGGAGTGTCTCTACACTCTCATTCCTGAAAGTAAACCCCAGGAGTGTCTCTACACTCTCACTCCTGACTGTAAACCCCAGGAGTGTCTCTACACTCTCAGTCCTGGCTGTAAACCCCAGGAGTGTCTCTACTCTCTCACTCCTGGCTGAAAACCCCAGGAGTGTCTCTACACTCTCAGTCCTGACTGTAAACCCCAGGAGTGTCTCTACACTCTCAGTCCTGACTGTAAACCCCAGGAGTGTCTCTACACTCTCACTCCTGACTGTAAACCCCAGGAGTGTCTCTACACTCTCACTCCTGACTGTAAACTCCAGGAGTGTCTCTACACTCTCAGTCCTGACTGTAAACCCCAGGAGTGTCTCTACACTCTCAGTCCTGACTGTAAACCCCAGGAGTGTCTCTACACTCTCACTCCTGACTGTAAACCCCAGGAGTGTCTCTACACTCTCAGTCCTGACTGTAAACCCCAGGAGTGTCTCTACACTCTCAGTCCTGACTGTAAACCCCAGGAGTGTCTCTACACTCTCAGTCCTGACTGTAAACCCCAGGAGTGTCTCTACACTCTCACTCCTGACTGTAAACCCCAGGAGTGTCTCTAAACTCTCAGTCCTGGCGGTAAACCCCAGGAGTGTCTCTACA
Organism: Carcharodon carcharias; assembly: GCF_017639515.1. NCBI lineage: Eukaryota > Metazoa > Chordata > Chondrichthyes > Lamniformes > Lamnidae > Carcharodon > Carcharodon carcharias. The sequence continues at coordinate 2,863,435 of NC_054486.1, read as the reverse complement.
CTCTCAGTCCTGACTGTAAACCCCAGGAGTGTCTCTACACTCTCATACCTGACTGTAAACCCCTGCAGTGTCTATACACTCTCACTCCTGTCTGTAAACCCCAGGAGTGTCTCTACACTCTCTCTCCTGACTGTAAACCACAGGAGTTTCTCTGCTCTCTCACTCCTGGCTGTAAAACCCAAGTGTGTCTCTACACTCTCACTCCTGACGGTAAACCCCAGGAATATCTCTACAATCTCAGTCCTGACTGTAAAGCCCAGGAGTGTCTCTACACTCTCGGTCCTGACTGTAAACCCCAGGAGTGTCTCTACACTCTCAGCTCCTGGCTGTAAACCCCAGGAGTGTCTCTACATTCTCAGTCCTAAATGTAACCCCAGGAGTGCCTCTACACTCTCAGTACTGACTGTAATCCCCAGGAGTGTCTCTACACTCTCAGTCCTGACTGTAAACCCAAGGAGTGTCTCTACACTCTCTGTGCTGACTGTAAACCCCAGGAGTGTCTCTACACTCTCAATCCTGACTGTAAACCCCCAGGAGTGTCTCTACACTCTCAGTCCTGACTGTAAACCCCAGGAGTGTCTCTACACTCTCACTCCTGACTGTAAACCCCAGGAGTGTCTCTACACTCTCACTCCTGACTGTAAACCCCAGGAGTGTCTCTACACTCTCAGTCCTGACTGTAAACCCCAGGAGTGTCTCTACACTCTCACTCCTGACTGTAAACCCCAGGAGTGTCTCTACACTCTCACTCCTGACTGTAAACCCCAGGAGTGTCTCTACACTCTCACTCCTGATTGTAAACCCCAGGAGTGTCTCTACACTCTCACTCCTGACTGTAAACCCCAGGAGTGTCTCTACACTCTCACTCCTGCCTGTAAACCCCAGGAGTGTCTCTACACTCTCACTCCTGACTGTAAACCCCAGGAGTGTCTCTACACTCTCACTCCTGACTGTAAACCCCAGGAGTGTCTCTACACTCTCACTCCTGACTGTAAACCCCAGGAGTGTCTCTACACTCTCACTGCTGGCTGTAAACCCCAGGAGTGTCTCTACACTCTCACTCCTGCCTGTAAAACCCAGGAGTGTCTCTACACTCTCACTCCTGACTGTAAACCCCAGGAGTGTCTCTACACTCTCAGTCCTGACTGTAAACCCCAGGAGTGTCTCTACACTCTCAGTCCTGACTGTAAACGCCAGGAGTGTCTCTACACTCTCACTCCTGACTGTAAACGCCAGGAGTGTCTCTACACTCTCACTCCTGACTGTAAACCCCAGGAGTGTCTCTACACTCTCACTCCTGACCTGAAAACCCCAGGAGTGTCTCTACACTCTCAGTCCTGACTGTAAACCCCAGGAGTGTCTCTACACTCTCAGTCCTGACTGTAAACCCCAGGAGTGTCTCTACACTCTCAGTCCAGACTGTAAACCCCAGGAGTGTCTCTACACTCTCACTCCTGACTGTAAACCCCAGGAGTGTCTCTACACACTCAGTCCTGACTGTAAACCCCAGGAGTGTCTCTACACTCTCACTCCTGACTGTAAACCCCAGGAGTGTCTCTACACTCTCAGTCCTGACTGTAACCCCAGGAGTGTCTCTACACTCTCACTCCTGACTGTAAACCCCAGGAGTGTCTCTACACTCTCACTCCTGACTGTAAACCCCAGGAGTGTCTCTACACTCTCAGTCCTGACTGTAAACCCTAGAGTGTCTCTACACTCTCACTCCTGACTGTAAACCCCAGGAGTGTCTCTACACTCTCAGTCCTGACTGTAATCCCCAGGAGTGTCCCTACACTCTCAGTCTTGGATGTAAACCCCAGGAGTGTCTCTACACTCTCAGTCCTGACTGTAAACCCCAGGAGTGTCTATACACTCTCAGTCCTGACTAGTAACCCCAGGAGTGTCTCTACACTCTCACGTCCTGACTGTAAACCCCAGGAGTGTCCCTACACTCTCAGCTCCTGTCTTTAAACCCCAGGAGTGTCTCTACACTCTAGGTCGTGACTATAAACCCCTGGAGTGTCTCTACACTCTCAGTCCGGAATGTAAACCCCAGGAGTGTCTCTACACTCTCACTACTGGTTGTAAACCCCAGGAGTGTCTCTACACTCTCAGTCCTGCCTTTTAATCCCAGGAGAGTCTCTACACTCTCAGCTCTGACTGTAAACCCCAGGAGTGTCTCTACACTCTCACTCCTGACTGTAAACCCCAGGAGTGTCTCAACACTCTCAGTCATGACTGTAAACCCCAGGAGTGTCTCTACACTCTCAGTCCTGACTGTAAACCCCAGGAGTGTCCTTACACTCTCACTACTGGCTCTAAACCCCAGGAGTGTCTCTACTCTCTCACTCCTGACTGTAAACCCCAGGAGTGTCTCTACACTCTCACTCCTGACTGTAAACCCCAGGAGTGTCTCTAGCACTCCAGCTCCTGACTGTAAACCCAGGAGTGTCTCTACAATCTCACTCCTGACTGTAAACCCCAGGAGTGTCTCTACACTCTCAGTACTGACTGTAAACCCCAGGAGTGTCTCTACACTCTCACTCCTGACTGTAAACCCCAGGAGTGTCTCTACACTCTCAGTCCTGACTGTAAACCCCAGGAGTGTCTCTACACTCTCAGTCCTGACTGTAACCCCAGGAGTGTCTCTACACTCTCACTCCTGACTGTAAACCCCAGGAGTGTCTCTACACTCTCACTCCTGACTGTAAACACCAGGAGTGTCTCTACACTCTCAGTCCTGACTGTAAACCCCAGGAGTGTCTCTACGCTCTCACACCTGGCTGTAACCCCAGGAGTGTCACTAAACTCTCACTCCTGGCCTGTAAACCCCAGGAGTGTCTCTACTCTCTCACTCCTGACTGTAAAACCCCAGGAGTGTCTCTACTCTCTCACTCCTGACTGTAAACCCCAGGAGTTTCTCTACACTCTCACTCCTGACTGTAAACCCCAGGAGTGTCTCTACACTCTCACTCCTGACTGTAAACCCCAGGAGTGTCTCTACACTCTCACTCCTGACTGTAAACCCCAGGAGTGTCTCTACACTGTCACTCCTGACTGTAAACCCCAGGAGTGTCTCTACACTCTCACTCCTGACTGTAAACCCCAGGAGTGTCTCTACACTCTCAGTCCTGACTGTAAACCCCAGGAGTGTCTCTACACTCTCACGTCTGACTGTAAACCCCAGGAGTGTCTCTACACTCTCAGTCCTGGCTGCAAACCCAAGGAGTGTCTCTACACTCTCACTCCTGACTGTAAACCCCAAGAGTGTCTCTACACTCTCAGTCCTGACTGTAAACTCCAGGAGTGTCTCTACACTCTCACTCCTGACTGTAAACCCCAGGAGTGTCTCTACACTCTCACTCCTGGCTGTAAACCCCAGGAGTGTCTCTACACTCTCAGTCCTGACTGTAAACCCCAGGAGTGTCTCTACACTCTCACTCCTGACTGTAAACCCCAGGAGTGTCTCTACACTCTCACTCCTGGACGTAAACCCCAGGAGTGTCTCTACACTCTCAGTCCTGACTGTAAACCCCAGGAGTGTCTCTACACTCTCAGTCCTGACTGTAAACCCCAGGAGTGTCTCTACACTCTCACTCCTGACTGTAAACCCCAGGAGTGTCTCTACACTCTCACTCCTGACTGTAAACCCCAGGAGTGTCTCTACACTCTCACTCCTGACTGTAAACCCCAGGAGTGTCTCTACACTCTCACTCCTGACTGTAAACCCCAGGAGTGTCTCTACACTCTCACTCCTGACTGTAAACCCCAGGAGTGTCTCTACACTCTCACTCCTGACTTTAAACCCCAGGAGTGTCTCTACACTCTCAGTCCTGACTGTAAACCCCAGGAGTGTCTCTACACTCTCACTCCTGACTGTAAACCCCAGGAGTGTCTCTACACTCTCACTCCTGACTGTAAACCCCAGGAGTGTCTCTACACTCTCACTCCTGACTGTAAACCCCAGGAGTGTCTCTACACTCTCAGTCCTGACTGTAAACCCCAGGAGTGTCTCTACACTCTCACTCCTGACTGTAAACCCCAGGAGTGTCTCTACACTCTCACTCCTGACTGTAAACCCCAGGAGTGTCTCTACACTCTCACTCCTGACTGTAAACCCCAGGAGTGTCTCTACACTCTCACTCCTGACTGTAAACCCCAGGAGTGTCTCTACACTCTCAGTCCTGACTGTAAACCCCAGGAGTGTCTCTACACTCTCACTCCTGACTGTAAACCCCAGGAGTGTCTCTACACTCTCAGTCCTGACTGTAAACCCCAGGAGTGTCTCTACACTCTCACTCCTGACTGTAAACCCAGGAGTGTCTCTACTCTCCCACTCCTGACTGTAAACCCCAGGAGTGTCTCTACACTCTCAGTCCTGACTGTAAACCCCAGGAGTGTCTCTACACTCTCACTCCTGACTGTAAACCCCAGGAGTGTCTCTACACTCTCAGTCCTGACTGTAAACCCCAGGAGTGTCTCTACACTCTCAGTCCTGACTGTAAACCCCAGGAGTGTCTCTACACTCTCACTCTTGATTGTAAACCCCAGGAGTGTCTCTACACTCTCACTCCTGACTGTAAACCCCAGGAGTGTCTCTACACTCTCACTCCTGACTGTAAACCCCAGGAGTGTCTCTACACTCTCACTCCTGACTGTAAACCCCAGGAGTGTCTCTACACTCTCACTCCTGACTGTAAACCCCAGGAGTGTCTCTACACTCTCACTCCTGACTGTAAACCCCAGGAGTGTCTCTACACTCTCACTCCTGACTGTAAACCCCAGGAGTGTCTCTACACTCTCACTCCTGACTGTAAACCCCAGGAGTGTCTCTACACTCTCACTCCTGACTGTAAACCCCAGGAGTGTCTCTACACTCTCACTCCTGACTGTAAACCCCAGGAGTGTCTCTACACTCTCAATCCTGACTGTAAACCCCAGGAGTGTCTCTACACTCTCACTCCTGGCTTTAAACCCCAGGAGTGTTTCTACACTCTCAGTCCTCACTTTTAACCCCAGGAGTGTGTCTACACTCTCACTCCTGACTGTAAACCCCGGGAGGGTCTCTACACTCTCACTCCTGACTGTAAACCCCAGGAGTGTCTCTACACTCTCACTCCTGACTGTAAACCCCAGGAGTGTCTCTACACTCTCAGTCCTGGATAAACCCCAGGAGTGTCTCTACACTCTCACTCCTGACTGTAAACCCCAGGAGTGTCTCTACACTCTCACTCCTGACTGTAAACCCCAGGCGGGGCCTGAACACTCTCACTCCTGGCTGTAAACACCAGGAGTGTCTCTACACTCTCATTCCTGACTGTAAACCCCAGGAGTGTCTCTACACTCTCACTCCTGACTGTAAACCCCAGGAGTGTCTCTACACTCTCAGTCCTGGCTGTAAACTCCAGGAGTGTCTCTACACTCTCACTCCTGACCTGTAAACCCCAGGAGTGTCTCTACACTCTCACTCCTGATTGTAAACCCCAGGAGTGTCTCTACACTCTCACTCCTGACTGTAAACGCCAGGAGTGTCTCTACACTCTCAGTCCTGACTGTAAACCCCAGGAGTGTCTCTACAATCTCATTCCTGGCTGGAAACCTCAGGAGTGTCTCTAAATCTCTCACTCCTGACTGTAAACCTCAGGAGAGTCTCTACACTCTCAGTCCTGACTGTAAACCCCAGGAAAGTCACTACACTCTCAGTCCTGACTGTAAACCCCAGGATTGTCTCTACACTCTCACTCCTCACCTGAAAACCCCAGGAGTGTCTCTACACTCTCGGTCTGACTGGAAACCCCAGGAGCGCCTCTACACTCTCAGTCATGACTGTAAGCCCGAGGAGTGTCTCTACACTCACACTGCTGACTGTAAACCCAAGGAGAGTCTCTACACTCTCACTCTGGCTGTAAACATCAGAAGTGTCTGTACTCTCTCAGTCCTGGCTGTAAACCCCAGGAGAGTCTCTGCTCTCTCACACCTGGCTGTAAACCCCAGGAGTGTCTCTACACTCTCACTCCTGACTGTAAACCCCAGGAGTGTCTCAACACTCTCACTCCTGACTGTAAACCCCAGGAGTGTCTCTACACTCTCACTCCTGACTGTAAACCCCAGGAGTGTCTCTACACTCTCAGGCTTGACTGTAAACCCCAGGAGTGTCTCTACACTCTCGGTCCTGACTGTAAACCCAGGACTGTCTCCACAATCTCAGTCCTGACTGTAATCCCCAGAGTGTCTCTACACTCTCAATCCTGGCTGTAAACCCCAGGAGTGTCTCTACACTCTCACTGCCTGGACTGTAAACCCCAAAGGAGGGTCTCTACACGCTCACGTCCTGAATGTTAAACCACGGAAGTGTCTCTACCTCTCTCACTCCTGCTGTAAACCCAGGATTGTCTCTACTGCTTCACTCCTGACTGTAAACCCCAGGAGTGTATCTACACTCTCACTCCCTGGACTGTAAACCCCAGGAGGTGCTCTACACTCCTCACTCCTGGCTGTAAATCCCCAGGGGTTGCTCTACACTCTCACTCCTGACTGTAAACCCCAGGAGTGACTCTTCATTCTCACTACTGACTGTAAACCCCAGGAGTGTCTCCACACTCTCATACCTGACTGTAAACCCAGGAGTGTCTCATCACTCTCAGTCCTGACTGTAAACCCCAGGAGTGCCTCTACACTCTCGGTCTGACTGTAAACCCCTGGAGTGTCTCTACACTCTCAGTCCTGACTGTAAGCCCCAGGAGTGTCTCACACTCTCACGTCCTGACTGTAAACCCCAGGAGGGTCTCTACACTCTCAGTCCTGACTGTAAACACCAGGAGAGTCTCTACACTCTCACTCCTGACTGTAAACCCCAGGAGTGTCTCTACACTCTCACTCCTGACTTAAACCCAGGAGTGCCTCCACACTCTCAGTCCTGAATGTAAACCCAAGGAATGTCTCTACATTCTCACTCCTGACTGTAAACCCCAGGAGTGTCTCTACACTCTCAGTCCTGACTGTAAACCCCAGGAGTGTCTCTACACTCTCAGTCCGGACTGTAAACCCCAGGAGTGTCTCTACACTCTCACTCCTGACTGTAAACCCCAGGAGTGTCTCTACACTCTCACTCCTGACTGTAAACCCCAGGAGTGTCTCTACACTCTCACTCCTGACTGTAAACCCCAGGAGTGTCTCTACACTCTCACTCCTGACTGTAAACCCCAGGAGTGTCTCTACACTCTCACTCCTGACTGTAAACCCCAGGAGTGTCTCTACACTCTCAGTCCTGACTGTAAACCCCAGGAGTGTCTCTACACTCTCACTCCTGACTGTAAACCCCAGGAGTGTCTCTACACTCTCACTCCTGACTGTAAACCCCAGGAGTGTCTCTACACTCTCACTCCTGACTGTAAACCCCAGGAGTGTCTCTACACTCTCACTCCTGACTGTAAACCCCAGGAGTGTCTCTACACTCTCACTCCTGACTGTAAACCCCAGGAGTGTCTCTACACTCTCACTCCTGACTGTAAACCCCAGGAGTGTCTCTACACTCTCACTCCTGACTGTAAACCCCAGGAGTGTCTCTACACTCTCAGTCCTGACTGTAAACCCCAGGAGTGTCTCTACACTCTCACTGCTGGCTGTAAACCCCAGGAGTGTCTCTACACTCTCAATCCTGACTGTAAACCCCAGGAGGGTCTCTACACTCTCAGACATGACTGTAAACACCAGGAGTCTGTCTACACTCTCAGTCCTGACTGTAAACCCCAGGAGTGCCTCTACACTCACAGTCCTGACCTCAAACCCCTGGTGTGTCTCTACTCTCTCACTTCTGACTGTAAACCCCAGGAGTGTCTCTACACTCTCACTCCTGACTGTAAACCCCAGGAGTGTCCCTACACTCTCACTCCTGACTGTAAAGCCCAGGAGTGTCTCCACACTCTCAGTCCTGACTGTAAAACCCCAGGAGAGTCTCTACACTCTAGGTCCTGACTATAAATCCCTGGAGTGTCTCTACACTCTCACTCCTGACTGTAAACCCCAGGAGAGACTCTACACTCTCGGTCCTGACTTAAAACCCCAGGAGTGTCTCTACACTCTCACTCCTGACTGTAAACCCCAGGAGTGTCTCTACACTCTCTCCTGACTGTAAACCCCAGGAGTGTCTCTACACTCTCACTCCTGACTGTAAACCCCAGGAGTGTCTCTACACTCTCACTCCTGACTGTAAACCCCAGGAGTGTCTCTACACTCTCACTCCTGACTGTAAACCCCAGGAGTGTCTCTACACTCTCACTCCTGACTGTAAACCCCAGGAGTGTCTCTACACTCTCACACCTGGCTGTAAACCCCAGGAGTGTCTCTACTCTCTCACTCCTGACTGTAAACCCCAGGAGTGTCTCTACACTCTCACTCCTGACTGTAAACCCCAGGAGTGTCTCTACACTCTCACTCCTGACTGTAAACCCCAGGAGTGTCTCTACACTCTCACTCCTGACTGTAAACCCCAGGAGTGTCTCTACACTCTCACTCCTGACTGTAAACCCCAGGAGTGTCTCTACACTCTCACTCCTGACTGTAAACCCCAGGAGTGTCTCTACACTCTCAGTCCTGACTGTAAACCCCAGGAGTGTCTCTACTCTCTCAGTCCTGACTGTAAACTCCAGGAGTGTCTCTACACTCTCAGTCCTGACTGTAAACCCAGGAGTGACTCTACACTCTAGTCCTGACTGTAAACCCCAGGAGGTGTCTCTACACTCTCACTCTGGCTGTAAGCCCCAGAGTGTCTCTACACTCTCACTCCTGCCTGTAAAGCCAGGAGTGTCTCTACTCTCTCACTCCTGACTGTAAACCCAACGAGTGTCTCTACACTCTCACGCTTGACTGTAAACTCCAGGAGTGTCTCTACACTCTCAGACCTGACTGTAAACCCCAGGAGTGTCTCTACACTCTCGCTCCTGACTGTAAACCCCAGGAGTGTCCTCTACACTCTCTACTCCTGACTGTAAACCCCAGGAGTGTCTCTACACTCTCACTCCTGCCTGTAAACCCCAGGAATGTCTCTACACTCTCACTCCTGACTGTAAACCCCAGGAGTGTCTCTACACTCTCACTCCTGACTGTAAACCCCAGGAGTGTCTCTACACTCTCACTCCTGACTGTAAACCCCAGGAGTGTCTCTACACTCTCACTCCTGACTGTAAACCCCAGGAGTGTCTCTACACTCTCACTACTGACTGTAAACCCCAGGAGTGTCTCTACACTCTCACTCCTGACTGTAAACCCCAGGAGTGTCTCTACACTCTCACTCCTGACTGTAAACCCCAGGAGTGTCTCTACACTCTCACTCCTGACTGTAAACCCCAGGAGTGTCTCTACACTCTCACTCCTGACTGTAAACCCCAGGAGTGTCTCTACACTCTCAGTCCTGACTGTAAACCCCAGGAGTGTCTCTACACTCTCACTCCTGACTGTAAACCCCAGGAGTGTCTCTACACTCTCACTCCTGACTGTAAACCCCAGGAGTGTCTCTACACTCTCACTCCTGACTGAAAACCTCAGGAGGGTCCCAAAACTCTCACTCCTGACCTGAAAACCCCAGGAGTGTCTCTACGCTCTCAGTCCTGACTGTAAACCTCTGCAGTGTCACTACACTCTCACTCCTGACTGTAAACACCAGGAGTGTCTCTACACTCTCAGTCCTGACTGTAAACCCCAGGAGTGTCTCTACACTCTCACTCCTGACTGTAAACCCCAGGAGTGTCTCTACACTCTCACTCCTGACTGTAAACCCCAGGAGTGTCTCTACACTCTCACTCCTGACTGTAAACCCCAGGAGTGTCTCTACACTCTTGGTCTGACTGTAAACCCCAGGAGTGTCTCTACACTCTCACTCCTGACTGTAAACCCCAGGAGTGTCTCTACACTCTCGGTCTGACTGTAAACCCCAGGAGTGTCTCTACACTCTCAGTCATAACTGTAACCCCAGGAGTGTCTCTACACTCACTGCTGACTGTAAACCCCAGGAGTGTCTATACACTCTCACTACTGGCTCGAAACCCCAGGAGTGTCTCTACACTCTCACTCCTGACTGTAAACCCCAGGAGTGTCTCTACACTCTCACTCCTGACTGTAAACCCCAGGAGTGTCTCTACACTCTCACTCCTGGCTGCAAACCCCAGGAGTGTCTCTACACTCTCACTCCTGACTGTAAACCCCAGGAGTGTCTCTACACTCTCACTCCTGACTGTAAACCCCAGGAGTGTCTCTACACTCTCACTCCTGACTGTAAACCCCAGGAGTGTCTCTACACTCTCACTCCTGACTGTAAACCCCAGGAGTGTCTCTACACTCTCACTCCTGACTGTAAACCCCAGGAGTGTCTCTACACTCTCACTCCTGACTGTAAACCCCAGGAGTGTCTCTACACTCTCAGTCCTGACTGTAAACCCCAGGAGTGTCTCTACACTCTCACTCCTGACTGTAAACCCCAGGAGTGTCTCTACACTCTCACTCCTGACTGTAAACCCCAGGAGTGTCTCTACACTCTCAGTCATGACTGTAAACCCCAGGAGTGTCTCTACATTCTCACTCCTGACTGTAAACTCCAGGAGTGTCTCTACACTCTCACTCCTGAAGTTAAACCACTGGAGTGTCTCTACACTCTCACTCCTGGCTGTAAACCCCAGGAGTGTCTCTACACTCTCACTCCTGACTGTAAACCCCAGGAGTGTCTCTACACTCTCACTCCTGACTGTAAACCCCAGGAGTGTCTCTACACTCTCAGTCCTGACTGTAAACCCCAGGAGTGTCTCTACACTCTCACTCCTGACTGTAAACCCCAGGAGTGTCTCTACACTCTCACTCCTGACTGTAAACCCCAGGAGTGTCTCTACACTCTCACTCCTGACTGTAAACCCCAGGAGTGTCTCTACACTCTCACTCCTGACTGTAAACCCCAGGAGTGTCTCTACACTCTCACTCCTGACTGTAAACCCCAGGAGTGTCTCTACACTCTCACTCCTGACTGTAAACCCCAGGAGTGTCTCTACACTCTCACTCCTGACTGTAAACCCCAGGAGTGTCTCTACACTCTCACACCAGGCTGTAAACCCCAGGAGTGTCTCTACACTCTCAGTCCTGACTGTAAACCCCAGGAGTGTCTCTACACTCTCACTCCTGACTGTAAACCCCAGGAGTGTCTCTACACTCTCACTCCTGACTGTAAACCCCAGGAGTGTCTCTACACTCTCACTCCTGACTGTAAACCCCAGGAGTGTCTCTACACTCTCACTCCTGACTGTAAACCCCAGGAGTGTCTCTACACTCTCACTCCTGACTGTAAACCCCAGGAGTGTCTCTACACTCTCACTCCTGACTGTAAACCCCAGGAGTGTCTCTACACTCTCACTCCTGACTGTAAACCCCAGGAGTGTCTCTACACTCTCACTCCTGACTGTAAACCCCAGGAGTGTCTCTACACTCTCACTCCTGACTGTAAACCCCAGGAGTGTCTCTACACTCTCACTCCTGACTGTAAACCCCAGGAGTGTCTCTACACTCTCACTCCTGACTGTAAACCCCAGGAGTGTCTCTACACTCTCACTCCTGACTGTAAACCCCAGGAGTGTCTCTACACTCTCACTCCTGACTGTAAACCCCAGGAGTGTCTCTACACTCTCAGTCCTGACTGTAAACCCCAGGAGTGTCTCTACACTCTCACTCCTGACTGTAAACCCCAGGAGTGTCTCTACACTCTCACTCCTGACTGTAAACCCCAGGAGTGTCTCTACACTCTCACTCCTGACTGTAAACCCCAGGAGTGTCTCTACACTCTCACTCCTGACTGTAAACCCCAGGAGTGTCTCTACACTCTCACTCCTGACTGTAAACCCCAGGAGTGTCTCTACACTCTCACTCCTGACTGTAAACCCCAGGAGTGTCTCTACACTCTCACTCCTGACTGTAAACCCCAGGAGTGTCTCTACACTCTCACTCCTGACTGTAAACCCCAGGAGTGTCTCTACACTCTCACTCCTGACTGTAAACCCCAGGAGTGTCTCTACACTCTCACTCCTGACTGTAAACCCCAGGAGTGTCTCTACACTCTCACTCCTGACTGTAAACCCCAGGAGTGTCTCTACACTCTCACTCCTGACTGTAAACCCCAGGAGTGTCTCTACACTCTCACTCCTGACTGTAAACCCCAGGAGTGTCTCTACACTCTCACTCCTGACTGTAAACCCCAGGAGTGTCTCTACACTCTCACTCCTGACTGTAAACCCCAGGAGTGTCTCTACACTCTCACTCCTGACTGTAAACCCCAGGAGTGTCTCTACACTCTCACTCCTGACTGTAAACCCCAGGAGTGTCTCTACACTCTCACTCCTGACTGTAAACCCCAGGAGTGTCTCTACACTCTCACTCCTGACTGTAAACCCCAGGAGTGTCTCTACACTCTCACTCCTGACTGTAAACCCCAGGAGTGTCTCTACACTCTCACTCCTGACTGTAAACCCCAGGAGTGTCTCTACACTCTCACTCCTGACTGTAAACCCCAGGAGTGTCTCTACACTCTCACTCCTGACTGTAAACCCCAGGAGTGTCTCTACACTCTCACTCCTGACTGTAAACCCCAGGAGTGTCTCTACACTCTCACTCCTGACTGTAAACCCCAGGAGTGTCTCTACACTCTCACTCCTGACTGTAAACCCCAGGAGTGTCTCTACACTCTCACTCCTGACTGTAAACCCCAGGAGTGTCTCTACACTCTCAGTCCTGACTGTAAACCCCAGGAGTGTCTCTACACTCTCACTCCTGACTGTAAACCCCAGGAGTGTCTCTACACTCTCACTCCTGACTGTAAACCCCAGGAGTGTCTCTACACTCTCAGTCCTGACTGTAAACCCCAGGAGTGTCTCTACACTCTCACTCCTGACTGTAAACCCCAGGAGTGTCTCTACACTCTCAGTCCTGACTGTAAACCCCAGGAGTGTCTCTACACTCTCACTCCTGACTGTAAACCCCAGGAGTGTCTCTACACACTCAGTCCACAATGTAAACCCCAGGAGTGTCTCTACACTCTCACTCCTGACTGTAAACCCCAGGAGTGTCTCTACACTCTCACTCCTGACTGTAAACCCCAGGAGTGTCTCTACACTCTCACTCCTGACTGTAAACCCCAGGAGTGTCTCTACACTCTCACTCCTGACTGTAAACCCCAGGAGTGTCTCTACACTCTCACTCCTGACTGTAAACCCCAGGAGTGTCTCTACACTCTCACTCCTGACTGTAAACCCCAGGAGTGTCTCTACACTCTCAGTCCTGACTGTAAACCCCAGGAGTGTCTCTACACTCTCACTCCTGACTGTAAACCCCAGGAGTGTCTCTACACTCTCACTCCTGACTGTAAACCCCAGGAGTGTCTCTACACTCTCACTCCTGACTGTAAACCCCAGGAGTGTCTCTACACTCTCAGTCCTGACTGTAAACCCCAGGAGTGTCTCTACACTCTCACTCCTGACTGTAAACCCCAGGAGTGTCTCTACACTCTCAGTCCTGACTGTAAACCCCAGGAGTGTCTCTACACTCTCACTCCTGACTGTAAACCCCAGGAGTGTCTCTACACTCTCACTCCTGACTGTAAACCCCAGGAGTGTCTCTACACTCTCACTCCTGACTGTAAACCCCAGGAGTGTCTCTACACTCTCACTCCTGACTGTAAACCCCAGGAGTGTCTCTACACTCTCACTCCTGACTGTAAACCCCAGGAGTGTCTCTACACTCTCACTCCTGACTGTAAACCCCAGGAGTGTCTCTACACTCTCACTCCTGACTGTAAACCCCAGGAGTGTCTCTACACTCTCACTCCTGACTGTAAACCCCAGGAGTGTCTCTACACTCTCACTCCTGACTGTAAACCCCAGGAGTGTCTCTACACTCTCACTCCTGACTGTAAACCCCAGGAGTGTCTCTACACTCTCACTCCTGACTGTAAACCCCAGGAGTGTCTCTACACTCTCACTCCTGACTGTAAACCCCAGGAGTGTCTCTACACTCTCACTCCTGACTGTAAACCCCAGGAGTGTCTCTACACTCTCACTCCTGACTGTAAACCCCAGGAGTGTCTCTACACTCTCACTCCTGACTGTAAACCCCAGGAGTGTCTCTACACTCTCACTCCTGACTGTAAACCCCAGGAGTGTCTCTACACTCTCAGTCCTGACTGTAAACCCCAGGAGTGTCTCTACACTCTCACTCCTGACTGTAAACCCCAGGAGTGTCTCTACACTCTCACTCCTGACTGTAAACCCCAGGAGTGTCTCTACACTCTCAGTCCTGACTGTAAACCCCAGGAGTGTCTCTACACTCTCACTCCTGACTGTAAACCCCAGGAGTGTCTCTACACTCTCACTCCTGACTGTAAACCCCAGGAGTGTCTCTACACTCTCACTCCTGACTGTAAACCCCAGGAGTGTCTCTACACTCTCACTCCTGACTGTAAACCCCAGGAGTGTCTCTACACTCTCACTCCTGACTGTAAACCCCAGGAGTGTCTCTACACTCTCACTCCTGACTGTAAACCCCAGGAGTGTCTCTACACTCTCACTCCTGACTGTAAACCCCAGGAGTGTCTCTACACTCTCACTCCTGACTGTAAACCCCAGGAGTGTCTCTACACTCTCACTCCTGACTGTAAACCCCAGGAGTGTCTCTACACTCTCACTCCTGACTGTAAACCCCAGGAGTGTCTCTACACTCTCACTCCTGACTGTAAACCCCAGGAGTGTCTCTACACTCTCACTCCTGACTGTAAACCCCAGGAGTGTCTCTACACTCTCACTCCTGACTGTAAACCCCAGGAGTGTCTCTACACTCTCACTCCTGACTGTAAACCCCAGGAGTGTCTCTACACTCTCACTCCTGACTGTAAACCCCAGGAGTGTCTCTACACTCTCACTCCTGACTGTAAACCCCAGGAGTGTCTCTACACTCTCACTCCTGACTGTAAACCCCAGGAGTGTCTCTACACTCTCACTCCTGACTGTAAACCCCAGGAGTGTCTCTACACTCTCACTCCTGACTGTAAACCCCAGGAGTGTCTCTACACTCTCACTCCTGACTGTAAACCCCAGGAGTGTCTCTACACTCTCACTCCTGACTGTAAACCCCAGGAGTGTCTCTACACTCTCACTCCTGACTGTAAACCCCAGGAGTGTCTCTACACTCTCACTCCTGACTGTAAACCCCAGGAGTGTCTCTACACTCTCACTCCTGACTGTAAACCCCAGGAGTGTCTCTACACTCTCACTCCTGACTGTAAACCCCAGGAGTGTCTCTACACTCTCACTCCTGACTGTAAACCCCAGGAGTGTCTCTACACTCTCACTCCTGACTGTAAACCCCAGGAGTGTCTCTACACTCTCACTCCTGACTGTAAACCCCAGGAGTGTCTCTACACTCTCACTCCTGACTGTAAACCCCAGGAGTGTCTCTACACTCTCACTCCTGACTGTAAACCCCAGGAGTGTCTCTACACTCTCACTCCTGACTGTAAACCCCAGGAGTGTCTCTACACTCTCACTCCTGACTGTAAACCCCAGGAGTGTCTCTACACTCTCACTCCTGACTGTAAACCCCAGGAGTGTCTCTACACTCTCACTCCTGACTGTAAACCCCAGGAGTGTCTCTACACTCTCACTCCTGACTGTAAACCCCAGGAGTGTCTCTACACTCTCACTCCTGACTGTAAACCCCAGGAGTGTCTCTACACTCTCACTCCTGACTGTAAACCCCAGGAGTGTCTCTACACTCTCACTCCTGACTGTAAACCCCAGGAGTGTCTCTACACTCTCACTCCTGACTGTAAACCCCAGGAGTGTCTCTACACTCTCAGTCCTGACTGTAAACCCCAGGAGTGTCTCTACACTCTCACTCCTGACTGTAAACCCCAGGAGTGTCTCTACACTCTCACTCCTGACTGTAAACCCCAGGAGTGTCTCTACACTCTCACTCCTGACTGTAAACCCCAGGAGTGTCTCTACACTCTCAGTCCTGACTGTAAACCCCAGGAGTGTCTCTACACTCTCACTCCTGACTGTAAACCCCAGGAGTGTCTCTACACTCTCACTCCTGACTGTAAACCCCAGGAGTGTCTCTACACTCTCACTCCTGACTGTAAACCCCAGGAGTGTCTCTACACTCTCACTCCTGACTGTAAACCCCAGGAGTGTCTCTACACTCTCAGTCCTGACTGTAAACCCCAGGAGTGTCTCTACACTCTCACTCCTGACTGTAAACCCCAGGAGTGTCTCTACACTCTCACTCCTGACTGTAAACCCCAGGAGTGTCTCTACACTCTCACTCCTGACTGTAAACCCCAGGAGTGTCTCTACACTCTCACTCCTGACTGTAAACCCCAGGAGTGTCTCTACACTCTCACTCCTGACTGTAAACCCCAGGAGTGTCTCTACACTCTCACTCCTGACTGTAAACCCCAGGAGTGTCTCTACACTCTCACTCCTGACTGTAAACCCCAGGAGTGTCTCTACACTCTCACTCCTGACTGTAAACCCCAGGAGTGTCTCTACACTCTCACTCCTGACTGTAAACCCCAGGAGTGTCTCTACACTCTCACTCCTGACTGTAAACCCCAGGAGTGTCTCTACACTCTCACTCCTGACTGTAAACCCCAGGAGTGTCTCTACACTCTCACTCCTGACTGTAAACCCCAGGAGTGTCTCTACACTCTCACTCCTGACTGTAAACCCCAGGAGTGTCTCTACACTCTCACTCCTGACTGTAAACCCCAGGAGTGTCTCTACACTCTCAGTCCTGACTGTAAACCCCAGGAGTGTCTCTACACTCTCACTCCTGACTGTAAACCCCAGGAGTGTCTCTACACTCTCACTCCTGACTGTAAACCCCAGGAGTGTCTCTACACTCTCACTCCTGACTGTAAACCCCAGGAGTGTCTCTACACTCTCACTCCTGACTGTAAACCCCAGGAGTGTCTCTACACTCTCACTCCTGACTGTAAACCCCAGGAGTGTCTCTACACTCTCACTCCTGACTGTAAACCCCAGGAGTGTCTCTACACTCTCACTCCTGACTGTAAACCCCAGGAGTGTCTCTACACTCTCACTCCTGACTGTAAACCCCAGGAGTGTCTCTACACTCTCACTCCTGACTGTAAACCCCAGGAGTGTCTCTACACTCTCACTCCTGACTGTAAACCCCAGGAGTGTCTCTACACTCTCACTCCTGACTGTAAACCCCAGGAGTGTCTCTACACTCTCACTCCTGACTGTAAACCCCAGGAGTGTCTCTACACTCTCACTCCTGACTGTAAACCCCAGGAGTGTCTCTACACTCTCACTCCTGACTGTAAACCCCAGGAGTGTCTCTACACTCTCACTCCTGACTGTAAACCCCAGGAGTGTCTCTACACTCTCACTCCTGACTGTAAACCCCAGGAGTGTCTCTACACTCTCACTCCTGACTGTAAACCCCAGGAGTGTCTCTACACTCTCACTCCTGACTGTAAACCCCAGGAGTGTCTCTACACTCTCACTCCTGACTGTAAACCCCAGGAGTGTCTCTACACTCTCACTCCTGACTGTAAACCCCAGGAGTGTCTCTACACTCTCACTCCTGACTGTAAACCCCAGGAGTGTCTCTACACTCTCACTCCTGACTGTAAACCCCAGGAGTGTCTCTACACTCTCACTCCTGACTGTAAACCCCAGGAGTGTCTCTACACTCTCACTCCTGACTGTAAACCCCAGGAGTGTCTCTACACTCTCACTCCTGACTGTAAACCCCAGGAGTGTCTCTACACTCTCACTCCTGACTGTAAACCCCAGGAGTGTCTCTACACTCTCACTCCTGACTGTAAACCCCAGGAGTGTCTCTACACTCTCACTCCTGACTGTAAACCCCAGGAGTGTCTCTACACTCTCACTCCTGACTGTAAACCCCAGGAGTGTCTCTACACTCTCACTCCTGACTGTAAACCCCAGGAGTGTCTCTACACTCTCAGTCCTGACTGTAAACCCCAGGAGTGTCTCTACACTCTCACTCCTGACTGTAAACCCCAGGAGTGTCTCTACACTCTCACTCCTGACTGTAAACCCCAGGAGTGTCTCTACACTCTCACTCCTGACTGTAAACCCCAGGAGTGTCTCTACACTCTCACTCCTGACTGTAAACCCCAGGAGTGTCTCTACACTCTCACTCCTGACTGTAAACCCCAGGAGTGTCTCTACACTCTCACTCCTGACTGTAAACCCCAGGAGTGTCTCTACACTCTCACTCCTGACTGTAAACCCCAGGAGTGTCTCTACACTCTCACTCCTGACTGTAAACCCCAGGAGTGTCTCTACACTCTCACTCCTGACTGTAAACCCCAGGAGTGTCTCTACACTCTCACTCCTGACTGTAAACCCCAGGAGTGTCTCTACACTCTCACTCCTGACTGTAAACCCCAGGAGTGTCTCTACACTCTCACTCCTGACTGTAAACCCCAGGAGTGTCTCTACACTCTCACTCCTGACTGTAAACCCCAGGAGTGTCTCTACACTCTCACTCCTGACTGTAAACCCCAGGAGTGTCTCTACACTCTCACTCCTGACTGTAAACCCCAGGAGTGTCTCTACACTCTCAGTCCTGACTGTAAACCCCAGGAGTGTCTCTACACTCTCACTCCTGACTGTAAACCCCAGGAGTGTCTCTACACTCTCACTCCTGACTGTAAACCCCAGGAGTGTCTCTACACTCTCACTCCTGACTGTAAACCCCAGGAGTGTCTCTACACTCTCACTCCTGACTGTAAACCCCAGGAGTGTCTCTACACTCTCACTCCTGACTGTAAACCCCAGGAGTGTCTCTACACTCTCACTCCTGACTGTAAACCCCAGGAGTGTCTCTACACTCTCACTCCTGACTGTAAACCCCAGGAGTGTCTCTACACTCTCACTCCTGACTGTAAACCCCAGGAGTGTCTCTACACTCTCACTCCTGACTGTAAACCCCAGGAGTGTCTCTACACTCTCACTCCTGACTGTAAACCCCAGGAGTGTCTCTACACTCTCACTCCTGACTGTAAACCCCAGGAGTGTCTCTACACTCTCACTCCTGACTGTAAACCCCAGGAGTGTCTCTACACTCTCACTCCTGACTGTAAACCCCAGGAGTGTCTCTACACTCTCACTCCTGACTGTAAACCCCAGGAGTGTCTCTACACTCTCACTCCTGACTGTAAACCCCAGGAGTGTCTCTACACTCTCACTCCTGACTGTAAACCCCAGGAGTGTCTCTACACTCTCACTCCTGACTGTAAACCCCAGGAGTGTCTCTACACTCTCAGTCCTGACTGTAAACCCCAGGAGTGTCTCTACACTCTCACTCCTGACTGTAAACCCCAGGAGTGTCTCTACACTCTCACTCCTGACTGTAAACCCCAGGAGTGTCTCTACACTCTCACTCCTGACTGTAAACCCCAGGAGTGTCTCTACACTCTCAGTCCTGACTGTAAACCCCAGGAGTGTCTCTACACTCTCACTCCTGACTGTAAACCCCAGGAGTGTCTCTACAATCTCAGTCCTGACTGTAAACCCCAGGAGTGTCTATACACTCTCACTCCTGACTGTAAACCCCAGGAGTGTCTCTACACTCTCACTCCTGACTGTAAACCCCAGGAGTGTCTCTACACTCTCACTCCTGACTGTAAACCCCAGGAGTGTCTCTACACTCTCACTCCTGACTGTAAACCCCAGGAGTGTCTCTACACTCTCACTCCTGACTGTAAACCCCAGGAGTGTCTCTACACTCTCACTCCTGACTGTAAACCCCAGGAGTGTCTCTACACTCTCACTCCTGACTGTAAACCCCAGGAGTGTCTCTACACTCTCACTCCTGACTGTAAACCCCAGGAGTGTCTCTACACTCTCACTCCTGACTGTAAACCCCAGGAGTGTCTCTACACTCTCACTCCTGACTGTAAACCCCAGGAGTGTCTCTACACTCTCACTCCTGACTGTAAACCCCAGGAGTGTCTCTACACTCTCACTCCTGACTGTAAACCCCAGGAGTGTCTCTACACTCTCACTCCTGACTGTAAACCCCAGGAGTGTCTCTACACTCTCACTCCTGACTGTAAACCCCAGGAGTGTCTCTACACTCTCACTCCTGACTGTAAACCCCAGGAGTGTCTCTACACTCTCACTCCTGACTGTAAACCCCAGGAGTGTCTCTACACTCTCACTCCTGACTGTAAACCCCAGGAGTGTCTCTACACTCTCACTCCTGACTGTAAACCCCAGGAGTGTCTCTACACTCTCACTCCTGACTGTAAACCCCAGGAGTGTCTCTACACTCTCACTCCTGACTGTAAACCCCAGGAGTGTCTCTACACTCTCACTCCTGACTGTAAACCCCAGGAGTGTCTCTACACTCTCACTCCTGACTGTAAACCCCAGGAGTGTCTCTACACTCTCACTCCTGACTGTAAACCCCAGGAGTGTCTCTACACTCTCACTCCTGACTGTAAACCCCAGGAGTGTCTCTACACTCTCACTCCTGACTGTAAACCCCAGGAGTGTCTCTACACTCTCACTCCTGACTGTAAACCCCAGGAGTGTCTCTACACTCTCACTCCTGACTGTAAACCCCAGGAGTGTCTCTACACTCTCAGTCCTGACTGTAAACCCCAGGAGTGTCTCTACACTCTCACTCCTGACTGTAAACCCCAGGAGTGTCTCTACACTCTCACTCCTGACTGTAAACCCCAGGAGTGTCTCTACTCTCTCACTCCTGACTGTAAACCCCAGGAGTGTCTCTACACTCTCACTCCTGACTGTAAACCCCAGGAGTGTCTCTACACTCTCACTCCTGACTGTAAACCCCAGGAGTGTCTCTACACTCTCACTCCTGACTGTAAACCCCAGGAGTGTCTCTACACTCTCACTCCTGACTGTAAACCCCAGGAGTGTCTCTACACTCTCACTCCTGACTGTAAACCCCAGGAGTGTCTCTACACTCTCACTCCTGATTATAAACCCCAGGAGTGTCTCTGTACTCTCACTCCTGACTGTAAACCCCAGGAGTGTCTCTACTCTCTCACTCCTGACTGCTAAAACCAGGAGTGTCTCTCCACTCTCACTCCTGACTGTAAACCCCAGGAGTGTCTCTACACTCTCAGACCTGGCTGTGAACCCCAGGAGTGTCTCTACACTCTCAGTCCTGACTGTAAACCCCAGGAGTGTCTCTACACTCTCACTCCTGACTGTAAACCCCAGGAGTGTCTCTACTCTCTCACTCCTGGCCTGTAAACCCAGGAGTGTCTCTACACTCTCTGTCTGACTGTAACCCCAGGAAGTGTCTCTACTCTCTCACTCCTGGCCTGTAAACCCCAGGAGTGTCTCTTACTCTCTCAACTCCTGACTGTAAACCCGAGGAGTCTCCTACACTCTCGCCCTGACTGTAAACCCCAGGAGTGTCACTACACACTCACTCCCTGACTGTAAACCCTAGGAGTGTCTATACACTCTCAGTCCTGACTGGAACCACAGGAGTGTCTCTACACTCTCACTCCTGACTGTAAACCCCAGGAGTGTCTCTACACTCTAGGTCCTGACTGTAAACCCCAGGAGTGTCTCTACACTCTCACTCCTGACTGTAAACCCCAGGAGTGTCTCAACATTCTCACTCCTGACTGTAAACCCCAGGAGTGTCTCTATACTCTCACTCCTGACTGTAAACCCCAGGAGTGTCTCTACACTCTCACTCCTGACTGTAAACCCCAGGAGTGTCTCTACACTCTCACTCCTGACTGTAAACCCCAGGAGTGTCTCTACACTCTCACTCCTGACTGTAAACCCCAGGAGTGTCTCTACACTCTCACTCCTGACTGTAAACCCCAGGAGTGTCTCTACACTCTCAGTCCTGACTGTAAACCCCAGGAGTGTCTCTACACTCTCACTCCTGACTGTAAACCCCAGGAGTGTCTCTACACTCTCACTCCTGACTGTAAACCCCAGGAGTGTCTCTACAATCTCAGTCCTGACTGTAAAACCCAGGAGTGTCTCTACACTCTCACTCCTGACTCTAAACCCCAGGAGTGTCTCTACACTCTCACTCCAGTCTGTAAACCCCAGGAGTGTCTCCACAATCTCAGTCCGGACTTGAAACACCAGGAGTGTCACTACACTCTCACTCCTGACTGTAAACCCCAGGAGTGTCCCTAGACTCTCAGTCCTGACTGTAAACCCCAGGAGTGTCTCTACACTCTCAGTCCTGGCTGTAAACCCCAGGAGTGTCTCTACACTCTCACTCCTGACTGTAAACCCCAGGAGTGTCTATACTCTCTCACTCCTGGCTGTAAACCCCAGGAGTGTCTCTACACTCTCACTCCTGACTGTAAACCCCAGGAGTGTCACTAAACTCTCACTCCTGACTGTAAACCCCAGGAGTGTCTCTACACTCTAAGTCCTGACTGTAAACCCCAGGAGTGTCTTCTACTCTCTCACTCTGACCTGTAAACCCCAGGAGTGTCTCTACACTCTCACTCCTGACTGTAAACCCCAGGAGTGTCTCTTACACTCTCACTCCTGACTATAAACCCAGGATTGTCTCTACTATCTCACTCCTGACTCTAAACCCCAGGAGCGTCTCTGCTCTCTCACACCTGACTGTAAACCCCAGGAGCGTCTCTACTCTCTCAATCCTGACTATAAACCCCAGGAGGGTCTCTGCACTCTCACTCCTGACTGTAAACCCCAAAAGTTTCTCTACTCTCTCACTCCTGACTGTAAACCCCACGTGTGTCTCTACTCTCTCACAGCTGACTTAAACCCCCGGAATGTCTTTATTCTCTCAGTCATGACAGTAAACCCCAGGAGTGTCTCTAAACTTTCTCTCCTGTCTATAAACCCCAGGAGCATCTCTACTCTCTCACTCCTGTCTGTAAACCCCAGGAGTGTCTCTACTTTCTCAATCCTGACTGTAAACCCCAGGAGTGTCTCTACTCTCTCAATCCTGACTGTAAACCCCAGGAGTGTCTGTACTCTCTCACTCCTGACTGTAAACCCCAGGAGTGTCTCTGCTCTCTCACCACTGACTGTAAACCCCTGGAGTGTCTCTACTCTCTCACTCCTTACTGTAAACCCAAGGAGAGTCTCTACTCTCTCACTCCTGATTGTAAATGCCAGGAGTGTCTCTACACTCTCACTCCTGACTGTAAACCCCATGTGTGTCTCTACCCTCTCACTCCTGACTGTGAGTCCCAGGAGTGTCTCCACCCTCTCACTCTTGACTGTAAACCCCAGGAAGGTCTCTACTCTCTCACACCTGACTCTAAACCCCAGGAGTGTCTCTACTCTCTCTCTCCTGACTGTGCATCCCAGGAGTGTTTCTACTCTCTCACTCCTGATTCTAAAGCCCAGGAGTGTCTCTACTCTCTCACTCCTGACTGTAAACCCCAGGAGTGTCTCTACTCTCTCACTCCTGACAGTGAGTCCCAGGAGTGTCTCTACTCTCTCACTCCTGACTGTAAAACCCAGGAGTGTCTCTACTCTCTCACTCCTGACTATAAACCCCAGGAGTGTCTCTACTATCTCACTCCTGACTCTAAACCCCAGGAGCGTCTCTACTCTCTCACTCCTGACTGAAAACCCCAAGATTATCTCTACTCTCTCACTCATGACTCTAAACCCCAGGAGCGTCTCTACTCTCTCAATCCTGACTATAAACCCCAGGAGGGTCTCTGCTCTCTCACTCCTGACTGTAAACCCCAAAAGTGTCTCTACTCTCTCACTCCTGACTGTAAACGCCAGGAGTGTCTCTACTCTCTCACTCCTGACTGTAAAACCCAGGAGTGTCTCTACGCTCTCACTCCTGACTGTAAACCCCAGGAGTGTCTCTACTCTCTCACTCCTGACTAGAAATCCCAGGATTGTCTCTACTATCTCACTCCTGACTCTAAACCCCAGGAGGGTCTCTGCTCTCTCACGCCTGACAGAAAACCCCAAAAGTGTCTCTACTCTCTCACTCCTGACTGTAAACCCCTGGAGTCTCTCTACTCTCTCAATCCTGACTGTAAACCCCAGGAGTGTCTCTACTCTCTCACTCCTGACTGTAAACCCCAGGAGTGTCTCTACTCTCTCAATCCTGACTGTAAACCCAAGGAGAGTCTCTACTCTCTCACTCCTGATTGTTAATCCCAGGAGTGTCTCTACACTCTCACTCCTGATTCTAAAGCCCAGGAGTGCCTCTACTCTCTCACACCTGACTGTAAGCCCCAGGAGCGTCTCTACTCTCTCAATCCTGACTCTAAACCCGAGGAGTGTCTCTACCTTCTCACTCCTGACTGTAAAACACAGGAGCGTCTCTACTATCTCACTCCTGATTGTAACCGCCAGGAATGTCTCTATTCTCTCAGTCATGCCTGTAAACCCCAGGAGTGTCTCTACTCTCTCACTCCTGTTTCTAAAGCCCCGGAGTGTCTCTACTCTCTCACTCCTGACTGTAAACCCCAGGAGAGTCTCTAACCTCTCACTCCTGAATGTAAACCCCAGGTGTGTCTCTACCCTCTCACTCCTGACTGTGAGTCCCCGGAGTGTCTCCACCCTCTCACTCTTGACTGTAAACCCCAGGAAGGTCTCTACACTCTCACTCCTGACTGCAAACCCCAGGAGTGTCTCTACTCTCTCATTCCTGCCTGTGAGTCCCAGGAGTCTCTCTACTCTCTCACTCCTGATTCAAAAGCCCAGGAGTGTCTCTACTCTCTCACTACTGACTGTAAACCCCAGGAGTGTCTCTACTCTCTCACTCCTGACTGTTAACCCCAGGAGTGTCTCTAATCTCTCACTCCTGACTGTGAGTCCCAGGAGTGTCTCTATTCTCTCACTCCGGACTGTAAACCCCAGGAGTGTCTCTCCTCTCTCATTCCTGATTGTAAACCCCAGGAGTGTCTCTACTCTCTCACTCCTGACTGTAAACCCCAGGAGTGTCTCTACTCTCTCAAACCTGACTGTAAACCCCAGGAGTGTCTCTAATCTCTCACTTCTGACTCTAAACCCCAGGAGCGTCTCTACTCTCTCACACCTGACGGTAAACCCCAGGAGTGTCTCTACTCTCTCAATCCTGACTATAAACCCCAGGAGTGTCTCTATTCTCTCAGTCCTGACTGTAAACCCCAGGAATGTCTCTACTCTCTCGCTCCTTTTTGTAAACCCCAGGAGTGTCTCTACTCTCTCACTCCTGACTGTAAACCCCAGGAGTGTCTCTACTCTCTCGCTCCTGACTGTAAACTCCAGGAATGTCTCTACTCTCTCACTTCTGACTGTAAACCCCAGGAGTGTCGCTATCTCTCACTCCTGACTGTGAGTCCCAGGAGTGTCTCTAACCTCTCACTCCAGACTGTGAGTCCCAGGAGTGTCTCTACTCTCTCACTCCTGACTGTAAACCCCAGGAGTTTCTCTACTCTCTCACTCCTGACTGTAAACCCCAGGAATGTCTCTACTCTCTCACTCCTGACTGTAATCCCCAGGAGTGTCTCTACTCTCTCACTCCTGACTGTAAACCCCAGGAGTCTCTCTACTCTCTCACTCCTGATTGTAAACACCAGGAGTGTATCTACTCTCTCACACCTGACTATAAACCGCAGGAGTATCTCTACTCTCTCACTCCTGACTGTAAACCCAAGAGTGTCTCTACTCTCTCTCTCCTGACTGTAAACCCCAGGATTGGCTCTAATCTCTCACTCCTGACTGTAAACCCCAGCAGTGTCTCTACTCTCTCACTCCTGACTGTAAACCCCAGGAGTGTCTCTACTCTCTCACTCCTGACTATAAACCCCAGGATTGTCTCTACTATCTCACTCCTGACTCTAAACCCCAGGAGCGTCTCTACTCTCTCACACCTGACTGTAAACCCCAGGAGCGTCTCTACTCTCTCAATCCTGACTATAAACCCCAGGAGGGTCTCTGCTCTCTCACTCCTGTTTCTAAAGCCCCAGAGTATCTCTACTCTCTCACTCCTGACTGTAAACCCCAGGAGAGTCTCTAACCTCTCACTCCTGACTGTAAACCCCAGGTGTGTCTCTACCCTCTCACTCCTGACTGTGAGTCCCAGGAGTGTCTCTACTCTCTCACTCCTGATTCAAAAGCCCAGGAGTGTCTCTACTCTCTCACTACTGACTGTAAACCCCAGGAGTGTCTCTACTCTCTCACTCCTGACTGTAAACCCCAGGAGTGTCTCTACTCTCTCACTCCTGACTGTGCATCCCAGGAGTGTTTCTACTCTCTCACTCCTGATTCTAAAGCCCAGGAGTGTCTCTACTCTCTCACTCCTGACTGTAAACCCCAGGAGTTTCTCTAATCTCTCACTCCTGACTGTGAGTCCCAGGAGTGTCTCTATTCTCTCTTTCCTGACTGTAAACCCCAGGAGTGTCTCTCCTCTCTCACTCCTGATTGTAAACCCCAGGAGTGTCTCTACTCTCTCACTCCTGACTGTGCATCCCAGGAGTGTTTCTACTCTCTCACTCCTGATTCTAAAGCCCAGGAGTGTCTCTACTCTCTCACTCCTGACTGTAAACCCCAGGAGTTTCTCTACTCTCTCACTCCTGACTGTGAGACCCAGGAATGTCTCTACTCTCTCACTCCTGACTCTAAATCCCAGGAGCGTCTCTACTCTCTCACTCCTGACTATACACCCCAGGAGCGTCTCTACTCTCTCAATCCTGACTGTAAACCCCAGGAGTGTCTCTACACTCTCACTCCTGACTCTTATCCCCAGGAGTGTCTCTACTCTCTCACTCCTGACTGTAAACCCGAGGAGTGTCTCTACTCTCTCACTCCTGACTGTAAACCCCAGGAGTGTCTCTGCTCTCTCACTCCTGACTGTGAGTCCCAGGAGTGTCTCTACTCTCTCACTCCTGACTGTAAACCCCAGGAGTGTATCTACTCTCTCACTCCTGACTTTAAACCCCAGGAGTGTCTCTACTCTCTCACTACTGACAGTGAGTCCCAGGAGTGTCTCTACTCTCTCACTCCTGACTGTAAACGCCAGGAGTGTCTCTACTCTCTCACTCCTGACTTTTATCCCCAGGAGTGTCTCTACTCTCTCACTCCTGACTGTAAAACCCAGGAGTGTCTCTACACTCTCACTCCTGACTGTAAACCCCAGGAGTGTCTCTACTCTCTCACTCCTGACTATAAACCCCAGGCTTGTCTCTACTATCTCACTCCTGACTCTAAACCCCAGGAGCGTCTCTACTCTCTCACACCTGACTGTAGACCCCAGGAGCGTCTCTACTCTCTCAATCCTGACTATAAACCCCAGGAGGGTCTCTGCACTCTCACTCCTGACTGTAAACCCCAAAAGTTTCTCTACTCTCTCACTCCTGACTGTAAACCCCACGTGTGTCTCTACTCTCTCACAACTGACTTAAACCCCCGGAATGTCTTTATTCTCTCAGTCATGACAGTAAACCCCAGGAGTGTCTCTAAACTTTCTCTCCTGTCTATAAACCCCAGGAGCATCTCTACTCTCTCACTCCTGTCTGTAAACCCCAGGAGCGTCTCTACTTTCTCACTCCTGACTGTAAACCCCAGGAGTGTCTCTACTCTCTCACTCCTGACTGTAAACCCCAGGAGTGTCTCTACTCTCTCAATCCTGACTGTAAACCCCAGGAGTGTCTGTACTCTCTCACTCCTGACTGTAAACCCCAGGAGTGTCTCTGCTCTCTCACCACTGCCTGTAAACCCCTGGAGTGTCTCTACTCTCTCACTCCTTACTGTAAACCCAAGGAGAGTCTCTACTCTCTCACTCCTGATTGTAAATGCCAGGAGTGTCTCTACACTCTCACTCCTGACTGTAAACCCCAGGTGTGTCTCTACCCTCTCACTCCTGACTGTGAGTCCCAGGAGTGTCTCCACCCTCTCACTCTTGACTGTAAACCCCAGGAAGGTCTCTACTCTCTCACACCTGACTCTAAACCCCAGGAGTGTCTCTACTCTCTCTCTCCTGACTGTGCATCCCAGGAGTGTTTCTACACTCTCACTCCTGATTCTAAAGCCCAGGAGTGTCTCTACTCTCTCACTCCTGACTGTAAACCCCAGGAGTGTCTCTACTCTCTCACTCCTGACAGTGAGTCCCAGGAGTGTCTCTACTCTCTCAATCCTGACTGTAAAACCCAGGAGTGTCTCTACACTCTCACTCCTGACTGTAAACCCCAGGAGTGTCTCTACTCTCTCACTCCTGACTATAAACCCCAGGAGTGTCTCTACTATCTCACTCCTGACTCTAAACCCCAGGAGCGTCTCTACTCTCTCACTCCTGACTGAAAACCCCAAGATTATCTCTACTCTCTCACTCATGACTCTAAACCCCAGGAGCGTCTCTACTCTCTCAATCCTGACTATAAACCCCAGGAGGGTCTCTGCTCTCTCACTCCTGACTGTAAACCCCAAAAGTGTCTCTACTCTCTCACTCCTGACTGTAAACGCCAGGAGTGTCTCTACTCTCTCACTCCTGACTGTTATCCCCAGGAGTGTCTCTACTGTCTCACTCCTGACTGTAAAACCCAGGAGTGTCTCTACGCTCTCGCTCCTGACTGTAAACCCCAGGAGTGTCTCTACTCTCTCACTCCTGACTAGAAATCCCAGGATTGTCTCTACTATCTCACTCCTGACTCTAAACCCCAGGAGGGTCTCTGCTCTCTCACGCCTGACAGAAAACCCCAAAAGTGTCTCTACTCTCTCACTCCTGACTGTAAACCCCTGGAGTCTCTCTACTCTATCAATCCTGACTGTAAACCCCAGGAGTGTCTCTACTCTCTCAATCCTGACTGTAAACCCCAGGAGTGTCTGTACTCTCTCACTCCTGACTGTAATCCCCAGGAGTGTCTCTACTCTCTCAATCCTGACTGTAAACCCAAGGAGAGTCTCTACTCTCTCACTCCTGATTGTAAATCCCAGGAGTGTCTCTACACTCTCACTCCTGATTCTAAAGCCCAGGAGTGCCTCTACTCTCTCACACCTGACTGTAAGCCCCAGGAGCGTCTCTACCTTCTCACTCCTGACTGTAAAACACAGGAGCGTCTCTACTATCTCACTCCTGATTGTAACCGCCAGGAATGTCTCTATTCTCTCAGTCATGACTGTAAACCCCAGGAGTGTCTCTACTCTCTCACTCCTGTTTCTAAAGCCCCGGAGTGTCTCTACTCTCTCACTCCTGACTGTAAACCCCAGGAGAGTCTCTAACCTCTCACTCCTGAATGTAAACCCCAGGTGTGTCTCTACCCTCTCACTCCTGACTGTGAGTCCCCGGAGTGTCTCCACCCTCTCACTCTTGACTGTAAACCCCAGGAAGGTCTCTACACTCTCACTCCTGATTGCAAACCCCAGGAGTGTCTCTACTCTCTCATTCCTGACTGTGAGTCCCAGGAGTCTCTCTACTCTCTCACTCCTGATTCAAAAGCCCAGGAGTGTCTCTACTCTCTCACTACTGACTGTAAACCCCAGGAGTGTCTCTACTCTCTCACTCCTGACTGTTAACCCCAGGAGTGTCTCTACTCTCTCACTCCTGATTCAAAAGCCCAGGAGTGTCTCTACTCTCTCACTACTGACTGTAAACCCCAGGAGTGTCTCTACTCTCTCACTCCTGACTGTTAACCCCAGGAGTGTCTCTAATCTCTCACTCCTGACTGTGAGTCCCAGGAGTGTCTCTATTCTCTCACTCCGGACTGTAAACCCCAGGAGTGTCTCTCCTCTCTCATTCCTGATTGTAAACCCCAGGAGTGTCTCTACTCTCTCACTCCTGACTGTAAACCCCAGGAGTGTCTCTAATCTCTCACTTCTGACTCTAAACCCCAGGAGCGTCTCTACTCTCTCACACCTGACGGTAAACCCCAGGAGTGTCTCTACTCTCTCAATCCTGACTATAAACCCCAGGAGTGTCTCTATTCTCTCAGTCCTGACTGTAAACCCCAGGAATGTCTCTACTCTCTCGCTCCTTTTGTAAACCCCAGGAGTGTCTCTACTCTCTCACTCCTGACTGTAAACCCCAGGAGTGTCTCTACTCTCTCGCTCCTGACTGTAAACTCCAGGAATGTCTCTACTCTCTCACTTCTGACTGTAAACCCCAGGAGTGTCGCTATCTCTCACTCCTGACTGTGAGTCCCAGGAGTGTCTCTAACCTCTCACTCCAGACTGTGAGTCCCAGGAGTGACTCTACTCTCTCACTCCTGACTGTAAACCCCAGGAGTTTCTCTACTCTCTCACTCCTGACTGTAAACCCCAGGAATGTCTCTACTCTCTCACTCCTGACTGTAATCCCCAGGAGTGTCTCTACTCTCTCACTCCTGACTGTAAACCCCAGGAGTCTCTCTACTCTCTCACTCCTGATTGTAAACACCAGGAGTGTATCTACTCTCTCACACCTGACTATAAACCGCAGGAGTATCTCTACTCTCTCACTCCTGACTGTAAACCCAAGAGTGTCTCTACTCTCTCTCTCCTGACTGTAAACCCCAGGATTGGCTCTAATCTCTCACTCCTGACTGTAAACCCCAGCAGTGTCTCTACTCTCTCACTCCTGACTGTAAACCCCAGGAGTGTCTCTACTCTCTCACTCCTGACTATAAACCCCAGGATTGTCTCTACTATCTCACTCCTGACTCTAAACCCCAGGAGCGTCTCTACTCTCTCACACCTGACTGTAAACCCCAGGAGCGTCTCTACTCTCTCAATCCTGACTATAAACCCCAGGAGGGTCTCTGCTCTCTCACTCCTGTTTCTAAAGCCCCAGAGTATCTCTACTCTCTCACTCCTGACTGTAAACCCCAGGAGAGTCTCTAACCTCTCACTCCTGACTGTAAACCCCAGGTGTGTCTCTACCCTCTCACTCCTGACTGTGAGTCCCAGCAGTGTCTCTACTCTCTCACTCCTGATTCAAAAGCCCAGGAGTGTCTCTACTCTCTCACTACTGACTGTAAACCCCAGGAGTGTCTCTACTCTCTCACTCCTGACTGTAAACCCCAGGAGTGTCTCTACTCTCTCACTCCTGACTGTGAACACCCGGAGACCACGAGTGTCTCTACTCTCTCACTCCTGACTGTAAACCCCAGGAGTGTCTCTACTCTCTCACTCCTGACTGTAAACCCCAGGAGTGTCTCTACTCTCTCAGTCCTGACTGTGAACCCCAGGAGGGTCTCTACTCTCTCACTCCTGACTGTAAACCCCAGGTGTGCCTCTACTCTCTCACTCCTGACTGTAAACCCCAGGAATGTCTCTAATCTCTCAGTCATGACTGTAAACCCCAGGAGTGTCTCTACTCTCTCACTCCTGACTATACACCCCAGGAGCGTCTCTACTCTCTCAATCCTGACTGTAAACCCCAGGAGAGTCTCTAATCTCTCACTCCTGACTGTAAACCCCAGGTGTGTCTCTACCCTCTTACTCCTGACTGTGAGTCCCAGGAGTGTCTCCACCCTCTCACTCTTGACTGTAAACCCCAGGAAGGTCTCTACACTCTCTCTCCTGACTGTAAATCCCAGGAGTGTCTCTACTCTCTCATTCCTGACTGTGAGTCCCAGGAGTGTCTCTACTCTCTCACTCCTGATTCAAAAGCCCAGGAGTGTCTCTACTCTCTCACTCCTGACTGTAAACCCCAGGAGTGTCTCTACTCTCTCACTCCTGACTGTAAACCCCAGGAGTGTCTCTACTCTCTCACTCCTGACTGTGCATCCCAGGAGTGTTTCTACTCTCTCACTCCTGATTCTAAAGCCCAGGAGTGTCTCTACTCTCTCACTCCTGACTGTAAACCCCAGGAGTTTCTCTACTCTCTCACTCCTGACTGTGAGACCCAGGAATGTCTCTACTCTCTCACTCCTGACTCTAAATCCCAGGAGCGTCTCTACTCTCTCACTCCTGACTGTGAGTCCCAGGAGTGTCTCTACTCTCTCACTCCTGACTGTAAACCCCAGGAGTGTCTCTACTCTCTCACTCCTGGGTGTAAACCCCAGGAGTTTCTCTACTCTCTCACTCCTGACTGTGAGACCCAGGAGTGTCTCTACTCTCTCACTCCTGACTGTAAACCCCAGGAGTGTCTCAACTCTCTCACTCCTGACTATACACCCCAGGAGCGTCTCTACTCTCTCAATCCTGACTGTAAACCCCAGGAGTGTCTCTACACTCTCACTCCTGACTCTTATCCCCAGCAGTGTCTCTACTCTCTCACTCCTGACTGTAAACCCGAGGAGTGTCTCTACTCTCTCACTCCTGACTGTAAACCCCAGGAGTGTCTCTGCTCTCTCACTCCTGACTGTGAGTCCCAGGAGTGTCTCTACTCTCTCACTCCTGACTGTAAACCCCAGGAGTGTATCTACTCTCTCACTCCTGACTGTAAACCCCAGGAGTGTCTCTACTCTGTCACTACTGACAGTGAGTCCCAGGAGTGTCTCTACTCTCTCACTCCTGACTGTAAACGCCAGGAGTGTCTCTACTCTCTCACTCCTGACTGTTATCCCCAGGAGTGTCTCTACTCTCTCACTCCTGACTGTAAAACCCAGGAGTGTCTCTACACTCTCACTCCTGACTGTAAACCCCAGGAGTGTCTCTACTCTCTCACTCCTGACTATAAACCCCAGGATTGTCTCTACTATCTCACTCCTGACTCTAAACCCCAGGAGCGTCTCTACTCTCTCACACCTGACTGTAAACCCCAGGAGCGTCTCTACTCTCTCAATCCTGACTATAAACCCCAGGAGGGTCACTGCACTCTCACTCCTGACTGTAAACCCCAAAAGTTTCTCTACTCTCTCACTCCTGACTGTAAACCCCACGTGTGTCTCTACTCTCTCACACCTGACTTAAACCCCCGGAATGTCTTTATTCTCTCAGTCATGACAGTAAACCCCAGGAGTGTCTCTAAACTTTCTCTCCTGACTATAAACCCCAGGAGCATCTCTACTCTCTCACTCCTGTCTGTAAACCCCAGGAGTGTCTCTACTTTCTCACTCCTGACTGTAAACCCCAGGAGTGTCTCTACTCTCTCACTCCTGACTGTAAACCCCAGGAGTGTCTCTACTCTCTCAATCCTGACTGTAAACCCCAGGAGTGTCTGTACTCTCTCACTCCTGACTGTAAACCCCAGGAGTGTCTCTGCTCTCTCACCACTGACTGTAAACCCCTGGAGTGTCTCTACTCTCTCACTCCTTACTGTAAACCCAAGGAGAGTCTCTAATATCTCACTCCTGATTGTAAATGCCAGGAGTGTCTCTACACTCTCACTCCTGATGCTAAAGCCCAGGAGTGCCTCTAATCTCTCACACCTGACTGTAAACCCCAGGAGCGTCTCTACTCTCTCAATCCTGACTCTAAACCCGAGGAGTGTCTCTACCTTCTCACTCCTGACTGTAAACCACAGGAGCGTCTCTACTATCTCACTCCTGATTGCAACCGCCAGGAGGGTCTCTACCCTCTCACTCCTGACTGTAAACCCCAGGTGTGCCTCTACTCTCTCACTCCTGACTGTAAACCCCAGGAATGTCTCTATTCTCTCAGTCATGACTGTAAACCCCAGGAGTGTCTCTACTCTCTCACTCCTGTTTCTAAAGCCCCGGAGTGTCTCTACTCTCTCACTCCTGACTGTAAACCCCAGGAGAGTCTCTAATCTCTCACTCCTGACTGTAAACCCCAGGTGTGTCTCTACCCTCTCACTCCTGACTGTGAGTCCCAGGAGTGTCTCCACCCTCTCACTCTTGACTGTAAACCCCAGGAAGGTCTCTACACTCTCTCTCCTGACTGTAAATCCCAGGAGTGTCTCTACTCTCTCATTCCTGACTGTGAGTCCCAGGAGTGTCTCTACTCTCTCACTCCTGATTCAAAAGCCCAGGAGTGTCTCTACTCTCTCACTACTGACTGTAAACCCCAGGAGTGTCTCTACTCTCTCACTCCTGACTGTAAACCCCAGGAGTGTCCCTAATCTCTCACTCCTGACTATAAACCCCAGGAGTGTCTCTAATCTCTCACTTCTGACTCTAAACCCCAGGAGCGTCTCTACTCTCTCACACCTGACGGTAAACCCCAGCAGTGTCTCTACTCTCTCAATCCTGACTATAAACCCCAGGAGTGTCTCTATTCTCTCAGTCCTGACTGTAAACCCTAGGAATGTCTCTACTCTCTGACTCCTTTTTGTAAACCCCAGGAGTGTCTCTACTCTCTCACTCCTGACTGTAAACCCCAGGAGTGTCTCTACTCTCTCCCTCCTGACTGTAAACTCCAGGAATGTCCCTACTCTCCCACTTCTGACTGTAAAACCCAGGAGTGTCGCTACTCTCTCACTCCTGACTGTGAGTCCCAGGAGTGTCTCTAACCTCTCACTCCAGACTGTGAGTCCCAGGAGTGACTCTACTCTCTCACTCCTGACTGTAAACCCCAGGAGTGTCTCTACTCTCTCACTCCTGACTGTAAACCCCAGGAATGTCTCTACTCTCTCACTCCTGACTGTAATCCGCAGGAGTGTCTCTACTCTCTCACTCCTGACTGTAAACCCCAGGTGTCTCTCTACTCTCTCACTCCTGATTGTAAACACCAGGAGTGTATCTACTCTCTGACTCCTGACTGTAAACCCGAGGACTGTCTCTACTCTCTCACTCCTGACTGTAAACACCGGGAGTGTCTCTACTCTCTCACTCCTGACTGTAAACCCCAGGAGTGTCTCTACTCTATCACTCCTGACTGTAAACCCCAGGAGTGTCTCTACTCTCTCATTCCTGACTGTAAACCCCAGGAGTGTCTCTACTCTATCACTCCTGACTGTAAACCCCAGGAGTGTCTCTACTCTCTCATTCCTGACTGTAAACCCCAGGAGTGTCTCTACTCTCTCACTCCTGACGGTGAGTCCCAGGAATGTCTCTACTCTCTCACTCCTGACTCTAAACCCCAGGATTGTCTCTACTCTCTCACTCCTGACTGTGAGTCCCAGGAGTGTCTCTACTCTCTCACTCCTGACTGTAAACCCCAGGAGTGTCTCAACTCTCTCACTCCTGACTATACACCCCAGGAGCGTCTCTACTCTCTCAATCCTGACTGTAAACCCCAGGAGTGTCTCTACTCTCTCACTCCTGACTGTAAACCCCAGGAGTGTCTCTACTCTCTCACTCCTGTCTGTAAACCCCTGGAGTGTCTCTACTCTCTCAATCCTGACTGTAAACCCCAGGAGTGTCTCTACTCTCTCACTACTGACAGTGAGTCCCAGGAGTGTCTCTACTCTCTAACGCCTGACTGTAAACCCCAGGAGTGTCTCTAATCTCTCACTCCTGACTGTGTGTCCCAGGAGTGTCTCTACACTCTCACTCCTGACTCTAAACCCCAGGAGTGTCTCTACTCTCTGACTCCTGACTCTAAACCCCAGGAGCGCCTCTACTCTCTCACACCTGACTGTAAACCCCAGGAGTGTCTCTACTCTCTCAATCCTTACTCTAAACCCGAGGAGTGTCTCTACCTTCTCACTCCTGACTGTAAACCACAGGAGCGTCTCTACTATCTCACTCCTGATTGTAACCGCCAGGAGGGTCTCTACTCTCTCACTCCTGACTGTAAACCCCAGGAGTGTCTCTACTCTCTCACTCCTGAGTTTACACCCCAGGAGCGTCTCTACTCTCTCAATCCTGACTGTAACCCCCAGGAGAGTCTCTACTCTCTCACTCCTGACTGTAAACCCCAGGAGTGTCTCTACTCTCTCACTCCTGTCTGTAAACCCCAGGAGTGTCTCTACTCTCTCACTTCTGACTGTAAACCCCAGGAGTGTCTCAACTCTCTCACTCCTGACTGTAAACCCCAGGAGTGTCTCTACTCTCTCACTCCTGACTGTAACCCCCAGGAGTCTCTCTACTCTCTAACTCCTGACTGTGAGTCCCAGGAGTGTCTCTGCTCTCTCACTCCTGACTGTAAAACCCAGGTGTGTCTCTAGTCTCTAACTCCTGACTGTGAGGCCCAGGAGTGTCTCTACTCTCTCACTCCTGACTGTAAACCCCAGGAGCGTCTCTACTCTCTCACACCTGACTGTAAACCCCAGGAGTGTCTCTACTCTCTCACTCCTGACTATTAACCCCTGGAGTGTCTCTACTATCTCACTCCTGACTGTAAACCGCAGGAGCGTCTCTACTCTCTCACTCCTGACTGTAAACCCCAGGATTGTATCTACTCTCTTAATCCAGACTGTAAACACCATGAGTGTCTCTACTCTCTCACTCCTGACTGTACACCACAGGACTGTCTCTACTCTCTCACTCCTGACAGTAAACACCAGGAATGTCTCTACTCTCTCACTCCTGACTGTGAGTTCCAGGAGTGTCTCTACTCTCTCACTCCTGACTGTAAACCCCAGGAGTGTCTGTACTCTCTCACTCCTGATTGTAAACCCCTGGAGTGTCTCTGCTCTCTTACTCCTTACTGTGAGTCCCAGGAGTGTCTCTACTCTCTCACTTCTGTCTGTAAACCCCAGGAGCGTCTCTACTCTCTCACTCCTGACTGAAAACCCCAGGAGCGTCTCTACACTCTCACGCCTGACTGTGAGTCCCAGGAGTGGCTCCACGCTCTCATTCCTGACTGTAAACCCCAGGAGTGTCTCCACTCTCTAACTCCTGACTGTGAGTCCCAGGAGTGTCTCTACTCCCTCACTCCTGACTGTACACCCCAGGAGTGTCTCTACACTCTCACTCCTGACTGTAAACCCCAGGAGACTCTCTACTCTCTCACTCCTGACTGTAAACCCCAGGAGTGTCTCAACTCTCTCACTCCTCACTATAAACCCCAGGAGCGTCTCTACTCTCTCAATTCTGACTGTAAACCCCAGGAGTGTCTCTACTCTCTCACTTCTGACTGTAAACCCCAGGAGAGTCACTACTATCTTACTCCTGACTGTAAACCCCTGGAGTTTCTCTACTTCCTCACTACTGACAGTGAGTCCCAGGAGTGTCTCTACTCTCTACCGCCTGACTGTAAACCCCAGGAGTGTCTCTACTCTCTAACACCTGACTGTGAGTCCCAAGGGTGTCCTACTCACTAACTCCTGACTGTAAACCCCAGGAGTGTATCTACTCTCTCACTCCTGACTGTAAACCACAGGAGTGTCTCTACTCTCTCACTCCTGACAGTAAACCCCAGGAGTGTCTCTACTCTCTCACTCCTGACAATGAGTCCCAGGAGTGTCTCCTCTCTCTAACTCCTGACTTTAAACCCCAGGAGTGTCTCTACTATCTCACTCCTGACTGTAAACCCCAGGAGTGTCTCTACTCTCTCACTCCTGACAGTGAGTCCAAGGAGTGTCTCTACTCTCTAACGCCTGACTGTAAACCCCAGGAGTGTCTCTACTCTCTCACTCCTGACTGTAAACCCCAGGAGTGTCTCTACTCTCTCACTCCTGACTGTAACCCCCTGGAGTGTCTCTGCTCTCTTTTTCCTGACTGCGAGTCCCAGGAGTGTCTCTACTCTCTCACTCCTGACTGTAAACCCCAGGAGCGTCTCTACTCTCTCACTCCTGACTGTGAGTCCCAGGAGTGGCTCCACGCTCTCACTCCTGACTGTAAACCCCAGGACTGTCTCTACTCTCTAACTCCTGACTGTGAGTCCCAGGAGTGTCTCTACTCTCTCACTCCTGACTGTAAACCCCAGGAGTGTCACTACTCTCTTACTCCTGACTGTAAACCCCAGGTGTTTCTCTATTCTCTCACTACTGACAGTGAGTCCCAGGAGTGTCTCTACTCTCTAACGCCTGACTGTAAACCCCAGTAGTGTCTCTACTCTCTAACACCTGACAGTGAGTCCCAAGAGTGTCCTACTCACTAACTCCTGACTGGAAACCCCAGGAGTGTATCTACTCTCTCACTCCTGACTGTAAACCACTGGAGTGTCTCTACTCTCTCACTCCTGACTGTAAACACCAGGAGTGTCTCTACTCTCTCACTCCTGACAATGAGTCCCAGGAGTGTCTCTACTCTCTAACTCCTGACTGTAAACCCCAGGAGTGTCTCTACTATCTCACTCCTGACTGTAAACCCCAGGAGTGTCGCTACTCTCTCACTCCTGACTGTGAATCCCAGGAGTGTCTCTACGCTCTCACTCCTGACTGTAAACCCCAGGAGTGTCTCTACACTCTCACTCCTGACAGTAAACCCCAGGAATGTCTC
Organism: Carcharodon carcharias; assembly: GCF_017639515.1. NCBI lineage: Eukaryota > Metazoa > Chordata > Chondrichthyes > Lamniformes > Lamnidae > Carcharodon > Carcharodon carcharias. The sequence goes on along the minus strand of NC_054486.1, from coordinate 2,825,262 downwards.
TACTCTCTCACTCCTGACTGTGAACCCCAGGAGTGTCTCTACTCTCTCACTCCTGACTGTAAACCCCAGAAGTGTCTCTACTCTCTCGCTCCTGACTGTAAACTCCAGGAATGTCTCTACTCTCGCACCCCTGACTGTAAACCCTAGGAGTGTCGCTACTCTCTCACTCCTGACTGTGAGTCCCAGGAGTGACTCTAATCTCTCACTCCAGACTGTGAGTCCCAGGAGTGACTCTACTCTCTCACTCCTGACTGTAAACCCCAGGAGTGTCTCTACTCTCTCACTCCTGAATGTAAACCCCAGGGATGTCTCTAATCTCTCACTCGTAACTGTAAACCCCAGGAGTGTCTCTACTCTCTCACTCCTGACTGTAAACCCCAGGAGTGTATCTACTCTCTCACTCCTGACTGTAAACCCCAGGAGTGTCTCTACTCTCTCACTCCTGACTGTAAACCCCAGGAGTGTCTCTACTCTCTCACTCCTGACTGTAAACCCCAGGATCGTCTCTACTCTCTCACTCCTGACTGTGAGTCCCAGGAGTGTCTCTACTCTCTCACTCCTGACTGTAAACCCCAGGAGTGTCTCAACTCTCTCACTCCTGACTATACACCCCAGGAGCGTCTCTACTCTCTCAATCCTGACTGTAAACCCCAGGAGTGTCTCTACTCTCTCACTCCTGACTGTAAACCCCAGGAGTGTCTCTACTCTCTCACTCCTGTCTGTAAACCCCTGGAGTGTCTCTACTCTCTCAATCCTGACTGTAAACCCCAGGAGTGTCTCTACTCTCTCACTACTGACAGTGAGTCCCAGGAGTGTCTCTACTCTCTAACGCCTGACTGTAAACCCCAGGAGTGTCTCTAATCTCTCACTCCTGACTGTGTGTCCCAGGAGTGTCTCTACACTCTCACTCCTGACTCTAAACCCCAGGAGTGTCTCTACTCTCTGACTCCTGACTCTAAACCCCAGGAGCGCCTCTACTCTCTCACACCTGACTGTAAACCCCAGGAGTGTCTCTACTCTCTCAATCCTTACTCTAAACCCGAGGAGTGTCTCTACCTTCTCACTCCTGACTGTAAACCACAGGAGCGTCTCTACTATCTCACTCCTGATTGTAACCGCCAGGAGGGTCTCTACTCTCTCACTCCTGACTGTAAACCCCAGGAGTGTCTCTACTCTCTCACTCCTGAGTTTACACCCCAGGAGCGTCTCTACTCTCTCAATCCTGACTGTAACCCCCAGGAGAGTCTCTACTCTCTCACTCCTGACTGTAAACCCCAGGAGTGTCTCTACTCTCTCACTCCTGTCTGTAAACCCCAGGAGTGTCTCTACTCTCTCACTTCTGACTGTAAACCCCAGGAGTGTCTCAACTCTCTCACTCCTGACTGTAAACCCCAGGAGTGTCTCTACTCTCTCACTCCTGACTGTAACCCCCAGGAGTCTCTCTACTCTCTAACTCCTGACTGTGAGTCCCAGGAGTGTCTCTGCTCTCTCACTCCTGACTGTAAAACCCAGGTGTGTCTCTAGTCTCTAACTCCTGACTGTGAGGCCCAGGAGTGTCTCTACTCTCTCACTCCTGACTGTAAACCCCAGGAGCGTCTCTACTCTCTCACACCTGACTGTAAACCCCAGGAGTGTCTCTACTCTCTCACTCCTGACTATTAACCCCTGGAGTGTCTCTACTATCTCACTCCTGTCTGTAAACCGCAGGAGCGTCTCTACTCTCTCACTCCTGACTGTAAACCCCAGGATTGTATCTACTCTCTTAATCCAGACTGTAAACACCATGAGTGTCTCTACTCTCTCACTCCTGACTGTACACCACAGGACTGTCTCTACTCTCTCACTCCTGACAGTAAACACCAGGAATGTCTCTACTCTCTCACTCCTGACTGTGAGTTCCAGGAGTGTCTCTACTCTCTCACTCCTGACTGTAAACCCCAGGAGTGTCTGTACTCTCTCACTCCTGATTGTAAACCCCTGGAGTGTCTCTGCTCTCTTACTCCTTACTGTGAGTCCCAGGAGTGTCTCTACTCTCTCACTTCTGTCTGTAAACCCCAGGAGCGTCTCTACTCTCTCACTCCTGACTGTAAACCCCAGGAGCGTCTCTACACTCTCACGCCTGACTGTGAGTCCCAGGAGTGGCTCCACGCTCTCATTCCTGACTGTAAACCCCAGGAGTGTCTCCACTCTCTAACTCCTGACTGTGAGTCCCAGGAGTGTCTCTACTCCCTCACTCCTGACTGTACACCCCAGGAGTGTCTCTACACTCTCACTCCTGACTGTAAACCCCAGGAGACTCTCTACTCTCTCACTCCTGACTGTAAACCCCAGGAGTGTCTCAACTCTCTCACTCCTCACTATAAACCCCAGGAGCGTCTCTACTCTCTCAATTCTGACTGTAAACCCCAGGAGAGTCACTACTATCTTACTCCTGACTGTAAACCCCTGGAGTTTCTCTACTTCCTCACTACTGACAGTGAGTCCCAGGAGTGTCTCTACTCTCTACCGCCTGACTGTAAACCCCAGGAGTGTCTCTACTCTCTAACACCTGACTGTGAGTCCCAAGGGTGTCCTACTCACTAACTCCTGACTGTAAACCCCAGGAGTGTATCTACTCTCTCACTCCTGACTGTAAACCACAGGAGTGTCTCTACTCTCTCACTCCTGACAGTAAACCCCAGGAGTGTCTCTACTCTCTCACTCCTGACAATGAGTCCCAGGAGTGTCTCCTCTCTCTAACTCCTGACTTTAAACCCCAGGAGTGTCTCTACTATCTCACTCCTGACTGTAAACCCCAGGAGTGTCTCTACTCTCTCACTCCTGACAGTGAGTCCAAGGAGTGTCTCTACTCTCTAACGCCTGACTGTAAACCCCAGGAGTGTCTCTACTCTCTCACTCCTGACTGTAAACCCCAGGAGTGTCTCTACTCTCTCACTCCTGACTGTAACCCCCTGGAGTGTCTCTGCTCTCTTTTTCCTGACTGCGAGTCCCAGGAGTGTCTCTACTCTCTCACTCCTGACTGTAAACCCCAGGAGCGTCTCTACTCTCTCACTCCTGACTGTGAGTCCCAGGAGTGGCTCCACGCTCTCACTCCTGACTGTAAACCCCAGGACTGTCTCTACTCTCTAACTCCTGACTGTGAGTCCCAGGAGTGTCTCTACTCTCTCACTCCTGACTGTAAACCCCAGGAGTGTCACTACTCTCTTACTCCTGACTGTAAACCCCAGGTGTTTCTCTATTCTCTCACTACTGACAGTGAGTCCCAGGAGTGTCTCTACTCTCTAACGCCTGACTGTAAACCCCAGTAGTGTCTCTACTCTCTAACACCTGACAGTGAGTCCCAAGAGTGTCCTACTCACTAACTCCTGACTGTAAACCCCAGGAGTGTATCTACTCTCTCACTCCTGACTGTAAACCACTGGAGTGTCTCTACTCTCTCACTCCTGACTGTAAACACCAGGAGTGTCTCTACTCTCTCACTCCTGACAATGAGTCCCAGGAGTGTCTCTACTCTCTAACTCCTGACTGTAAACCCCAGGAGTGTCTCTACTATCTCACTCCTGACTGTAAACCCCAGGAGTGTCGCTACTCTCTCACTCCTGACTGTGAATCCAAGGAGTGTCTCTACGCTCTCACTCCTGACTGTAAACCCCAGGAGTGTCTCTACAATCTCACTCCTGACAGTAAACCCCAGGAATGTCTCTACTCTCTCACTCCTGACTGTAAACCCCAGGAGTGTCTCTACTCTCTCACTCCTGACTGTAAACCCCAGAAGTGTCTCTACTCTCTCGCTCCTGACTGTAAACTCCAGGAATGTCTCTACTCTCGCACCCCTGACTGTAAACCCTAGGAGTGTCGCTACTCTCTCACTCCTGACTGTGAGTCCCAGGAGTGACTCTAATCTCTCACTCCAGACTGTGAGTCCCAGGAGTGACTCTACTCTCTCACTCCTGACTGTAAACCCCAGGAGTGTCTCTACTCTCTCACTCCTGAATGTAAACCCCAGGGATGTCTCTAATCTCTCACTCGTAACTGTAAACCCCAGGAGTGTCTCTACTCTCTCACTCCTGACTGTAAACCCCAGGAGTGTATCTACTCTCTCACTCCTGACTGTAAACCCCAGGAGTGTCTCTACTCTCTCACTCCTGACTGTAAACCCCAGGAGTGTCTCTACTCTCTCACTCCTGACTGTAAACCCCAGGAGTGTATCTACTCTCTCACTCCTGACTGTAAACCACAGGAGTGTCTCTACTCTCTCACTCCTGACTGTAAACCCCAGGAGTGTCTCTACTCTCTCACTCCTGACAATGAGTCCCAGGAGTGTCTCTACTCTCTAACTCCTGACTGTAAACCCCAGGAGTGTCTCTACTATCTCTCTCCTGACTGTAAACCCCAGGAGTGTCTCTACTCTCTCACTCCTGACAGTGATTCCAAGGAGTGTCTCTACTCTCTAACGCCTGACTGTAAACCCCAGGAGTGTCTCTACTCTCCCACTCCTGACTGTAAACCCCCGGAGTGTCGCTACTCTCTCACTCCTGACTGTGAATCCCAGTAGTGTCTCTACTCTCTCACTCCTGACTGTAAACCCCAGGAGTGTCTCTACTCTCTCACTCCTGACTGTAAACCCCAGGAATGTCTCTACTCTCTCACTCCTGACTGTAAACCCCAGGAGTGTCTCTACTCTCTCACTCCTGACTGTAAACCCCAGAAGTGTCTCTACTCTCTCGCTCCTGACTGTAAACTCCAGGAATGTCTCTACTCTCTCACTCCTGACTGTAAACCCCAGGCGCGTCTCTACTCTCTCACTCCTGACTGTGAGTCCCAGGAGTGTCTCCACCCTGTCACTCCTGACTGTAAACCCCAGGAGTGTCTCTACTCTCTCACTCCTGTCTGTAAACCCCAGGAGTGTCTCTACTCTCTCACTTCTGACTGTAAACCCCAGGAGTGTCTCAACTCTCTCACTCCTGACTGTAAACCCCAGGAGTGTCTCTACTCTCTCACTCCTGACTGTAACCCCCAGGAGTCTCTCTACTCTCTAACTCCTGACTGTGAGTCCCAGGAGTGTCTCTGCTCTCTCACTCCTGACTGTAAAACCCAGGTGTGTCTCTAGTCTCTTACTCCTGACTGTGAGGCCCAGGAGTGTCTCTACTCTCTCACTTCTGACTGTAAACCCCAGGAGCGTCTCTACTCTCTCACACCTGACTGTAAACCCCAGGAGTGTCTCTACTCTCTCACTCCTGACTATTAACCCCTGGAGTGTCTCTACTATCTCACTCCTGACTGTAAACCGCAGGAGCGTCTCTACTCTCTCACTCCTGACTGTACACCACAGGACTGTCTCTACTCTCTCACTCCTGACAGTAAACACCAGGAATGTCTCTACTCTCTCACTCCTGACTGTGAGTTCCAGGAGTGTCTCTACTCTCTCACTCCTGACTGTAAACCCCAGGAGTGTCTGTACTCTCTCACTCCTGATTGTAAACCCCTGGAGTGTCTCTGCTCTCTTACTCCTTACTGTGAGTCCCAGGAGTGTCTCTACTCTCTCACTTCTGTCTGTAAACCCCAGGAGCGTCTCTACTCTCTCACTCCTGACTGTAAACCCCAGGAGCGTCTCTACACTCTCACGCCTGACTGTGAGTCCCAGGAGTGGCTCCACGCTCTCATTCCTGACTGTAAACCCCAGGAGTGTCCCCACTCTCTAACTCCTGACTGTGAGTCCCAGGAGTGTCTCTACTCTCTCACTCCTGACTGTACACCCCAGGAGTGTCTCTACACTCTCACTCCTGACTGTAAACCCCAGGAGACTCTCTACTCTCTCACTCCTGACTGTAAACCCCAGGAGTGTCTCAACTCTCTCACTCCTCACTATAAACCCCAGGAGCGTCTCTACTCTCTCAATTCTGACTGTAAACCCCAGGAGTGTCTCTACTCTCTCACTTCTGACTGTAAACCCCATGAGTGTCTCTACTCTCTCACTCCTGACTGTAAACCTCAGGAGAGTCACTACTATCTTACTCCTGACTGTAAACCCCTGGAGTTTCTCTACTTCATCACTACTGACAGTGAGTCCCAGGAGTGTCTCTACTCTCTACCGCCTGACTGTAAACCCCAGGAGTGTCTCTACTCTCTAACACCTGACTGTGAGTCCCAAGAGTGTCCTACTCACTAACTCCTGACGGTAAACCCCAGGAGTGTATCTACTCTCTCACTCCTGACTGTAAACCACAGGAGTGTCTCTACTCTCTCACTCCTGACAGTAAACCCCAGGAGTGTCTCTACTCTCTCACTCCTGACAATGAGTCCCAGGAGTGTCTCCTCTATCTAACTCCTGACTTTAAACCCCAGGAGTGTCTCTACTATCTCACTCCTGACTGTAAACCCCAGGAGTGTCTCTACTCTCTCACTCCTGACAGTGAGTCCAAGGAGTGTCTCTACTCTCTAACGCCTGACTGTAAACCCCAGGAGTGTCTCTACTCTCTCACTCCTGACTGTAAACCCCAGGAGTGTCTCTACTCTCTCACTCCTGACTGTAACCCCCTGGAGTGTCTCTGCTCTCTTTTTCCTGACTGCGAGTCCCAGGAGTGTCTCTACTCTCTCACTCCTGACTGTAAACCCCAGGAGCGTCTCTACTCTCTCACTCCTGACTGTGAGTCCCAGGAGTGGCTCCACGCTCTCACTCCTGACTGTAAACCCCAGGAGTGTCTCTACTCTCTAACTCCTGACTGTGAGTCCCAGGAGTGTCTCTACTCTCTCACTCCTGACTGTAAACCCCAGGAGTGTCACTACTCTCTTACTCCTGACTGTAAACCCCAGGTGTTTCTCTACTCTCTCACTACTGACAGTGAGTCCCAGGAGTGTCTCTACTCTCTAACGCCTGACTGTAAACCCCAGTAGTGTCTCTACTCTCTAACACCTGACTGTGAGTCCCAAGAGTGTCCTACTCACTAACTCCTGACTGTAAACCCCAGGAGTGTATCTACTCTCTCACTCCTGACTGTAAACCACTGGAGTGTCTCTACTCTCTCACTCCTGACTGTAAACACCAGGAGTGTATCTACTCTCTCACTCCTGACTGTAACCCACAGGAGTGTCTCTACTCTCTCACTCCTGACTGTAAACCCCAGGAGTGTCTCTACTATCTCACTCCTGACTGTAAACCTCAGGAGTGTATCTAATCTCTCACTCCTGACAATGAGTCCAAGGAGTGTCTCTACTCTCTAACGCCTGATTGTAAACCCCAGGAGTGTCTCTACTCTCTCACTCCTGACTGTAAACCCCAGGTGTGTCTCTACTCTCTCACTCCTGATTATGATTCCCAGGTTTGTCTCTACTCTGTCACTCCTGACAGTGTGTCCCAGCAGTGTCACTAATCTCTTACTCCTTACTGAGAAGCCCAGGAGTGTCTCTACTCTCTCACTCCTGACTGTAAACCCCAGGAGTGTCTCTACTATCTCACGCCTGACTGTAAACCCCAGGAGTGTCTCTACTCTCTCACTCCTGACAGTGAGTCCAAGGAGTGTCTCTACTCTCTAACGCCTGAATGTAAACCCCAGGAGTGTCTCTACACTCTCACTCCTGACTGTAAACCCCCGGAGTGTCGCTACTCTCTCACACCTGACTGTGAATCCCAGGAGTGTCTCTACTCTCTCACTCCTGACTGTAAACCCCAGGAGTGTCTCTACTCTCTCACTCCTGACTGTAAACCCCAGAAGTGTCTCTACTCTCTCTCTCCTGACTGTAAACTCCAGGAATGTCTCTACTCTCTCACTCTTGACTGTAAACCCCAGGAGTGTCTCTACACTCTCACTCCTGAATGTAAACCCCAGGAATGTCTCTACGCTCTCACTCCTGACTGTAAACCCCAGGAGTGTCTCTACTCTCTCACTCCTGACTGTAAACCCCAGGAGTGTCTCTACTCTCTTACTCCTGACTGTAAACCCCAGGAGTGTCTCAACTCTCTCAATCCTGACTCTCAACCCCAGGAGTGTCTCTACCTTCTCACTCCTGACTGTAAACCACAGTAGCGTCTCTACTATCTCACTCCTGACTGTAACCGCCAGGATGGTCTCTACTCTCTCACTCCTGACTGTAAACCCCGGGAGTGTCTCTACTCTCTCACTCCTGACTGTAAACACCAGGAATGTCTCTACTCTCTCACTCCAGACTGTAAACCCCAGGAATGTCTCTATTCTCTTAGTCATGACTGTAATCCCCAGGAGTGTCTCTACTCTCTCACTCCTGACAATGAGTCCCAGGAGTGTCTCTACTCTCTAACTCCTGACTGTAAACCCCAGGAGTGTCTCTACTCTCTCACTCCTGACAGTGAGTCCAAGGAGTGTCTCTACTCTCTAACGCCTGACTGTAAACCTCAGGAGTGTCTCTACTCTCTCACTCCTGACTGTAAACACCAGGAGTGTCTCTACTCTCTCAATCCAGACTGTAAACCCCAGGAATGGCTCTATTCTCTTAGTCATGACCTTAAACCCCAGGAGTGTCTCTACGCTCTCACTCCTGACTGTAAGACCGACGAGTGTCTCTAGTCTCTCACTCCTGACTGTAAACCCCAGGAGTGTCTCTACTCTCTCACTCATGACTGTAAACCCCAGGAGTGTCTCTACTCTCTCACTCCTGATTCTAAAGCCCATGAGTGTCTCTACTCTCTCAATCCTGACTGTAAACCCCAGGAGAGTCTCTAACCTCTCACTCCTGACTGTGAGTCCCAGGAGTGTCTCCACCCTCTCACTCCTAGACTGTAAACCCCAGGAGTGTCTCTACTCTCTCACTCCTGACTGTAAACCCCAGGAGTTTCTCTACACTCTCACTCCTGTCTGTAAACCCCGGGAGTGTGTCTTCTCTCTCACTCCTGACTCTAAACCCCAGGAGTGTCTCTACTCTCTAACTCCTGACTGTGAGTCCCAGGAGTGTCTCCACCCTCTCACTCCTAGACTGTAAACCCCAGGAGTGTCTCTACTCTCTCACTCCTGACTGTAAACCCCAGGAGTTTCTCTACACTCTCACTCCTGTCTGTAAACCCCGGGAGTGTGTCTTCTCTCTCACTCCTGACTCTAAACCCCAGGAGTGTCTCTGCTCTCTCACTCCTGACTGTAAACCCCAGGTGTGTCTCTACTCTCTCACTCCTGATTATGATTCCCAGGAGTGTCTCTACTCTGTCACTCCTGACAGTGTGTCGCAGCAGTGTCTCTAGTCTCTCACTCCTGACTGTAAAGCCCAGGAGTGTCTCTATTCTCTCACTCCTGACTGTAAACCCCAGGAGTGTCTCTAGTCTCTTACTTCTGTCTCTAAACCCCAGGAGCGTCTCTACTCTCTCACACCTGACTGTAAACCCCAGGAGTGTCTCTACTCTCTCACTCCTGACAGTAAACACCAGGAATGTCTCTACTCTCTCACTCCTGACTGTGAGTTCCAGGAGTGTCTCTACTCTCTCACTCCTGACTGTAAACCCCAGGAGTGTCTGTACTCTCTCACTCCTGACTGTAAACCCCTGGAGTGTCTCTGCTCTCTATCTCCTGACTGTGAGTCCCAGGAGTATCTCTACTCTCTCACTCCTGACTGTACACCCCAGGAGTGTCTCTACACTCTCACTCCTGACAGTAAACACCAGGAATGTCTCTACTCTCTCACTCCTGACTGTGAGTTCCAGGAGCGTCTCTACACTCTCACTCCTGACTGGGAGTCCCAGGAGTGGCTCCACGCTCTCACTCCTGACTGTAAACCCCAGGAGTGTCTCTACTCTCTATCTCCTGACTGTGAGTCCCAGGAGTATCTCTACTCTCTCACTCCTGACTGTACACCCCAGGAGTGTCTCTACACTCTCACTCCTGACTGTAAACCCCAGGAGACTCTCTACTCTCTCACTCCTGACTGTAAACCCCAGGAGTGTCTCAACTCTCTCACTCCTCACTATAAACCCCAGGAGCGTCTCTACTCTCTCAATTCTGACTGTAAACCCCAGGAGTGTCTCTACTCTCTCACTTCTGACTCTAAACCCCATGAGTGTCTCTACTCTCTTACTCCTGACTGTAAACCCCAGGAGTTTCTCTACTCTCTCACTACTGACAGTGAGTCCCAGGAGTGTCTCTACTCTCTAACGCCTGACTGTAAACCCCAGGAGTCTCTCTACTCTCTAACACCTGACTGTGAGTCCCAAGAGTGTCTCTACTCACTAACTCCTGACTGTAAACCCCAGGAGTGTATCTACTCTCTCACTCCTGACTGTAACCCACAGGAGTGTCTCTACTCTCTCACTCCTGACTGTAAACCCCAGGAGTGTCTCTACTCTCTCACCCCTGACAGTGAGTCCCAGGAGTGTCTCTACTCTCTAACTCCTGACTGTAAACCCCAGGAGTGTCTCTACTATCTCACTCCTGACTGTAAACCTCAGGAGTGTCTCTACTCTCTCACTCCTGACAGTGAGTCCAAGGAGTGTCTCTACTCTCTAACGCCTGATTGTAAACCCCTGGAGTGTCTCTACTCTCTCACTCCTGACTGTAAACCCCAGGTGTGTCTCTACTCTCTCACTCCTGATTATGATTCCCAGGTTTGTCTCTACTCTGTCACTCCTGACAGTGTGTCCCAGCAGTGTCACTAATCTCTTACTCCTGACTGAAAAGCCCAGGAGTGTCTCTACTCTCTCACTCCTGACTGTAAACCCCAGGAGTGTCTCTACTATCTCACTCCTGACTGTAAACCCCAGGAGTGTCTCTACTCTCTCACTCCTGACAGTGAGTCCAAGGAGTGTCTCTACTCTCTAACGCCTGACTGTAAACCCCAGGAGTGTCTCTACACTCTCACTCCTGACTGTAAACCCCCGGAGTGTCGCTACTCTCTCACACCTGACTGTGAATCCCAGGAGTGTCTCTACTCTCTCACTCCTGACTGTAAACCCCAGGAGTGTCTCTACTCTCTCACTCCTGACTGTAAACCCCAGAAGTGTCTCTACTCTCTCTCTCCTGACTGTAAACTCCAGGAATGTCTCTACTCTCTCACTCTTGACTGTAAACCCCATGAGTGTCTCTACACTCTCACTCCTGAATGTAAACCCCAGGAATGTCTCTACGCTCTCACTCCTGACTGTAAACCCCAGGAGTGTCTCTACTCTCTCACTCCTGACTGTAAACCCCAGGAGTGTCTCTACTCTCTTACTCCTGACTGTAAACCCCAGGAGTGTCTCTACTCTCTCACTCGTGACTGTAAACCCCAGGAGTGTATCTACGCTCTCACTCGTGACTGTAAACACCAGGAGTGTCTCTACTCTCTCACTCCTGACTGTAAACCCGAGGACTGTCTCTACTCTCTCACTCCTGACTGTAAACACCGGGAGTGTCTCTACTCTCTCACTCCTGACTGTAAATCACAGGATTGTCTCAACTCTCTCACTCCTGACTATAAACACCAGGAGCGTCTCTACTCTCTCAATCCTGACTGTAAACCCCAGGAGTATCTCTACTCTCTAACACGTGACTGTGAGTCCCAAGAGTGTCTCTACTCACTAACTCCTGACTGTAAACCCCAGGAGTGTATCTACTCTCTCACTCCTGACTGTAAACCACAGGAGTGTCTCTACTCTCTCACTCCTGACTGTAAACCCCAGGAGTGTCTCTACTCTCTCACTCCTGACAATGAATCCCAGGAGTGTCTCTACTCTCTAACTCCTGACTGTAAACCCCAGGAGTGTCTCTACTATCTCACTCCTGACTGTAAACCTCAGGAGTGTCTCTACTCTCTCACTCCTGACAGTGAGTCCAAGGAGTGTCTCTACTCTCTAACTCCTGACTGTAAACCCCAGGAGTGTCTCTACACTCTCACTCCAGACTGTAAACCCCAGGAGTGTCTCTACTCTCTCACTCCTGACTGTAAACCCCAGGTGTGTCTCTACTCTCTCACTCCTGATTATGATTCCCAGGTTTGTATCTACTCTGTCACTCCTGACAGTGTGTCCCAGCAGTGTCTCTAGACTCTCACTCCTGACTGAAAAGCCCAGGAGTGTCTCTACTCTCTCGCTCCTGACTGTAAACCCCAGGAGTGTCTCTACTCTCTCACTCCTGACATTGAGTCCAAGGAGTGTCTCTACTCTCTAACGCCTGACTGTAAACCCCAGGAGTGTCTCTACTCTCTCACTCCTGACTGTAAACCCCCGGAGTGTCGCTACTCTCTCACTCCTGACTGTGAATCCCAGGAGTGTCTCTACTCTCTCACTCCTGACTGTAAACCCCAGGAGTCTCTCTACTCTCTCACTCCTGACTGTAAACCCCAGGAATGTCTCTACTCTCTCACTCCTGACTGTAAACCCCAGGAGTCTCTCTACTCTCTCACTCCTGAATGTAACCCCCAGGAATGTCTCTACTCTCTCACTCCTGACTGTAAACCCCAGGAGTGTCTCTACTCTCTCACTCCTGACTGTAAACCCCAGGAGTGTCTCTACTCTCTTACTCCTGACTGTAAACCCCAGGAGTGTCTCTAGTCTCTTACTTCTGTCTCTAGTCTCTACTCTCTCACTCCTGACTGTAAACCCGAGGACTGTCTCTACTCTCTCACTCCTGACTGTAAACACCGGGAGTGTCTCTACTCTCTCACTCCTGACTGTAAACCCCAGGATTGTCTCAACTCTCTCACTCCTGACTATAAACACCAGCAGCGTTTCTACTCTCTCAATCCTGACTGTAAACCCCAGGTGTGTCTCTACTCTCTCACTGCTGAGTGAGTCCCAGGAGTGTCTCTACTCTCTCACTGCTGAGTGAGTCTCAGGAGTGTCTCTACTCTCTAACGCCTGACTGTAAACCCCAGGAGTGTCTCGACTATCTAACACCTGACTGTGAGTCCCAGGAGTGTCTCCACCCACTCACTCCTAGACTGTAAACCCCAGGAGTGTCTCTACTCTCTCACTCCCGACTGTAAACCCCAGGAGTTTCTCTACAATCTCACTCCTGTCTGTAAACCCCGGGAGTGTGTCTTCTCTCTCACTCCTGACTCTAAACCCCAGGAGTGTCTCTACACTCTCACTCCTGACTGTGAGTCCCAGGAGTGGCTCCACGCTCTCACTCCTGACTGTAAACCCCAGGAGTGTCTCTACTCTCTAACTCCTGACTGTGAGTCCCACGAGTATCTCTACTCTCTCACTCCTGACTGTACACCCCAGGAGTGTCTCTACACTCTCACTCCTGACTGTAAACCCCAGGAGACTCTCTACTCTCTCACTCCTGACTGTAAACCCCAGGAGTGTCTCAACTCTCTCACTCCTCACTATAAACCCCAGGAGCGTCTCTACTCTCTCAATTCTGACTGTAAACCCCAGGAGTGTCTCTACTCTCTCACTTCTGACTGTAAACCCCATGAGTGTCTCTACTCTCTCACTCCTGCCTGTAAACCCCAGGAGTGTCACTACTCTCTTACTCCTGACTGTAAACCCCAGGAGTTTCTCTACTCTCTCACTACTGACAGTGAGTCCCAGGAGTGTCTCTACTCTCTAACGCCTGACTGTAAACCCCAGGAGTGTCTCTACACTCTCACTCCTGACTGTAAACCCCCGGAGTGTCGCTACTCTCTCACACCTGACTGTGAATCCCCGGAGTGTCTCTACTCTCTCACTCCTGACTGTAAACCCCAGGAGTGTCTCTACTCTCTCACTCCTCACTATAAACCCCAGGAGCGTCTCTACTCTCTCAATTCTGACTGTAAACCCCAGGAGTGTCTCTACTCTCTCACTTCTGACTGTAAACCCCATGAGTGTCTCTACTCTCTAACGCCTGACTGTAAACCCCAGGAGTGTCTCTACTCTCTAACACCTGACTGTGAGTCCCAAGAGTGTCTCTACTCACTAACTCCTGACTGTAAACCCCAGGAGTGTATCTACTCTCTCACTCCTGACTGTAAACCACAGGAGTGTCTCTACTCTCTCACTCCTGACTGTAAACCCCAGGAGTGTCTCTACTCTCTCACTCCTGACAATGAGTCCCAGGAGTGTCTCTACTCTCTAACGCCTGACTGTAAACCCCAGGAGTGTCTCTACTCTCTGACTCCTGACTGTAAACCCCAGGAGTGTCTCTACTCTCTCACTCCTGATTATGATTCCCAGGTTTGTCTATACTCTGTCACTCCTGACAATGTGTCCCAGCAGTGTCTCTACTCTCTCACTCCTGTCTGTAAACCCCAGGAGTGTCTCTACTCTCTCACTCCTGACTGTAAACCCCAGGAGTGTCTCTACTCTCTCACTGCTGAGTGAGTCCCAGGAGTGTCTCTACTCTCTAACGCCTGACTGTAAACCCCAGGAGTGTCTCTACTATCTAACACCTGACTGTGTGTCCCAGGAGTGTCTCTACTCTCTCACTCCTGATTCTAAAGCCCAGGAGTGTCTCTACTCTCTCAATCCTGACTGTGAGTCCCAGGAGTGTCTCCACCCTCTCACTCCTAGGCTGTAGACCCCAGGAGTGTCTCTACTCTCTCACTCCTGACTGTAAACCCCAGGAGTTTCTCTACACTCTCACTCCTGTCTGTAAACCCCGGGAGTGTGTCTTCTCTCTCACTCCTGACTCTAAACCCCAGGAGTGTCTCTACTCTCTAACTCCTGACTGTGAGTCCCAGGAGTGTCTCTACTCTCTGACTCCTGACTGTAAACCCCACTAGTGTCTCTACTCTCTAACTCCTGACTGTAAATCCCAGGTTTGTCTCCATTCTCTCACTCCTGATTGTAAACCCCAGGATTGTCTCTACTCTCTAACTCCTGACTGTAAACCCCAGGAGTGTCTCTACTCTCTCACTCCTGACTGTAACCCCAGGAGTGTCTCTACTCTCTCACTCCTGACTGTAAACCCCAGGAGTGTCTCTACTCTCTCACTCCTGACTGTAAACCCCAGGAGTGTCTCTACTCTCTCACTCCTGACTGTAAACCCCAGGAGTGTCTCTAGTCTCTTACTTCTGTCTCTAAACCCCAGGAGCGTCTCTACTCTCTCACACCTGACTGTAAACCCCAGGAGTGTCTCTACTCTCTCAGTCCTGACTATAAACACCAGGAGTGTCTCTACTATCTCACTCCTGACTGTAAACCGCAGGAGCGTCTCTACACTCTCACTCCTGACTGTAAACCGCAGGATTGTATCTACTCTCTCACTCCTGACTGTAAACACCAGGAGTGTCTCTACTCTCTCACTCCTGACTGTACACCGCAGGACTGTCTCTACTCTCTCACTCCTGACAGTAAACACCAGGAATGTCTCTACTCTCTGACTCCTGACTGTGAGTTCCAGGAGTGTTTCTACTCTCTCACTCCTGACTGTAAACCCCAGGAGTGTCTGTACTCTCTCACTCCTGACTGTAAACCCCTGGAGTGTCTCTGCTCTCTTACTCCTGACTGTGAGTCCCAGGAGTGTCTCTACTCTCTCACTCCTGACTGTAAACCCCAGGAGCGTCTCTACTCTCTCAATCCTGACTGTGAGTCCCAGGAGTGTCTCCACCCTGTCACTCCTGACTGTAAACCCCAGGAGCGTCTCTACACTCTCACTCCTGACTGTGAGTCCCAGGAGTGGCTCCAAGCTCTCACTCCTGACTGTAAACCCCAGGAGTGTCTCTACTCTCTAACTCCTGACTGTGAGTCCCAGGAGTATGTCTACTCTCTCACTCCATACTGTACACCCCAGGAGTGTCTCTACACTCTCACTCCTGACTGTAAACCCAGGAGACTCTCTACTCTCTCACTCCTGACTGTAAACCCCAGGAGTGTCTCTACTCTCTCAATTCTGACGGTAAACCCCAGTAGTGTCTCTACTCTCTCACTTCTGACTGTAAACCCCATGAGTGTCTCTACTCTCTCACTCCTGACTGTAAACCCCAGGAGTGTAACTACTCTCTTACTCCTGACTGTAAACCCCAGGAGTTTCTCTACTCTCTCACTACTGACAGTGAGTCCCAGGAGTGTCTCTACTCTCTAACACCTGACTGTGAGTCCCAAGAGTGTCTCTACTCACTAACTCCTGACTGTAAACCCCAGGAGTGTATCTACTTTCTCACTCCTGACTGTAAACCACAGGAGTCTCTCTACTCTCTCACTCCTGACTGTAATCCCCAGGAGTGTCTCTACTCTCTCACTCCTGACTGTAAACCCCAGGAGTGTCTCTACTATCTCACTCCTGACTGTAAACCTCAGGAGTGTCTCTACTCTCTCACTCCTGACAGTGAGTCCAAGGAGTGTCTCTACTCTCTAACGCCTGACTGTAAACCCCAGGAGTGTCTCTACTCTCTCACTCCTGACTGTAAACCCCAGGTGTGTCTCTACTCTCTCAATCCTGATTATGATTCCCAGGTTTGTCTATACTCTGTCACTCCTGACAGTGTGTCCCAGCAGTGTCTCTAGTCTCTCACTCCTGACTGCAAAGCCCAGGAGTGTCTCTACTCTCTCACTCCTGACTGTAAACCCCAGGAGTGTCTCTACTATCTCACTCCTGACTGTAAACCCCAGGAGTGTCTCTACTCTCTCACTCCTGACAGTGAGTCCAAGGAGTGTCTCTACTCTCTAACGCCTGACTGTAAACCCCAGGAGTGTCTCTACTCTCTCACTCCTGACTGTAAACCCCCGGAGTGTCGCTACTCTCTCACTCCTGACTGTAAAACCCAGGAGTGTCTCTACTCTCTCACTCCTGACTGTAAACCCCAGAAGTGTCTCTACTCTCTCGCTCCTGACTGTAAACTCCAGGAATGTCTCTACTCTCTCACTCCTGACTGTAAACCCCAGGAGTGTCTCTACACTCTCACTCCTGAATGTAAACCCCAGGAATGTCTCTACTCTCTCACTCCTGACTGTAAACCCCAGGAGTGTCTCTACTCTCTCACTCCTGACTCTAAACCCCAGGAGTCTCTCTACTCTCTCACTCCTGTCTGTAAACCCCAGGAGCGTCTCTACACTCTCACTCCTGACTGTAAACCCCAGGATTGTATCTACTCTCTCACTCCTGACTGTAAACACCAGGAGTGTCTCTACTCTCTCACTCCTGACTGTACACCGCAGGACTGTCTCTACTCTCTCACTCCTGACAGTAAACACCAGGAATGTCTCTACTCTCTCACTCCTGACTGTGAGTTCCAGGAGTGTTTCTACTCTCTCACTCCTGACTGTAAACCCCAGGAGTGTCTGTACTCTCTCACTCCTGACTGTAAACCCCTGGAGTGTCTCTGCTCTCTTATTCCTGACTGTGAGTCCCAGGAGTGTCTCTACTCTCTCACTCCTGACTGTAAACCCCAGGAGTCTATCTACTCTCTCACTCGTGACTGTAAACACCAGGAGTGTCTCTACTCTCTCACTCCTGACTGTAAACCCGAGGACTGTCTCTACTCTCTCACTCCTGACTGTAAACACCGGGAGTGTCTCTACTCTCTCACTCCTGACTGTAAACCCCAGGATTGTCTCAACTCTCTCACTCCTGACTATAAACACCAGGAGCGTCTCTACTCTCTCAATCCTGACTGGAAACCCCAGGAGTGTCTCTACTCTCTCACTCCTGACTGTAAACCCCAGGAGTGTCTCTACTCTCTCACTGCTGAGTGAGTCCCAGGAGTGTCTCTACTCTCTAACGCCTGACTGTAAACCCCAGGAGTGTCTCTACTATCTAACACCTGACTGTGTGTCCCAGGAGTGTCTCTACTCTCTCACTCCTGACTGTAAACCCCAGGAGTGTCTCTACACGCTCACTCCTGACTGTAAACCCCAGGAGTGTCTCTACACTCCCAATCCTGACTCTAAACCCAGGAGTGTCTCTACTCTCTGACTCCTGACTCTAAACCCCAGGAGCGTCTCTACTCTCTCACACCTGACTGTAAACCCCAGGAGCGTCTCAACTCTCTCAATCCTGACTCTCAACCCCAGGAGTGTCTCTACCTTCTCACTCCTGACTGTAAACCACAGGAGCGTCTCTACTATCTCACTCCTGACTGTAACCGCCAGGAGGGTCTCTACTCTCTCACTCCTGACTGTAAACCCCAGGAGTGTCTCTACTCTCTCACTCCTGACTGTAAACCCCAGGAGTGTATCTACTCTCTCACTCGTGACTGTAAACACCAGGAGTGTCTCTACTCTCTCACTCCTGACTGTAAACCCGAGGACTGTCTCTACTCTCTCACTCCTGACTGTAAACACCGGGAGTGTCTCTACTCTCTCACTCCTGACTGTAAACCCCAGGATTGTCTCAACTCTCTCACTCCTGACTATAAACACCAGGAGCGTCTCTACTCTCTCAATCCTGACTGGAAACCCCAGGAGTGTCTCTACTCTCTCACTCCTGACTGTAAACCCCAGGAGTGTCTCTACTCTCTCACTCTTGACTGTAAACCCCAGGAGTGTCTCTACTCTCTCACTGCTGAGTGAGTCCCAGGAGTGTCTCTACTCTCTAACGCCTGACTGTAAACCCCAGGAGTGTCTCTACTATCTAACACCTGACTGTGTGTCCCAGGAGTGTCTCTACTCTCTCACTCCTGACTGTAAACCCCAGGAGTGTCTCTACACGCTCACTCCTGACTGTAAACCCCAGGAGTGTCTCTACTCTCTCAATCCTGACTCTAAACCCAGGAGTGTCTCTACTCTCTGACTCCTGACTCTAAACCCCAGGAGCGTCTCTACTCTCTCACACCTGACTGTAAACCCCAGGAGCGTCTCAACTCTCTCAATCCTGACTCTCAACCCCAGGAGTGTCTCTACCTTCTCACTCCTGACTGTAAACCACAGGAGCGTCTCTACTATCTCACTCCTGACTGTAACCGCCAGGAGGGTCTCTACTCTCTCACTCCTGACTGTAAACCCCAGGAGTGTCTCTACTCTCTCACTCCTGACTGTAAACCCCAGGAGTGTATCTACTCTCTCACTCGTGACTGTAAACACCAGGAGTGTCTCTACTCTCTCACTCCTGACTGTAAACCCGAGGACTGTCTCTACTCTCTCACTCCTGACTGTAAACACCGGGAGTGTCTCTACTCTCTCACTCCTGACTGTAAACCCCAGGATTGTCTCAACTCTCTCACTCCTGACTATAAACACCAGGAGCGTCTCTACTCTCTCAATCCTGACTGGAAACCCCAGGAGTATCTCTACTCTCTCACTCCTGACTGTAAACCCCAGGAGTGTCTCTACTCTCTCACTCCTGTCTGTAAACCCCAGGAGTGTCTCTACTCTCTCACTCTTGACTGTAAACCCCAGGAGTGTCTCTACTCTCTCACTGCTGAGTGAGTCCCAGGAGTGTCTCTACTCTCTAACGCCTGACTGTAAACCCCAGGAGTGTCTCTACTATCTAACACCTGACTGTGTGTCCCAGGAGTGTCTCTACTCTCTAACTCCTGACTGTAAACCCCAGGAGTGTCTCTACTCTCTCAATCCTGACTCTAAACCCAGGAGTGTCTCTACTCTCTGACTCCTGACTCTAAACCCCAGGAGCGTCTCTACACTCTCACACCTGACTGTAAACCCCAGGAGCGTCTCAACTCTCTCAATCCTGACTCTCAACCCCAGGAGTGTCTCTACCTTCTCACTCCTGACTGTAAACCACAGGAGCGTCTCTACTATCTCACTCCTGACTGTAACCGCCAGGAGGGTCTCTACTCTCTCACTCCTGACTATAAACCCCGGGAGTATCTCTACTCTCTCACTCCTGACTGTAAGCCCCACGTGTGTCTCTACTCTCTCACTCCTGACTGTAAACCCCAGGAGTGTCTCTACTCTCTCACTCCTGACTGTAAACCCCAGGAGTGTCTCTACTCTCTCACTCCTGACTGTAAACCCCAGGATAGTCTCTACTCTCTCACTCCTGATTGTATATCCTAGGAGTGTCTCTACTCTCTCACTCCTGATTCTAAAGTCCAGGAGTGTATCTACTCTCTCACTCCTGACTGTAAACCCCAGGAGAGTCTCTAACCTCTCACTCCTGACTGTAAACCCCAGGAGTGTCTCCACCCTCTCGCTCCTAGACTGTAAACCCCAGGAGTGTCTCTACTCTCTCACTCCTGACTGTAAACCCCTGGAGTGTGTCTTCTCTCTCACTCCTGACTCTAAACCCCAGGAGTGTCTCTACTCTCTAACTCCTGACTGTGAGTCCCAGGAGTGTCTCTACTCTCTGACTCCTGACTGTAAACCCCACTAGTGTCTCTACTCTCTAACTCCTGACTGTAAATCCCAGGATTGTCTCCATTCTCTCACTCCTGACTGTAAACCCCAGGATTGTCTCTACTCTCTAACTCCTGACTGTAAACCCCAGGTGTGTCTCTACTCTCCCACTCCTGACTGCAAACCCCAGGAATGTCTCTACTCTCTCACTCCTGACTGTAAACCCCAGGAGTGTCTCTACTCTCTCACTCCTGACTGTAAACCCCAGGAGTGTCTCTACTCTCTCACTCCTGACTGTAAACCCCAGGTGTGTCTCTACTCTCTCACTCCTGATTATGATTCCCAGGTTTGTCTCTACTCTCTCACTCCTGACTGTAAACCCCAGGAGTGTCTCTACTCTCTAACTCCTGACTGTGAATCCCAGGAGTATGTCTACTCTCTCACTCCATACTGTACACCCCAGGAGTGTCTCTACACTCTCACTCCTGACTGTAAACCCCAGGAGTGTCTCAACTCTCTCACTCCTCACTATAAACCCCAGGAGCGTCTCTACTCTCTCAATTCTGACTGTAAACCCCAGGAGTGTCTCTACTCTCTCACTTCTGTCTGTAAACCCCATGAGTGTCTCTACTCTCTCACTCCTGACTGTAAACCCCAGGAGTGTCACTACTCTCTTACTCCTGACTGTAAACCCCAGGAGTTTCTCTACTCTCTCACTACTGACAGTGAGTCCCAGGATTGTCTCTACTCTCTAACGCCTGACTGTAAACCCCAGGAGTGTCTCTACTCTCTAACACCTGACTGTGAGTCCCAAGAGTGTCTCTACTCACTAACTCCTGACTGTAAACCCCAGGAGTGTATCTACTTTCTCACTCCTGACTGTAAACCACAGGAGTCTCTCTACTCTCTCACTGCTGACTGTAATCCCCAGGAGTGTCTCTACTCTCTCACTCCTGACTGTAAACCCCAGGAGTGTCTCTACTATCTCACTCCTGACTGTAAACCTCAGGAGTGTCTCTACTCTCTCACTCCTGACCGTGAGTCCAAGGAGTGTCTCTACTCTCTAACGCCTGACTGTAAACACCAGGAGTGTCTCTACTCTCTCACTCCTGACTGTAAACCCCAGGTGTGTCTCTACTCTCTCAATCCTGATTATGATTCCCAGGTTTGTCTCTGCTCAGTCACTCCTGACAGTGTGTCCCAGCAGTGTCTCTAGTCTCTCACTCCTGACTGAAAAGCCCAGGAGTGTCTCTACTCTCTCACTCCTGACTGTAAACCCCAGGAGTGTCTCTACTATCTCACTCCTGACTGTAAACCCCAGGAGTGTCTCTACTCTCTCACTCCTGACAGTGAGTCCAAGGAGTGTCTCTACTCTCTAACGCCTGACTGTAAACCCCAGGAGTGTCTCTACTCTCTCACTCCTGACTGTAAACCCCCGGAGTGTCGCTACTCTCTCACTCCTGACTGTAAACCCCAGAAGTGTCTCTACTCTCTCGCTCCTGACTGTAAACTCCAGGAATGTCTCTACTCTCTCACTCCTGACTGTAAACCCCAGGAGTGTCTCTACACTCTCACTCCTGAATGTAAACCCCAGGAATGTCTCTACTCTCTCACTCCTGACTGTAAACCCATGGAGTGTCCCTACTCTCTCACTCCTGACTCTAAACCCCAGGAGTCTCTCTACTCTCTCACTCCTGTCTGTAAACCCCAGGAGTGTCTCTACTCTCTCACTCCTGACTGTAAACCCCAGGAGTGTCTCTACTCTCTCACTCCTGACTGTAAACCCCAGGAGTGTATCTACTCTCTCACTCGTGACTGTAAACACCAGGAGTGTCTCTACTCTCTCACTCCTGACTGTAAACCCGAGGACTGTCTTTACTCTCTCACTCCTGACTGTAAACACCGGGAGTGTCTCTACTCTCTCACTCCTGACTGTAAACCCCAGGATTGTCTCAACTCTCTCACTCCTGACTATAAACACCAGGAGCGTCTCTACTCTCTCAATCCTGACTGGAAACCCCAGGAGTGTCTCTACTCTCTCACTCCTGACTGTAAACCCCAGGAGTGTCTCTACTCTCTCACTCTTGACTGTAAACCCCAGGAGTGTCTCTACTCTCTCACTGCTGAGTGAGTCCCAGGAGTGTCTCTACTCTCTAACGCCTGACTGTAAACCCCAGGAGTGTCTCTACTATCTAACACCTGACTGTGTGTCCCAGGAGTGTCTCTACTCTCTCACTCCTGACTGTAATCCCCAGGAGTGTCTCTACACGCTCACTCCTGACTGTAAACCCCAGGAGTGTCTCTACTCTCTCAATCCTGACTCTAAACCCAGGAGTGTCTCTACTCTCTGACTCCTGACTCTAAACCCCAGGAGCGTCTCTACTCTCTCACACCTGACTGTAAACCCCAGGAGCGTCTCAACTCTCTAATTCCTGACTCTCAACCCCAGGAGTGTCTCTACCGTCTCACTCCTGACTGTAAACCACAGGAGCGTCTCTACTATCTCACTCCTGACTGTAACCGCCAGGAGGGTCTCTACTCTCTCACTCCTGACTATAAACCCCGGGAGTATCTCTACTCTCTCACTCCTGACTGTAAGCCCCACGTGTGTCTCTACTCTCTCACTCCTGACTGTAAACCCCAGGAGTGTCTCTACTCTCTCACTCCTGACTGTAAACCCCAGGAGTGTCTCTACTCTCTCACTCCTGACTGTAAACCCCAGGATAGTCTCTACTCTCTCACTCCTGATTGTATATCCTAGGAGTGTCTCTACTCTCTCACTCCTGATTCTAAAGTCCAGGAGTGTATGTACTCTCTCACTCCTGACTGTAAACCCCAGGAGAGTCTCTAACCTCTTACTCCTGACTGTAAACCCCAGGAGTGTCTCCACCCTCTCGCTCCTAGACTGTAAACCCCAGGAGTGTCTCTACTCTCTCACTCCTGACTGTAAACCCCTGGAGTGTGTCTTCTCTCTCACTCCTGACTCTAAACCCCAGGAGTGTCTCTACTCTCTAACTCCTGACTGTGAGTCCCAGGAGTGTCTCTGCTCTCTGACTCCTGACTGTAAACCCCACTAGTGTCTCTACTCTCTCACTCCTGACTGTAAACCCCAGGATTGTCTCTACTCTCTAACTCCTGACTGTAAACCGCAGGAGCGTCTCTACTCTCTCACTCCTGACTGTAAACCCCAGGATTGTATCTACTCTCTCACTCCTGACTGTAAACACCAGGAGTGTCTCTACTCTCTCACTCCTGACAGTAAACACCAGGAATGTCTCTACTCTCTCACTCCTGACTGTGAGTTCCAGGAGTGTTTCTACTCTCTCACTCCTGACTGTAAACCCCAGGAGTGTCTGTACTCTCTCACTGCTGACTGTAAACCCCTGGAGTGTCTCTGCTCTCTTACTCCTGACTGTGAGTCCCAGGAGTGTCTCTACTCTCTCACTCCTGACTGTAAACCCCAGGAACGTCTCTACTCTCTCACTCCTGACTGTGAGTCCCAGGAGTGTCTCCACCCTGTCACTCCTGACTGTAAACCCCAGGAGCGTCTCTACACTCTCACTCCTGACTGTGAGTCCCAGGAGTGGCTCCAAGCTCTCACTCCTGACTGTAAACCCCAGGAGTGTGTCTACTCTCTAACTCCTGACTGTAAGTCCCAGGAGTATGTCTACTCTCTCACTCCATACTGTACACCCGAGGACTGTCTTTACTCTCTCACTCCTGACTGTAAACACCGGGAGTGTCTCTACTCTCTCACTCCTGACTGTAAACCCCAGGATTGTCTCAACTCTCTCACTCCTGACTATAAACACCAGGAGCGTCTCTACTCTCTCAATTCTGACTGTAAACCCCAGGAGTGTCTCTACTCTCTCACTTCTGACTGTAAACCCCATGAGTGTCTCTACTCTCTCACTCCTGACTGTAAACCCCAGGAGTGTCACTACTCTCTTACTCCTGACTGTAAACCCCAGGAATTTCTCTACTCTCTCACTACTGACAGTGAGTCCCAGGAGTGTCTCTACTCTCTAACGCCTGACTGTAAACCCCAGGAGTGTCTCTACTCACTAACTCCTGACTGTAAACCCCAGGAGTGTATCTACTTTCTCACTCCTGACTGTAAACCACAGGAGTCTCTCTACTCTCTCACTCCTGACTGTAAACCCAGGAGTGTCTCTACACTCTCACTCCTGACTGTAAACCCCAGGAGTGTCTCTACTCTCTCACTCCTGACAGTGAGTCCAAGGAGTGTCTCTACTCTCTAACGCCTGACAGTAAACCCCTGAGTGTCTCTACTCTCTCACTCCTGACTGTAAACCCCAGGTGTGTCTCTGCTCTCTCAATCCTGATTATGATTCCCAGGTTTGTCTCTGCTCTGTCACTCCTGACAGTGTGTCCCAGCAGTGTCTCTAGTCTCTCACTCCTGACTGAAAAGCCCAGGAGTGTCTCTACTCTCTCACTCCTGACTGTAAACCCCAGGAGTGTCTCTACTATCTCACTCCTGACTGTAAACCCCAGGAGTGTCTCTACTCTCTCACTCCTGACAGTGAGTACAAGGAGTGTCTCTACTCTCTAACGCCTGACTGTAAACCCCAGGAGTGTCTCTACTCTCTCACTCCTGACTGTAAACCCCCGGAGTGTCGCTACTCTCTCACTCCTGACTGTAAAACCCAGGAGTGTCTCTACTATATCACTCCTGACTGTAAACCCCAGAAGTGTCTCTACTCTCTCGCTCCTGACTGTAAACTCCAGGAATGTCTCTACTCTCTCACTCCTGACTGTAAACCCCAGGAGTGTCTCTACACTCTCACTCCTGAATGTAAACCCCAGGAATGTCTCTACTCTCTCACTCCTGACTGTAAACCCCAGGAGTGTCTCTACACTCTCACTCCTGAATGTAAACCCCAGGAGTCTCTCTACTCTCTCACTCCTGACTGTAAACCCCAGGAGTGTCTCTACTCTCTCACTCCTGACTGTAAACCCCAGGAGTGTCTCTACACTCTCACTCCTGAATGTAAACCCCAGGAGTCTCTCTACTCTCTCACTCCTGACTGTAAACCCCAGGAGTGTCTCTACTCTCTCACTCCTGACTGTAAACCCCATGAGTGTCTCTACTCTCTCACTCCTGACTGTAAACCCCAGGAGTGTATCTACTCTCTCACTCGTGACTGTAAACACCAGGAGTGTCTCTACTCTCTCACTCCTGACTGTAAACACCGGGAGTGTCTCTACTCTCTCACTCCTGACTGTAAACCCCAGGATTGTCTCGACTCTCTCACTCCTGACTATAAACACCAGGAGTGTCTCTACTCTCTCACTCCTGACTGTAAACCCCAGGAGTGTCTCTACTCTCTCACTCCTGTCTGTAAACCCCAGGAGTGTCTCTACTCTCTCACTCTTGACTGTAAACCCCAGGAGTGTCTCTACTCTCTCACTGCTGAGTGAGTCCCCGGAGTGTCTCTACTCTCTAACGCCTGACTGTAAACCCCAGGAGTGTCTCTACTATCTAACACCTGACTGTCTGTCCCAGGAGTGTCTCTACTCTCTCACTCCTGACTGTAAACCCCAGGAGTGTCTCTACTCTCTCAATCCTGACTCTAAACCCAGGAGTGTCTCTACTCTCTGACTCCTGACTCTAAACCCCAGGAGCGTCTCTACTCTCTCACACCTGACTGTAAACCCCAGGAGCGTCTCAACTCTCTCAATCCTGACTCTCAACCCCAGGAGTGTCTCTACCTTCTCACTCCTGACTGTAAACCACAGGAGCATCTCTACTCTCTCACTCCTGACTGTAAACACCAGGAGTGTCTCTACTCTCTCACTCCAGACTGTAAACCCCAGGAATGTCTCTATTCTCTTAGTCATGACTGTAAACCCCAGGAGTGTCTCTACTCTCTCACTCCTGACTATAAACCCCGGGAGTATCTCTACTCTCTCACTCCTGACTGTAATCCCTACAAGTGTCTCTACTCTCTCACTCCTGACTGTAAACCCCAGGAGTGTCTCTACTCTCTCACTCCTGACTGTAAACCCCAGGAGTGTCTCTACTCTCTCACTCCTGACTGTAAACCCCAGGATAGTCTCTACTCTCTCACTCCTGATTGTATATCCTAGGAGTGTCTCTACTCTCTCACTCCTGATTCTAAAGCCCAGGAGTGTATCTACTCTCTCACTCCTGACTGTAAACCCCAGGAGAGTCTCTAACCTCTCACTCCTGACTGTAAACCCCAGGAGTGTCTCCACCCTCTCACTCCTAGACTGTAAACCCCAGGAGTGTCTCTACTCTCTCACTCCTGACTGTAAACCCCTGGAGTGTCTCTACACTCTCACTCCTGTCTGTAAACCCCGGGAGTGTGTCTTCTCTCTCACTCCTGACTGTAAACCCCACTAGTGTCTCTACTCTCTAACTCCTGACTGTAAATCCCAGGATTGTCTCCATTCTCTCACTCCTGACTGTAAACCCCAGGATTGTCTCTACTCTCTAACTCCTGACTGTAAACCCCAGGTGTGTCTCTACTCTCCCACTCCTGACTGTAAACCCCAGGAATGTCTCTACTCTCTCACTCCTGACTGTAAACCCCAGGAGTGTCTCTACTCTCTCACTCCTGACTGTAAACCCCAGGAGTGTCTCTACTCTGTCACTCCTGACTGTAAACCCCAGGTGTGTCTCTACTCTCTCACTCTTGATTATGATTCCCAGGTTTGTCTCTACTCTATCACTCCTGACAGTGTGTCCCAGCAGTGTCTCTAGTCTCTCACTTCTGACTGTAAAGCCCAGGAATGTCTCTACTCTCTCACTCCTGACTGTAAACCCCAGGAGTGTCTCTACTCTCTCACTCCTGACTGTAAAGCCCAGGAGTGTCTCTACTCTCTCACTCCTGACTGTAAACCCCAGGAGAGTCTATACTCTCTTACTCCTGACTGTAAACCCCAGGAGTGTCTCTACCTTCTCACTCCTGACTGTAAACCCGAGGAGTGTCTCTCCTCTTTCAATCATGACTGTAAACCCCAGGAGTGTCTCTACTCTCTCACTTCTGACTGTAAACCCCATGAGTGTCTCTACTCTCTCACTCCTGACTGTAAACCCCTGGAGTGTCTCTACTCTCTCACTCCTGACTGTAAACCCCAGGAGAGTCTCTGCTCTCTCACTCCTGATTATGAGTCCCAGGTTTGTCTCTACTCTGTCACTCCTGACAGTGTGTCCCAACAGTGTCTCTAGTCTCTCAATCCTGACTGTAAAGCCCAGGAGTGTCTCTACTCTCTCACTCATGACTGTAAACCCCAGGAGTGTCTCTACTCTCTCACTCCTGACTGTAACCCCCAGGAGTGTCTCTACTCTCTCACTCCTGGCTTTGAATCCCAGGAGTGTCTCTACACTCTCACTCCTGACAGTGAGTCCCAGGAGTGTCTCTACTCTCTCACTCCTGTCCGTGAATCCCAGGCGTGTCTCTACTCTCTCAATCCTGTCTTAAACCCCAAGGATGTCTCTACTCTCTCACTCCTGACTGTAAGCAGCAGTAGTGTCTCTACACTCTCACTCCTGACTGTAAAGCCCAGGAGTGTCTCTACTATCTCACTCCTGATTCTAATCCCCAGGAGTGTCTCTACTCTCTCACTCCTGATTCTAAAGCCCAGGAGTGTCTCTACTCTCTCACTCCTGTCTGTAAAGCCCAGGATTGTCTCTACTCTCTCACTCCTGGCTGTAAATCCCTTTAGTGTCTCTACTCTCTATCTCCTGACTATAAATCCCAGGTGTGTCTCTACTCTCTCACTCCTGGCTGTTTTTCCCAGGACTGTCTCTACTCTGTTATTCCTGACTTTAAACCCCTGGAGTGTCTCTACTCTCTT
Organism: Carcharodon carcharias; assembly: GCF_017639515.1. Classification (NCBI taxonomy): domain Eukaryota; kingdom Metazoa; phylum Chordata; class Chondrichthyes; order Lamniformes; family Lamnidae; genus Carcharodon; species Carcharodon carcharias. The sequence continues at coordinate 2,797,325 of NC_054486.1, read as the reverse complement.
TGTCCTACCTGTTGGCTCTAGACTGAGAACTTCGACATTCAATCAGTTCCCCAGTGCCCTCATGACTGACCACTCCACTGTCTCCTTTCTCCGCCCTACCCCAACACCCACCTTCATGTGTCTCTGCGTAACTCATCCCTCTTTTCCTGTACTTTCACACACTGCACACCCCCCTTCCTTTTCCGGAGTCTGCATACATGTTTCTTCGTTCATATATGTGGCATCCCACCCAACCGCTTGTGTGGCTGTGTTTCATATTCCCTTGTCAGCCTCCAGGTTCCCACCCTCGGTCTCCCTTCTGCCTGCCATTATTCCCCCTCTCCCCAACCCCCTTCCAATGCCTTCATGCCCTTTTCCCCCCTCCCCCTGTGCCTGTCATCCTTTCTCCATAATCCCCCCCTCTTTGTCGCAACGCTGGGCTCAGTTTGAGTGTAGATCCCTGCCTGAGTGTCACTGCCTGAACTACAGAGACACCCACCAGGAGCAGACCAAGCCGACACCCCCGGCAGGTTGGTGTTCCAATGGCATTGGCAAGTAGGCTATGAATGTTGCACTCACCTCGAATCCCTGAGCAAAGTGAGCTCTCACCATGGCGTGCCACCCTTATTCAAATGTGTGTCAGACCTGCTGGAATAATGCCACAGAATTTGGGTGAGAAGTCTGTTTAATGAACATTCATGAGCTGTTAATGAAGGCAAATGGTGTCCCCAACACCACTCAGCAGGATGCTCGACTGGCCATTAAAGAGTTGTCCGGAGAATTGCAAACTGTTTTGACTTTGGCGGGAATCTGATTTTTTTTGCCTCTCTCCAGATTCTCCTCTCCAGCCTGCTGCAAAACCCACCTCGGACAGGATTGCCCAGTATTGAAATACACGTAACTAGCTGAGGAGTAATAGAAGCATTGTTTGTGTGTCAACTTGGGGAGAATTAAAAATATATTTAAAGAGAAAAATATCTGCTGTGATTTCTGCCTAATCTGCATTAGTTGCAACAAATAATATTTCGAGATTAAAAATAAGTGATTTTCATGATCTTTTTAAAATTAATTTCAAGAGTGAAGAAGTAAAAAGCAATATTTGTGCACCTATGCACTTCAATTATTTTTAACCAATTTATGTTCCACTGATAATAAATTAGAGGTTTTCTCGTTGAAAGGAATGATGCAGATTAGTATGAATATTGTATTGCAAGTGGAACAATATGCATGTCAGAGCTTATGTTAGTGTTAATTAGTCTGCAGCTCATGCATAAAGAAGCAATTATGTTAACATGAGGCTCCAGTATGGATGAAGCTGGACAGTGGAGCATGCTAGAAATCTCCTTCCTCCCAAGCAGCTGGTTATTGGTTTCACTGACAGAGCTGCCCTCCTTTTGCTGCAGTTCCCTCTGGACCAGAGAACAAGCTGTGGCTGTTCTCAGGGCATTATGAAGAATCTGGTTGCACAGAATGGTGTGGCATGTCAACTCAGTTCCATGCTTAAAAAGTTTAAAATAACTTAAGCAAATAATTACTTAGCTACATTTGGAACAAGATTGTTTGTTTATGTGATCATCTGAGATTTATATTAATTTACCAAAACTCTGAAGAGCTAAGGCTGCACTTTGCAAAGTTGGGGAGGGCAGAATTAAGGTTCATTGCATCAAAGAGCATATTTTAAAATTACTGCATAATTCCTTGAAAATCTTGTTATGGCACAACAAAGTTAGGACTTTTGTTCACTATTTTGCTATTTTAAAATTTCTGGACCTATATCCCCAGTCCGGAATTCCTTTAAGATTATTGGAAAAATCCCTGGGCCTGAATTTTTCAATCATCGGGCACATGCGATCGGTGGTCCCAGGAACAGCTGGGAAACGCAACGCTGACTGCGATTAGTCCCAGGCCGCGATTTCACCCTGTCTGGCCAATGAACGGCCATCCAGGGTGTAACGGGCGCTGAAAAGGTCAGCGCTGCCGGGGTGGGGGATGGGAAGAGGCCAGGCGATTACATCACCCTGGGGGTGGGTAAGCACTGCGAGAGAGCTCCCTGGAGGTAGACAGCTACTTCAGGGAGCTGTATGCCTGCAAATAATAAAATAAAGCTGCACAAAACTGTCCACGCATCACAATCAATAACCTGAAAGCAGACCTCATAAAAATACGGACTCCAGATATTTATTTTTATTTTATTTCCTAACGGAGATTTCATCCCGCCCTTGGATGGGGTTTGATGAAAAATGAGAAAAAAATTTTGCCTGTCCGTCAATCGTAAGGTCGGACAGGCCATGAAAAATCACCGACAATTTTGCTGCCAATGGGCTTAACTGACCTCTTAGATACCAATGGGCCGCTTCCGACTTTTACACGCACCCGCCCACTGAAATATCACACGAGAGTGCGGTGACATCGGGGTGCTCGCCCGACATCATCTTACGCGATTTCACACCCGATTGGGATGGGTGTACGCCAGCCCGTGGGGGGGGTCAAATTCTGCACCAGGTGACAAGAATGCTTCTGGTGAGCAATTTATTTTCATCTAGCCTCTCTTTTGTACAACAATCCCTTTGGGGAAATCAAGCCATGTCACATTTTCACCCCCTCAAGAGGGGGCTGATGAATTTTAGGCTAAGATTTTTTACTGCGCTCTTCCCGATCACTTTGTCTCTCTTCAAATCAAATGAACGTCAGACAGGCGTTTAAAATCCATTTGCATCATACTTACAGGTCACAAAGAACCTGATCACCTTACAGTTCCCAATCCTTGCTGAAATGTTCATTGGGACTGTAGCAGCTTGCTTATATTCACTGGCTATGAGAAAAAGAGAAACACAAGATGAGCTCTTGGGTTAGCTGCTGTGTGCCCACCTGTGTGGATCGAGAGAAGTCATGAAGCACTTCACAGCTTCTGCTACTCAGCTCACCTACTTCATGTCGATGATGGGGTTAAATCAGCAGGCGTATAAAAATACATTGGAGAAGGGTATTTTGTCCAAATGGCAGGAGCTGTGATGGCTCCACAGATCTCTCCAAGGCAACAATATGAAGTCTTAGAAACTCTCAGAAATTCTTTTGTCCAAGAAATTTTACATTTATTTGTATTGTATAAGATTGTTACACATCAAAATGCCTGACCTGTTCCACAGTGAATTATTATTTTGAGTACAGTGATCCAGATTATACATGTATGTTATGGTGGAAAACAATGTATCTGGAAAATCAGGAAGGATATTTAGGAATCAAGGAACAAAGACCATAAATACCAACATGGATACAGGATTGAAATGAAATGCAGCACAGAAAAAGCTGCCCATATAAAACAGGCTTGGAAAAGATGAGGATTATTGCTGGCATAACAGAAATAAAAAGGAGAATTTTATAGTTCTAATGGAGAAGTGCTCTCATATATATGTTTGTTAAATAAAGAGTAAAGATATTTGACCATATTGTTAGGTAACAAATGGAAGAAATGATGATACTTTTACCCATCTGTTTGCATTTCTAAATCAACTGAACTTTTGAACTTAGTAAAACAGAGCGGGGGGTTTGAAGCACTGGGGAATTGGTATTGTGTTTTTCTGGTAAGCTCCATGATGTTAGTGACAGGATGAATAAGGGTTTGTTGAAGGATCCAGAGTTTAATGTCAGTACACAGTAATTTATGTACGGTACATATTGAGAAAATTAACAACAGCCTAAATACCAACAAAACAGCCACGCAATAGGATATATCTCATTGACCCCATAACAGATTCACAGCTGACAGGATAATCTCCATAAAGAAGCAGCTTTCAGAGTGCTCTCAGCTATCTGTCAATCAAAGTTACACAATCATATAAAAATGACAAAGGACAGAAGGATAGTCTGAAGGTGTGGCATTTAACATGTCACCTTACATCACTGTGGTAGCAGCTGATTAAGTTTCTAAGGCTGGTCAACAATGAAATCTTACATTCACACGTCACAGAAGCCACTGGCCAATAACCATGTGATGACCAGGTACAATGCCTCATGAAAGTGTAACATTTTACCCGACGGAAAGTTATCACGTGGAACGTGCTGTCCATCTTCTATTAACATTGACCTCAGAGCTGTGCAGACGATTAAAATGTCCTCGCTAAACTCCTTAAGGGAAGATCGTGTTTCACTGAGGTCCTTTGAGTGAGGTAAGTAAACGGAAGATATTCCTGAACTAAGCTAAATCAATCAGTATTTCATAAACCTTCTGATATGAAAATATCCTCAAATCAGTCTTAACATCCCCTCTTATCTTTGTCAAAAGTGGAAAAAAACACAGTGGAATGAAACTATTGGTGGCTGGCTGCCAAATTTCCAAAGGTTTTAAACAAATTGCTTTAAGATCCCGATGAATATATAATCATGCATAATGTCATGACTGTTCTGCTGTCTCACTGCACATTAATGTGGCTGTCACAGTAAATCACAAACATTAGACTTAATAAAGAAAACCAGACCTTAACGCAATGCTTACAGAATGACCAATCTGTGAACAGCAATTTCATTTCAACAAATATTCCTCCTTTCTTTCTTTAGCATTTCCTTTGGTTCCTGTGTTCTCCTCACAGCCACTACACCTGCTAATAGTGCAACCTGGCAACCTAGTCCCATTACTTCCAGGTCAGGTTACTCAGTAGCCAAATCTCTAAAGACATATATGAGAAGCATTTACAATGGAGGAGATTGTCCACATCCTGTAAAATCTATGGTGTGACATTACCCTGGTATCACACTGGACCTTCTCCTAGTGCATTATATTCAAACATTTAGGGTTGAATTGTGTTCAGACCCAAAATCTGATTATGTAGTTTCTCATTTCTGGGATTCTATCCAATTTGTGACCACTTTCTGAACACCAGTCAGTCTTGACAACATGCTCCACACATCTTAATGATAGAATTAGTTTATAATATTACAAAGAGCTGATCAGGGAGAGTGGTGTGCTTATATTTTCCTAGATTTGCATTGTGTGATCCATATATTATTCATATACACAGAATGGATCAACCTTTCTTTGAAGTCGATCTCATGCCTGGACAAAAATGATCTTACAGAAGTAATGGAGGAATTCCAACTCGAGAATCTGTAATGTACCAAAATATTTATCCATGTTACAGATATCAATGTGAACCTTTACACAAAATTCTCCTTTACTATATGATAAAGCTGGCCAGTGCACGACTTTTTGATCATACCTTGAGTCAGTTTTTTTTAAGTGTATCTTCACACACACTTCATTTTTCCTTTGAGGAATAGTGGAGAAGTGGTGAATGGATTCCTGGATGATTATCAGTCCATTGAACCACACCATGAACACCCCTTCCATGACCAGCAAGTCCTGGAGTGAGACTTGAATATGAAGTTTCTGGCACTGAGGTAGGAATCATCACTGTGCACAAGACTCTTGAGTCAGTACGAAAGAGAAGTATTCCATCATGTGGCTGAATTGCCAGCTCCCTGGGTCTAGATTAGCAAAGGAAATTGTGAGAAAAATCTTCAACCTTCTTTACTTTCAGTGAGTTCATCATTTTTGTTTATTTTAAAAACAATTAAGAGGTAAAATTAATGGCCATTTTATTTTTGTAAAATATATATATATTTGACAGAAAAAGATTTTGAAATTGGGGGAGAAATGTGCAGACAGTTTGACCACAAAATTTAGTTCCGTAGTAGCCATAGTTTCAGCAGCTCCAGGTCCATTTGGTGCTGCTCAGCTTCAGTGTGCATCACGTTACCATGGTTGCGAGCTCTATGGGCTGGCTGACTGATAGGCAACATCAAGAGCACCTACAGAGTGGTAGAGATGGGAGGACAAATGCTGAATCAGTGCCACTCTCCCGGCTTGGCACATAAGCAACCCGAGTAACCTGTTGAAGGATGGATTGCTGAACCTGCAACCTCCTTTGAACACTGGTATCTGTAGTCATGATGGCAGCAGCCTAAGCTGTGATTGCATAACTTCAGGCCTTGGCACCTTTGTTATCCTTTCCCTCCTCCCTGAATCATATTTGGTGACTCACCACTTGCAGATCCCTCCTTTACTCTACCCTCTACCTTTGACACTGTGCCAGTATCTGAGCTGGTGGTTTGCAAGGGTGAGATTGAGTGACTGTGTTTCTTCATCATTAGTGTCTTGCTCCTCTTGCATTTTATTCTTCCTCGCTATTGCCTGGCCATGTGGGAGGTCTTGGATATCTGAAAGGGAGGCACAGGCTTAAGGTTGTGCTGGGGGAAGGGAGGAAGTAAGAGGTGCATGCTTACACCATCTGCAGTTTGTAAATCAGAAGAGATTGTGGGATTGGGGGGGTGGGGGGGATGTGAGTGGAATATGAGCAGGTGGATGGCATAAGAACATACCAACATCTTCAACAGTTTCAGCCCTGCCACTGGCCAGAACTTCAGTTATAGCCACTCAATGATGCCATGCACCATGTGTCCCATCCGGGTGAGGAGGTGCAGCCGTGCATGTTCAGTGTTGTGGTCTGTAGTTATTTACCACCTTGTCCTTTAAGGGAGAGGGAAGTGTGTCACTTAGTGTTTTATTCTGTTTTGGTGATGTGGCTGTCATGTTTGGATTGCTGACAGTCTGTGCAAGCTGTGAGATATGAGTGTAAGTCTTCCAGCAGTCTGAAATGTCTGAAGGTGAGGTGAGCTCATGAACATTAGGTATAAGTAGAGTATAAGATAGAGATTGTTGGTAGGTGAGTGAAAGATTGACTGTGTGTGAAGTTATTGGTTCATTTGTAAAGGTCCGTTATTTGACGATGCATTCATTGATATTGTGTGATGTCATTGAACCTATTGTATCCAGGCTTACACTGCTTGCATTTACAGAGATGGCATCTGATTACACGGCCCACTCATGATATAATAATGATGCACAGCCCAGCATTAACCCCTCTATTCAGTGGTTGTGTGTCAGCAGGGCTGCCAAGTTTATAGAAGGCTAACATCGCTTGCGACTAGTTCAGGCCAGCCTGCACCTTTTAAATTGGAGGCTGCGTTCTGACTGAAGCAAGTACTGCAACTGGCTGCAGAAGAGTCTCTGAGCAGGAAGAACAGTGGAGATAGGGCAACAGGACATCTTTAAGGACCTTCTGATCCCCTGTGGATAGAGAACCTCTCTCCTCCTGTTCCCCTCCTGTATCAAGGCCTCCTCTTCTGCAGCAGAGAACTTTCGAGCACTTTGCAGGAGGCAGTATAAAGCTTGTGTGCTGTCTGAATCCCAACAAACATCTGTAGGTTCATCATGCCTCACAATCCCTACACCTGCTTTTGGGCCAATCACATCTATTTCCTCTTTGCTTTTATTGCACATGTGAACATCTATGTAGCTCTGTGCTAAGATTTCTACCCAATTTAAAGTATAGTCATGTTTAAGGCTAATATTTACAGAATAGATTGTAGATTCACCTCCTGGTAAGAGGGAGCATGGCTTCCAGATCAGCAACAGAGGCAAGTGTTGAATTAGACTCAATCCAATTTCCCACTAACATGCATGTGCTTTGTATAATAATGCTCGGATATTGATGAAACGCTTGCTGCTATGGAGAGTCAGAAAGGCGCCATAACACCCTGTGTGTGCACCACAGAAAGCCAGTGAAGTACCTCAATGCGTTCCAGAGGAATCTCCTACAATGGCTCCATTGGGCTGCTTTGGGACCCAGCAGGACCCTGTGTTTGGTCAATGTGGGCTCATTGCCCACAACTCACACTGGATTTAATGTTGATTAAATTAAAACCTGTATCAGCAGGTGCAGAGCCTCCTAAGGGGTGCATCCACATCGGTTAACACCATTAAATTGTATGTAAGGAATGACCTGCTCCTGTTTAACATTTGGAGGCAACTTTTAAATGACTTTGATTTCATTCGTACTAAAAGCAAATTGCTGTAAACACCAAAGTCTCAATCACTGAGCTCCAGTCCTGACCTGTTGTTATATATTCTGCTACCAGCAGAAGGACAGTGCCTGCTCACGGTAGCACTTTGTCGATATTCAGAGGTTTACTTTCGAGTCTCATTAACATCTTTAGGAACAGCAAAGAATGCAGCCGCTGAGTCACGGTGCTCTGTTGACATTGGCTGGAAGGAGCCTCACAGTGTTTCAGGTTCTGGTATCTCTGAACAGAGAAAAACCACTGTATCCAGATCTTTGAACAATGAGTGTAGATTTTAACATAACAGCAGCATATTCACAGATACTCAAAATGTGATATTGTACATTATTAAATCAGCAAGGCTTTGATGAAATCTTACTGTAGAAATTATATTTAACCAGAGAGTGGGTGGGGAAATATTTCTCTTTAATTCTTTCATGAGATGTGGGCATCATCCCTAATGACCCTTGAACTTGGTGGCTCTCTAGGCAGCTTCAGGGGGCAGTTAGGGGTGGGTTAGGAGTGCTGTGGGTCTGGTCACACTGGTCAGGCCAGGTAAGGAGAGCAGGTTTCCTTCCCGAAAGGACATGAGTGAACCAGGTGGGTTTTAACAAAATCGATGGTAATTTAATGGTCACCATCCCTGAAATCAGCTTTCAATTCTAGAGTTAATTCATTAATTAATTGAATTCAAATTCCACCGGCTGCCATGGTGGGATTCAAACCCCTGACCCCAGGACATTAGCCTGGGTTTCTGGGTTACTGGCCCCAGTGACATTCCCACAGCACCACCACCTCCCCATAAATCTCATAATACAATATGCACAACTTTCACATGTATTCAATGAGTTAGACTTTAAGAGTGAATTCTGATTGTGATTCTTAAATGATTTGCATGTAATTTGACCTTTAAAAAGACAGGAAAATAAAGCATTGAAATTCGGTATATACCTTCCAGAAAACCCAGGGAGGAATTGTCTGTCCCGACAGGCACCATAGCAGACGAGGGGGGGAGGATGATTCTGTGTGAGGGGCAGAAACCAGTTTAACACCAGCGTGAAATCACAGAGGGACCATCCGATGGTGTCTGTCATGGAGGCCAGTGTGCACACCATTTGCATCCTACTAATGGGGTGGACTGGAATCATTCCCCCCATTCCAATTTACCGTTACACCAGTGGGAAAACACACAGGCCCAAAACATGTCCGGACCAGTGTGACATACAGAGGTCAGGAATTGGTGTTAGGGCCTTACTCAGAGCGTCAACCTCCGAGAAGCAGAAGATGCTGAAGTCCTACAGCTACTGGACCCTGGAGGAACATGTGGATCACGTGCTGGGTGGATCCTCATGGAGCAACACGTGGATCACATGCTGGGTGGATCCTCATGGAGGAACATAATTCTCATGCACATGGCTCTGCTGCAAAACAGCTCACAGAAGGTGGGATGTCTCCATTAATGCTTTGGGGTCTGCTTCACAACATCACAGTCTTGGCCATGGGCTGAAGGGGGTGGGGAGAGGAAGGTCCAGGCGTGAGTGGGAGAAGAATGTGTACCGGGGGGGCAGGAGGGTGGGGGGTTGCGAGGCGGTGTCAAAGGTGTCAGGGGTTGGGTGAGCTTGGGAGTGGGGAGGAGGGATTGTGGGGGGAGGTGGAGAGGTGGGAGTATGGGGGACGGAGTATGAGGGGAGGAGAGTGTAATGGGAAAATGCTGTAAGTGGGGAGGTAGGTGTAAGGGAAGGGGTAAGTGGAGGGGATGTCTAGGTGAACATGCAATGGAGGGGTCTGTGGAGCCAATGACTGCCCCCTGAGGAGTGAACTGAGGGTTGGTATGGTAGGAAGGGACGGTGAGTGTGAGAGGGGGCAGAGGGAGCTGGAAGGCTGGGAGGGTGAGGGTGCGTTGGTAACTGTAGAAGGGTCAGTGAGGGTGGTTGGTGGGGACTCAGGAGCCGACACGGACCCTGGGGGTCTGAAGGAGGAGAAGGAGGGGGAGGTCAATGTGGACGGGGGTGAGATCCTCAGAAAGGGAGGGAATGTGCGCATTACCCCAAACATCCTGGAAAGATAAGGGTTTGGGTTGGTAGGTGATAGTTGGGAGGCGGAAGGTGATGTCAGTGGGGTCAACAGTGGAGGGGTAAAGGACATGGGTGCCTGGGGGAGGGGAAATGATGGGGGAGCTGACAAGATACTTGATCAGAACCATGGTTTTCAAATGGAAAGTGAGCGGAGCCTCGTGTTGGACGGGAACAAGTGCTGCCTGGGAGTGAGCTCAGTCTGTGGGCAGAGATGCAGCTCAGCTCAGAGAGACGACTGAAAGAGACTCCCAGCAGGCAGCATTGAAAATGCTCGGGACACTGAGATGAGTGTGATGGAGGAAGGCTCTGTGTGCCTGGGAGAGTGCTTACATGAGGCTAAGGCCCTGCCACATGGACACTTCTCCCTCAGAATCACACGTGTTCTGGCTGCTTGCAGCTGAGGAGCTAATGGTGGGGGTACAGGGCTAGAACTCATGAAGTCTGTCAATGAGGCTGAAAGACAGCATTACACATTATTCACCGAAAGTAAACATATTTTCAGATTGCAAAGTCACAAAATGTATGCAACCACTTGTAATCAGGATTTCTTAACTTTTCTCGTCCAACCATTTCTTCTAGGTGCTACCCTGACGTCTGCAGCAGGGCTGGATTCAGTCTTTGCAATGATTGGACCTGTTGCCTCTGATGACTTTGGCGTCCATCTCCTGGAGAGACGGCTTGTTTTGTCTGTCCTCCTGTGGGCCGGCTCTCCATCTTCAGTGACAGAGGACCGGCCTGAGCGGATCACAGGCAAAGGGGATTCGGAGGGAGGGAACAGCCTCCGAGATTCCTGAGTGGATGACCCAGGGGTGTCCAGCTGCTCCTCCTCCTCCCATTGAGTGTCCAGGGGCCCTGGCCTGACTCCTTGAGGGGAAGGAGCATCTGGAGGAATATCGAGGTGCCCTGTTTCCCTCTCGCGTTGCCGCTGCAGGAACTCACCCATGGCTCTGTGGTGGAGAGCAGGTCTACACACATCTCCACGTTCTGCTGGACCAGGGTTTCCATTGGCATCTGCCATCCTCCCCGTGGTGACCTCCATTTCTGCACATGTGGGCACCACTTCATCAGAGAGCAGGTGGACACACTCCTCCGACTCGAGTGTCACTCTGCTGAGGTCTTCCAAAGCTCTGAGTGATGTTCCCCCACCTCCTGCTGACTCTCCAGGATGAGTTGGAAGGCCGAATCCAGAGGCTTGTCATCTGACTCGGGCCTCACAGATGCCTCTTCCCCAGCAGCCCTCCGAGTGCCGGGGTTCTCGGCTGAATCCTGCCTCCTGCTGTGGGCGTGCGTCTGTGCAGTGATCACCAGAATGTGAGACCCGAGCCTGCTCTGATCTAGGTCCCACTGAGGCGTGTGTCTCTGTGCTGGTGGAGGGTGTGGGGTCTTCCAGGCTGCTTATTTCCAGCTCTTCAGTGGAGGAGGTGTCCTCTTGGTTGGAGATGAGGACCTGGAAGGAGCTGAGGGACTGGCTGGCTGAGGGTGTTGGTCCCTTGGTGGAGCTCCCTGTGAACCAAAGTAGAGATATTTAGCTCATGGCAGCAGAGTCAAAAGCAGGAGAGAGAGAGCACTCATGGCTGTGTTGAGAGAGGGATGATGTGGTGCAGGATCCTCATGAGTGTGTTCACCCCCGACCTCACTGTTACCATCACTGTAGGCACGGTCCACACCCTCACCAGTCAGCGCAATGGCACGTTCCTCAAAGTGAGTGAGGGGCCTAATGTGGGTCACTCCACCCCTGGTCTGGGACCTCTCCCTGCTGATGTGAGCCAGCTTCTCCTGCATGAAAACAGATGGAGAGAGTGTAAGCAGGACACACGGCGCTGTGTGGAATGTTTGTGTGGGGAGCGGACCCATGGACAGGATGAGGACGTGAGCTCCAGAGGTTATGAGCCTGATGGAGATGTGAGGGTGTGTATGAGAGTTAGTGGTGTTGTCCCTTGAGGTGTGAGATCTCTGTGGGTGTGTGATGGGTTTGTGAGTGCCTGAGTTGAGTGTGATGAGCTGGTTGGCTTACCCTGGTGGAATGGATGAGATCATTCATCCTCTTCCTGCAGTGGACGGCTGACCTCCTCTGTGCTCCGGTGGAGCTGACCGCTGCTGCTACTGCCTCCCAGGCCTGATTGGTGACTCTGGTGGACCTCCTGTGGCCAGAGCAGAGGTAGAGGACATTGGGTGAGCTTCCACTGCGCCCCAGAGAGGCGTCACTAAACTTGGGAGCTGCCATCTTCCAGGCTTTCTGGAGCTGTCCTGCTTTGTAGACACGACGTAGCCTGGCACCCGGAGTGGGAAGCGCTGAACTCACAGCCGGGCAGGTAAATCCGAACCCACCCATGAGCATTCCAAAGTGCTTCCCTTAAATACATTATTAATGAGGCGGGATGCACTGGGAAGAGGGTGATACGGTATGAAAACCCACCATTGTGGCTGGTGGGTAAAACCTCTTTTTCCACTCCCGCTACCATGTTCAGTGCAAATCTGGGACGATCCCAACTGCCCCTCTGCTCTGAATTGGCCTTATTTCCAGCTCACTTCCACGTTAAGGGTGGGGTTTTCTGGTCCCAGTGAAAGTCAGTGGGCTCCTGGCTCCAAACTTTCCATTCCCACCTGCTTTCAGTTCCCTCCATGGGTGGAACTGGATAATCCTGGCCTAAGAGTGGGATCATAAGCACCTGAAAAATGTCCTGCTCCTCACCCCACATTTGTTGTCTGTATGCCGGGTAGAGTTGACCTTCCAGGATGAAACCTCTGCGTCTACCCTCTAACTAAGGACAAGAGGCATGTTCATGGGCTGCAGGGCCAATCAGAAGTAGGGACTGCCTTGTTGCAGGTGGAAAACAGGGGTTCCTCCTTGTGAGGCACCCTCTGCAAATATCAGGCCAACAGATTGGAGGGAACCCCTCCTATAGTATGGGATGCCACCACAGCTGTGGCTCACCCATCCCTGCAGCTCCCTGGTGGGATGAAGGCTGGAGACATTGCGAGATGCTGGCAAGCAATCTCCTGGTGGGCTTTGCCCTCAGCAATAGACCTGTCTTCCTGCTGCTTCTTCAATCTACCAACAACTGGGCTGTTAAACATGCTGGGCTACCCAGCACTGACAGATGTTTGGTCTTAGCCGCACCCACCGCACCAGAGACAGGAGTTTGTCAATTCCTCAGCCTAACACCCTCCCCCATTTCTTTTTCATTCATTCAGGGGGTGTGGGCGTCGCTGGCTGGGCCAGCAATTATTGCCCATCCCTAATTGCCCTTGAGAAGGTGGTGGTGAGCTGCCTTCTTGAGCCGTTGCAGTCCATGTGGTGTAGGAAGGGAGTTCCAGGATTTTGACCCAGCGACAGTGACGGAACGGCCGATATGTCCCACCATCAAAGCCAGCTTGGTTAGAGAGGAAAATTCCACCCTAAATGTACAGTTGGGGCTTGGTGAATGTAACTAGGGCCCAGCTTTGATATTAACCTGAAGTTTGAGTAGGGCTGGTGACTAAACCAGGAGAAAGCTGCCAGGATCTGGATCAGGAGTCAGAAGAACATGTGTAAGTTTACCTTATAATTCTTTTTGGAAATTTCCTTTGTTCCTGGAAAATCTATCTATTTCCTTCCTAAATATATCCATATATCCAGTGACTTGGCCTCCACAGCCTCTGTGGTGGAGAATTCCATAGGTTCACCACCCTCTGGATGAAGAGGTTTCTCCTCATCTCAGTCCGAAATGGCCTACACCGGATCCTGAGACTGTGATCTCTTGTTCTAGACCTCCCCAGCCAGAGGAAACATCAGTTTCTCCAGTCTCTCCAACCCTGTCAGAATGAGATCCCCTCTGAGATTAGGCTAACCAGTCTGTAATTCGCTGTTTTCTCCCTCTATCCTTTTTTAAATAGTGGGGTTGCATTTGCCACCCTCCAATCTGCTGGGACAGTTCCAGAATCTAGAGATTTTTTGAAGATGACAACTAACTCATCCACTATTTCCATGGCCACCTCCATTAGTGCCCTGAGGTGGAAATTACCAGGCCCTGGGATTTCTTAGCTTTCAGTCCCATTAATTTCTCCAGCACTATTGTTTTAGTAATACTCATTTTCTTAGTTCCTCTTTCTTATTAGACCCTTAGTTCCCTAGTAATTCTGAGAAGTTATTTGTGTCTTCCTTTGTGAAGACAGAACTAAAGTAGTTGTTTAATTGATCTGCCATTTCCTTGTTCTCTGTTATAAATTCTTCCGTTTTGGACTGTAAGGGACCTACATTTGTCTTCACTAATCTTTTTCTTCTTACATACTTATGTGTGGTAAAATTATCAATTCGTCTCTGTTACTTAATGAAAAGTGGAATAGTAATTACTGATTGAATGTTATTGTGCCCATTATGAGATAGGTAGTGATTCTAGTTCGTTCTCCAGTGAGACATTATTCCTCAGTACATAAGATGGTCTCACCTGAATTTACACTGGGGAACAATTATTCAAATAATACAATCCAAATTTCAAACAGCAGTAGGTTCAAATTTCTGCAGAAGCACTAATTTCAACAGTAAATTCTGTGACTCCCAGTCTTCTCTATCTATCCCTCCTTCTGCCTCTTTGTCTCAGTCTCTACTTCAAATTATTGATGTCCACGTTTCTCTTCCTCTCTGTCCCCTCCCTCTCTTTCTCCTCTTTTGGCTTGTCTCTGACTCCCTGGGCGGGATTTTTTATTTAACATTAATTTAATTGTGATGATGGCCTATTTGTTTTAAATGAGTTAAGTCATCATTGAAAGAAAGACGCAACAATTTCTCTCTGTCTTTTCTTTCTATCCTCTTCTGTTTGTTCTCCTCTGTTGTTTCCCTCTCACACACCCACCTCAGTGAGCAGTAGCGATTGAAACAGATGTGCAAGAAAGCCAAATTTTTTGCACTCTGTGGATCTCCCAATAAGCCAAAGCAATGACACAGAGTGTGGGGGATTTGATTTTAACCATGTACATTGACTGACTCAAGCGTTGTGTCACTTTGCACTGAAACGATTGAGATGCAGAGTACTGGGAGCAGAGAATTAAAAAGGGAAGGGAGATTGGAAACAGAGTAAGGCAGTGAAATACTGGTGCATAAGAAAACTCATCTCCATAATTAAAATCCCCAAACAGTGACCTCCATTTTTCATTTCACCCAAAAATAAAGATCATGTGCACTCCTGAATGTTAGTATAGCTGTCTTTCCTCATCAACATTTTCCACTTTTCAAAAATAATCCTGTTCATCTTTCTGTTCATCCATGAAACATTGAATGTAGTTTCTGTCTAATTTCATGCAAACATCCATGAACATTTTTAATAATGCTGCAGTATCCCTGTTGGTGCAGCTAAAGAGATGATTTCAGCAGCCACGAGCTGATATTCAGGGCTGTCCTGGATCTAACTGATCGATACTACACTCCTCATGAGAAGTCGGGATTGTAATGAGGGGATGTACTCGCATACACTCCAGCACAGCAAGTCTTTGTTCTCTCTAGCAATAGCTGCATGTGCAAAATGGTTAGCATAATATAAGTAACTCTATTCCTTAATACAGTCTATAAGCAGTGTATACGCAGTGTATAAGCAGTTTATAAGCATTGTACAAGCAGTGTATAAGCATTATATAAGCAGTGTATAAGCAGTTTATAAGCATTGTACAAGCAGTGTATACGCATAGTATAAGCAGTGTATACGCAGTGTACAAGCAGTGCACAAACATTGTATAAGCAGTGTATAAGCATTGTATAAGCAGTGTTATAAGCATTGTATAAGCAGTGTTATAAGCATTGTATAAGCAGTGTTATAAGCATTGTATAAGCAGTGTCTATACAGTGTATAAGCAGTGTATAAGCAGTGTTATAAGCATTGTATAAGCAGTGTATAAGCATTGTATAAGCAGTGTATATACAGTGTATAAGCAGTGTATAAGCAGTGTTATAAGCATTGTATAAGCAGTGTTATAAGCATTGTATAAGCAGTGTCTATACAGTGTATAAGCAGTGTATAAGCAGTGTTATAAGCATTGTATAAGCATTGTATAAGCAGTGTTATAAGCATTGTATAAGCAGTGTCTATACAGTGTATAAGCAGTGTATAAGCAGTGTTATAAGCATTGTATAAGCAGTGTATAAGCATTGTATAAGCAGTGTATATACAGTGTATAAGCAGTGTATAAGCAGTGTTATAAGCATTGTATAAGCAGTGTTATAAGCATTGTATAAGCAGTGTTATAAGCATTGTATAAGCAGTGTCTATACAGTGTATAAGCAGTGTATAAGCAGTGTTATAAGCATTGTATAAGCAGTGTATAAGCATTGTATAAGCAGTGTATATACAGTGTATAAGCAGTGTATAAGCAGTGTTATAAGCATTGTATAAGCAGTGTATAAGCATTGTATAAGCAGTGTATACGCAGTGTATAAGTAGTGTATAAGCATTGTATAAGCAGTGTATAAGCATTGTATAAGCAGTGTTATAAGCATTGTATAAGCAGTGTATAAGCATTGTATAAGCAGTGTTATAAGCATTGTATAAGCAGTGTATAAGCATTGTATAAGCAGTGTATAAGCATTGTATAAGCAGTGTATAAGCAGTGTATAAGCATTGTATAAGCAGTGTATAAGCAGTGTATATGCATTGTATAAGCATGTATAAGCAATGTATAAGCATTGTATAAGCAGTGTACAAGCAGTGTATAAGCATTGTATAAGCAGTGTATAAGCATTGTATAAGGATTGTATAAGCAGTGTATAAGCATTGTATAAGCAGTGTATAAGCATTGTATAAGCAGTGTATAAGCAGTGTATAAGCAGTGTATAAGCATTGTATAAGCAGTGTATAAGCAGTGTATATGCATTGTATAAGCATGTAAAAGCAATGTATAAGGATTGTATAAGCAGTGTATATACAGTGTATAAGCATTGTATAAGCAGTGTATAAGCATTGTATAAGCCGTGTATAAGCATTGTATAAGGATTGTATAAGCAGTGTATATGCAGTGTATAAGCAGTGTATAAGCATTGTATAAGCATTGTATAAGGATTGTATAAGCAGTGTATAAGCAGTGTATATGCAGTGTATAAGCAGTGTATAAGCATTGTATAAGCATGTAGAAGCAATGTATAAGCAGTGTATAAGCAATGTATAAGCAGTGTATAAGCAGTGTATAAGTAGTCTATAAGCATTGTATAAGCAGTGTATAAGCAATGTATAAGCAGTGTATAAGTAGTGTATAAGCATTGTATAAGCAGTGTATAAGTAGTGTATAAGCATTGTATAAGCATTATATAAGGATTGTATAAGCAGTGTATAAGCAATGTATAAGCAGTCTATATCAGCTCAACCTTGCACAAGTGTAAACCTGCCAAGGGACTGGATAGAGCCCATCAGAGTCTCGAGACGCTATTTGTCCACCTGACAGCGTTAATACATCAATCATCCTTCTCATCGTCCGAGCAGCCAGATGTAAACTGCAACATCAAGAAAAGCTGCTGCCTCAACCCTTACACTAAATAATCAGGTATTAACTTTGGAATATTCCAGTCCTTTCTCCAAAGTATTTTAGGATTGCAACTTAATTTTGGAAGTTTCAAATCTTTACACATACAAAATGAACAAATGAACACGCAAGGTTATTACATCTAAAAATGTTTGTTTTCATCATTACAACCTCTACCCTGCTCTGGCTAAAAGAGAGCCAACGACCTCACCAATCTGGCTCAGTAGACCGTGGCTGCAGTGGTCAGTGTCAACGCCCTGCAAAACAGGACAGCCACCCAGTGCTGAAAGGAGATGAATGATCTCCTCCGTTTCCCCAGGGTAAGTCACTCTTCTCATCACCCACAGCTCACACCCTCACAGTGATCCCACTCACTGCCAGCTCAAGGGTCATCACCATTCATTGTCTCACACACTCACCGTCATTGCCCTCATCCTGTCCATGGGACCACTCACCACCCACACAGGCCGGGCATACTGATCATCTGGCCTGGCAGGCATCCTGCTTACACTCTCTCCATTTCCATTCATGCAGGACAAGCTGACACACAACAAGGGGGAGAGGTCGCAGACCGGTGGGGGAATGCCTGAAATCAAGGTCCTCGCAGACTTTGAAAACAGAGCCATCCAGCTGGCCGGCGATGACCGGGACGGGTCCTGTTCTGACGGTGAGGTTGGCGCTGCTCTACCAAGGGAGGATCCAGCAGTGCAACATCCATCAGACAACCACGCCGTGAGTGATGTGTCCTCTTTCACAGGCCACTGCCATGTACTTATTATCTTCCCTTGCTCCACAGGCACATCTGGGAAACAGCTGACAGTGTCCACAACCCAGGCCCTCCAGTCAAGCCCTGCACAAACCTTTGAAGAGGAATTTGAAGGCACTCTCCCTGAATTCCTGTCACAGCCTCACCCACACCCTCCACCAGTGCAGAGACACACACCTCGGTGGGACCTAGCTTTAGATTAGCCTCGGGATCACAATCTGGTGAGCACATCGCACTGTCTGATCCACAGCAGGCAGAGGCAGGGACTTCCCAGGTCCCCGGCACTCGGAGGACTGCTGGAGGCCAGAACGTTGCTGAATCCGAGTCAGGTGACCAGCCTCTGGACTCGGTCATGTCACAGTTGCTGGAGCTGCAAAGGCAAACTCAGGAACATCAGGAAGGGATGTCCACTGCACTCCTCAGATTGCAAGACACGATGGAGGAGTCTGTCCACCTTCAGGCTGAGGTGATAGCGCCGGCATGTCAACGCACTGAGGTCAACACTGATAGGATGGCGGCCGCCATGGAGACCTTGGTCCTGGACATCACTCCTGCACTGCTGCACGGGCTTAACTCCATCACTGACACCATAGTTGGCCTCCAACAGTGTGTACGTGCGAGGGCAGCTCAATCTAAATCTACCCCTTCACGTCAAGGAGTCAGCCAGGGCCCTCGGACACCCATAGGGAGGAGGATCAGCAGGTGTGCCCCTAAGCCCCCCGCCGGGCCATCCACCCAGGTGCCTCTGGGAGTATCCATCCCATCCGAACCCTGTGAGCTCAGCAGTTGTAGCTCCACAGGCCGAGGAGGGTACCACTGCCACACGGCAGGACCCCGAAAGCAGATCAGGGCCCTCAGGTCTCAGCCCTCCAGAGGATGCCCGCCAAGGTCATCACAGACAGGGTGTAGCAGTCAGCGGACTGTCTCCAACTCAGCTGTGGATGTCCGGGGAGCACCAAGTGGCAGGGTTAGGAAAGTTAAGAAAATGTAATTGCACAGCCTGTGCAAGGGAGTTAAGCACTTGTACATAACATTCACTATTGTAAATAAACACTTAACAATGTCTCTCTGCCTGTGGCTCCTTGTTCTGACGAGCACTGTCCTTGTCACTCAGATGTGAAACCTTTCTGCACAAGATAAAGGCAGGTTTCTCAGTCCAGGGCCTCTTCCCTGTGTCTGTGCAGCCTTCAGACCAAAGTGATGGTCCAGCCTCACACTCCCTGGAAACATTACTGATGCCTGCGCCTCAATGGTATTGGTCGTTGCTGCCAAAATGTTGTGGGCAGGCATCACAGAGTTCCCTCATTCTCTCTGTGTGCACCTAAGATGGGGGTTGACCCCCATCTCTTCAGCATCTGTGACCCCCCAGTGAGGCTGTGCTCCTGAAGGGCTCAGGTGCAGAAGACTGACAAAGGATCAGATGCTTCTAAAGTTTCACGGCTGTGTTTCCATGATATGACCCTGATCACAGAGCGTAAGCGAGCTGCCCTCAGCCAGACAGGAGTTGACATTCTCAGAGACTATGTGGAGATTTATGGACTGTCCTCACTGCATCTCGTCATCATCCTCCTGCAATCGAGCGACTACTGTGTCTCCATACCAGGAGCATTCACACAGAGGGCTGCCATAAGCCAGACTGGAGTCAAACGTTCACAGATGTGATGTGAGGATCTATAGTGTCTCCTCACTGTGTGTCATCATCATCATCCACAAATCCAGCAGCTCTGAGCGCCTCCCGAGCACAACCGCCTTGTCTGGACAGTGCGATGGCCTCATTACCGCCATTGTTGCCTTCGAGGGCCTCCTCACTCTCATCCATGTCAATGTCCTCCTCATCGGAGGAGACCTCCAGCTCCTCCATCTCCCCCTCAGCCAGCTCCTCTCCCTGTTGCAGCGCCAGGTTGTAAAGGGTACAGCAGACAATGACGATGTGTAACACCCTCTGTGGACTGTATTGCAGGGCCCCACCAGACTGGTCCAGGCACCAGAACCTCATCTTCATCATCCCGATGGTCTTCCCCACCAGGTTGCGAGTTGCAGCATGTTATGACACAACAGTTGGCAAAGACTAAGTTGTTTAAATGCCAGAGGGAAACTTGAACTGTCATAACTTATATTTTCAATTGGTATGTTTAAGATGCAGCTCTGAGCTCAGGAAAAAAATCACTAAGACTCAAGAGGTTTTTTATATAAAACTAAATTCAACATTTATTAATTTAACAGCAAATTAAACAAATACACATGTCTACATATTATTACCACAATAGCTTTTAAACAAATTCCCAAATGAATCACTCCCATGTAAATGTTCACCAAAGCAACAGTAACCCAAAGACTTTAACAGACACCAGGCAAAGTACATTTGACCTTACGAATTCAAAATGAGGTTCCTTTCAATTTGGTTCCTTTGCAGACACAGTTCTAGGTTTACAGGCTGGTTAGATCTTAAAAGCCTCTGGCTTACACATGCAAACTTCTCTCGGTTTATACCTGGCTTTCCCTTTGAATGTAAATTTTCCTTTGTATTGTTAGGTTTTTAAAAATTTTACCTCTCCCAACAATAATCCTTTCATTCCACCAATTTTATTAGTAATATAAACACGTTGTCGCCCAGCTAGGTGCAAGATTTTACCCATTCTTCTGAATGGTTTATTCAATGCAAATGTACTCTTTACCTTTTAACTTATGTTTATCTAATTAACATCTCAAACTACTATACATCGAAGTACCCAGACTAGCTGGTTTTAATCCAATTGAGCCACACACAGACACACACATAGACACAAACCCAAGTACAAGTCCAATTTAAAAATAATTCCCAGTAACATTATACACATTGATATCTCCTCATGACAAGCATGAGCCTCATTATAGCGTCGCTCTGCTGCAGTCTGAGGCTGCTGCTCGGGTGTCATCAGCCACGTCCTCTGGGGGTAGCCCTGGTCCCCGAAGAGCCATCCCTGCAGCCTCTGTGGACCCTGGAAGACACCAGGGGTCTGAGACCGACTGAGAATGTAGGAGTTTTGCACACTCCCTGGGAACCATGTGCAGACCTGCAGGATGCGTTTGTGGTGATCCCACACCAGCTGAAAATCCAGCGAATGGAAGCCCCTGTGGTTGACATAGTTGACCGTCTGTTGCGATGGGGATCTGAGTGACACATGAGTACAGTCGATCACACTTTGCACCAATGGGCACATCTGGGCAAATCCCAGCGCTCTTGCATCCTGGCTTTCCTGGTCCCGGGCAAAATGCGCAAAGTTGTGTGGCCCTTGCAAAGATGGCATCCGTGACCTCATGGCTATGTTTGTGGGTAGAGGCTTGTGATATCCCACAGGGGTCACCTGTGGAGCCCTGACAGGAGCCACTGGCATAGAAACTGAGCACTGCACTCGCTCACGACCATGGGCAGTGGATGCCTTCCATGTACCCATGGCACCAGGTCCTGCAGCTGGTGGCAGATGTAACTGACCAGCTCCCTAGACATGCGACGTCTTCAGTGACACTGGTTCTTGGTTACCTGCAGGAATGAAACGCAGCATCAAAATACCCTAGGTCTAGCTGGGTGTCGGCCAATGACAGCTCAGTAGGGCTCTTCAGTGGCATGTGTACCTTCTTCTTGAGGGTGGTGCTTCTTCCTCTACATAGCCAGACACCTCAGTCACTCCCTGTACACCATGAGGCATATAGTTAGTTCACCAGTCTCCGTGATTCTGATGTTCTCCTCTTGCAGGATGAAAGAGACTGATGCATGGTGAGCTTTAGTGTTCTAAGATCCTCTCTTGGTTAAGTCTGAAGGCCTCTTAACACAATCTGGAGAG